>NC_092093.1:7736325-8050075 GCF_045679555.1 Salvelinus alpinus | reverse complement strand
CACATTGTATGATTTTTAAGTAATTAATTTGCATTTTATTGCATGACATAAGTATTTGATCACCTACCAACCAGTAAGAATTCCGGCTCTCACAGACCTGTTAGTTTTTCTTTAAGAAGCCCTCCTGTTCTCCACTCATTACCTGTATTAACTGCACCTGTTTGAACTCGTTACCTGTATAAAAGACACCTGTCCACACACTCAATCAAACAGACTCCAACCTCTCCACAATGGCCAAGACCAGAGAGCTGTGTAAGGACATCAGGGATAGAATTGTAGACCTGCACAAGGCTGGGATGGGCTACAGGACAATAGGCAAGCAGCTTGGTGAGAAGGCAACAACTGTTGGCGCAATTATTAGAAAATAGAAGAAAATAGAAGAAGTTCAAGATGATGGTCAATCACCCTCGGTCTGGGGCTCCATGCAAGATCTCACCTCGTGGGGCATCAATGATCGTGAGGAAGGTGAGGGATCAGCCCAGAACTACACGGCAGGACCTGGTCAATGACCTGAAGAGAGCTGGGACCACAGTCTCAAAGAAAACCATTAGTAACACACTACGCCGTCATGGATTAAAATCCTGCAGCGCACACAAGGTCCCCCTGCTCAAGCAGGCGCATGTCCAGGCCCGTCTGAAGTTTGCCAATGACCATCTGGATGATCCAGAGGAGGAATGGGAGAAGGTCATGTGGTCTGATGATTCAAAAATAGAGCTTTTTGGTCTAAACTCCACTCGCCGTGTTTGGAGGAAGAAGAAGGATGAGTACAACCCCAAGAACACCATCCCAACCGTGAAGCGTGGAGGTGGAAACATCATTCTTTGGGGATGCTTTTCTGCAAAGGGGACAGGACGACTGCACCGTATTGAGGGGAGGATGGATGGGGCCATGTATTGCGAGATCTTAGCCAACAACCTCCTTCCCTCAGTAAGAGCATTGATGATGGGTCGTGGCTGGGTCTTCCAGCATGACAACGACCCGAAACACACAGCCAGGGCAACTAAGGAGTGGCTCCGTAAGAAGTATCTCAAGGTCCTGGAGTGGCCTAGCCAGTCTCCAGACCTGAACCCAATAGAAAATCTTTGGAGGGAGCTGAAAGTCCGTATTGCCCAGCGACAGCCCCGAAACCTGAAGGATCTGGAGAAGGTCTGTATGGAGGAGTGGGCCAAAATCCCTGCTGCAGTGTGTGCAAACCTGGTCAAGAACTACAGGAAACGTATGATCTCTGTAATTGCAAACAAAGGTTTCTGTACCAAATATTAAGTTCTGCTTTTCTGATGTATCAAATACTTATGTCATGCAATAAAATGCAAATTAATTACTTAAAAATCATACAATGTGATTTTCTGGACTTTTGTTTTAGATTCCGTCTCTCACAGTTGAAGTGTACCTATGATAAAAATGACAGACCTCTACATGCTTTGTAAGTAGGAAAACCTGCAAAATCGGCAGTGTATCAAATACTTGTTCTCCCCACTGTATATATATATATCATCCAGCCCCCTAGACCTCCATCAGTACATATATATATATATATAGCATCCAGCCCCCTAGACCTCCATCAGTACATATATATATATATATAGCATCCAGCCCCCTAGACCTCCATCAGTACATATATATATATATATATCATCCAGCCCCCTAGACCTCCAACAGTACATATATATATATATATATATATATATATCATCCAGCCCCCTAGACCTCCAACAGTACATATTCTTCACAGTTCAACCATTTTGCCTATCCAGTCGTTATAGGTCTTTGAAGGGTCCCTTAACAGAGTGACTGATGGTAGCATGAGAGGAGTCTCTGCACTGTAACCCACCTGTCTGCAGACACCTCAGTCTGTCCGTCAGTCTGTCCGTCAGTCAGGACAGGGGCATCCATAGGCTCCTCTTCTGCCTCAGCCGGTTGTGGCGTGCCAGCCTGGACTGTGGGAGAGAGGGGCAAACAAAGCATGGGCTTTTCACTCACGACAGTGTCTAGGGTTTACTGAGAATGGTGCGACAAACAAACAACATCCAGTCAGGCGAAGTCCTGTGGGCGAAAACTGCTGATGAGAGGTCCAAGGAGAACGGCAAGAATCGTGGAATCTAACAGGCGGGCCACAAACAGACAAATAACGGAGCTATTCTGTCTGTGCGCGCGTCTACACTACTCACCCTGGCGATGTCGGAGCCCAGCTGTTCCTGGCTTCTCAGCCTGGTGTATTCTTCAGCGATGTGATTGGCCGCTTCCTGGGTCAGCGTTGGGGTCAACACCTTGGCGATGTGGATGTACTTCGTCAAACTCTTTACTCACCATCTTCTCTCTAAACAACAATATAACAACTGATTTAGCAAGGAGGTGGGTACAGAGAACATTGCGGGAGTGAAGAAAGAGGGAGAGGGTTTTAACTTAAAAAACGACGCGACGACTAGGTTCCAGGTTAACAACGTTTACTAAAAGCATATTTCCACAGTACATGGTTACCATGGCACTCTGGCCAGGTCCATATCCATTGAGACTACTGCGGAGGAGTACTAATAACAGAGTGATAGCAATGTGTAACGGTCGTCATATTCGTTCTCCTCCTCAGACGAGGAGGAGCATGGATTGGACCAAAACACAGCGTTGTATGAAGACATTATTTATTTATTAAACAAGACGAACACTAACACGAAATACACTTGAATAACTACAAAACGACGTAGACAGACCTGAACATGAGAACTTACAATACAACACGAAGAACGCACGAACAGGAACAGACTAACCAAACGAATGAAAACGAAACAGTCCCGTGTGGTGCGACAGACACAGACACAGGAACAATCACCCACCAACAAACAGTGAGAACAGCGTACCTTAATATGGTTCTCAATCAGAGGAAACGTCAAACACCTGCCCCTGATTGAGAACCATATCAGGCAACACATTTAACCCAACATAGAAACAATAAACATAGAATGCCCACCCCAACTCACGCCCTGACCAACTAAACACATACAAAAACAAGGAAAACAGGTCAGGAACGTGACACAATGTAATAACAGAAATATAGGGATACTTAAAACATGCACTTAACAAAGGGCGCGTTTGTTTTTCCTCACCCAGTGCCCCAGGTGGGAGGAGTCTGCACATTCAGACTAGTGGTTCCCAACTCCAGTTCAATTCAATTCAATTTTATTTTATATAGCCCTTCGTACATCAGCTAATATCTCGAAGTGCTGTACAGACACCCAGCCTAAAACCCCAAACAGCTAGTAATGCAGGTGTAGAAGCACGGTGGCTAGGAAAAACTCCCTAGAAAGGCCAAAACCTAGGAAGAAACCTAGAGAGGAACCAGGCTATGAGGGGTGGCCAGTCCTCTTCTGGCTGTGCCGGGTGGAGATTATAACAGAACTATGCCAAGATGTTCAAAAATGTTCATAAGTGACAAGCATGGTCAAATAATAATCATGAATAATTTTCAGTTGGCTTTTCATAGCCGATCATCAAGAGTTGAAAAACAACAGGTCTGGGACAGGTGGCGGTTCCATAACCGCAGGCAGAACAGCTGAAACTGGAATAGCAGCAAGGCCAGGCGGACTGGGGACAGCAAGGAGTCACCACGGCCGGTAGTCCCGACTTATGGTCCTAGGGCTCAGGTCCTCCGAGAGAAAGAAAGAGAGAAGGAGAAAATTAGAGAGCGCCAAGATTTTCAAAATGTTCATAAATGACAAGCATGGTCAAATAATAATCAGGAATAAATCTCAGTTGGCTTTTCATAGCCGATCATTAAGAGTTGAAAACAGCAGGTCTGGGACAGGTAGGGGTTCCGTAACCGCAGGCAGAACAGTTGAAACTGGAATAGCAGCAAGGCCAGGCGGACTGGGGACAGCAAGGTGTCATCATGCCCGGTAGTCCTGACATATGGTCCTAGGGCTCAGGTTCTCAGAGAGAAAGAGAGAACGAAAGAATTAGAGAGAGCATACTTAAATTCACACAGGACACTGGATAAGACAGGAGAAGTACTCCAGGTAACCAACTGACCCTAGCCCCCCGACACATAAACTACTGCAGCATAAATACTGGAGGCTGAGACAGGAGCGGTCAGGAGACACTGTGGCCCCATCCGAAGAAACCCCCGGACAGGGCCAAACAGGAAGGATATAACCCCACCCACTTTGCCAAAGCACAGCCCCCGCACCACTAGAGGGAAATCCTCAACCACCAACATTACAATCCGGAGACATGGCCGAGTATAACCCACAAAGGTCTCCACCACAGCACAAACCAAGGGGGGGCGCCAACCCAGACAGGAAGATCACGTCAGTAACTCAACCCACTCAAGTGACGCACCCCTCCTAGGGACGGCATGAAAGAGCACCAGCAAGCCAGTGACTCAGCCCCTGTAACAGGGTTAGAGGCAGAGAATCCCAGTGGAGAGAGGGGAACCGGCCTGGCAGAGACAGCAAGGGCGGTTCGTTGCTCCAGAGCCGTTCCGTTCACCTTCACACTCCTGGGCCAGACTACACTCAACCATATGACCTACTGAAGAGATAAGTCTTCATTAAAGACTTAAAGGTTGAGACCGAGTACACATTCAGACTAGTGGTTCCCAACTCCAGTACCCCTCAACAGTACACATTCAGACTAGTGATTCCCAACTCCAGGACCCCTCAACAGTACACATTCAGACCAGTGATTCCCAACTCCAGTACCCCTCAACAGTACACATTCAGACTAGTGGTTCCCAACTCCAGTACCCTCAACAGTACACATTCAGACTAGTGGTTCCCAACTCCAGGACCCTCAACAGTACACATTCAGACTAGTGGTTCCCAACTCCAGTACCCTCAACAGTACACATTCAGACTAGTGGTTCCCAACTCCAGGACCCTCAACAGTACACATTCAGACTAGTGGTTCCCAACTCCAGTACCCTCAACAGTACACATTCAGACCAGTGATTCCCAACTCCAGTACCCCTCAACAGTACACATTCAGACTAGTGATTCCCAACTCCAGTACCTCAACAGTACACATTCAGACTAGTGATTCCCAACTCCAGTACCCTCAACAGTACACATTCAGACTAGTGGTTCCCAACTCCAGTACCCTCAACAGTACACATTCAGACTAGTGATTCCCAACTCCAGTACCCTCAACAGTACACATTCAGACTAGTGATTCCCAACTCCAGTACCCTCAACAGTACACATTCAGACCAGTGATTCCCAACTCCAGTACCCCTCAACAGTACACATTCAGACTAGTGATTCCCAACTCCAGTACCCTCAACAGTACACATTCAGACTAGTGATTCCCAACTCCAGTACCCTCAACAGTACACATTCAGACTAGTGGTTCCCAACTCCAGTACCCTCAACAGTACACATTCAGACTAGTGATTCCCAACTCCAGTACCCTCAACAGTACACATTCAGACTAGTGGTTTCCAACTCCAGTACCCTCAACAGTACACATTCAGACCAGTGATTCCCAACTCCAGGACCCTCAACAGTACACATTCAGACTAGTGGTTCCCAACTCCAGGACCCTCAACAGTACACATTCAGACTAGTGGTTCCCAACTCCAGGACCCTCAACAGTACACATTCAGACTAGTGGTTCCCAACTCCAGGACCCTCAACAGTACACATTCAGACTAGTGATTCCCAACTCCAGTACCCCTCAACAGTACACATTCAGACCAGTGATTCCCAACTCCAGGACCTCAACAGTACACATTCAGACTAGTGGTTCCCAACTCCAGTACCCTCAACAGTACACATTCAGACTAGTGGTTCCCAACTCCAGTACCCTCAACAGTACACATTCAGACCAGTGATTCCCAACTCCAGGACCCTCAACAGTACACATTCAGACTAGTGGTTCCCAACTCCAGTACCCTCAACAGTACACATTCAGACTAGTGGTTCCCAACTCCAGTACCCTCAACAGTACACATTCAGACTAGTGGTTCCCAACTCCAGTACCCCTCAACAGTACACATTCAGACTAGTGGTTCCCAACTCCAGGACCCTCAACAGTACACATTCAGACCAGTGATTCCCAACTCCAGTACCCCTCAACAGTACACATTCAGACTAGTGATTCCCAACTCCAGTACCTCAACAGTACACATTCAGACTAGTGATTCCCAACTCCAGTACCCTCAACAGTACACATTCAGACCAGTGATTCCCAACTCCAGGACCCTCAACAGTACACATTCAGACTAGTGGTTCCCAACTCCAGTACCCTCAACAGTACACATTCAGACCAGTGATTCCCAACTCCAGGACCCTCAACAGTACACATTCAGACTAGTGGTTCCCAACTCCAGGACCCTCAACAGTACACATTCAGACCAGTGGTTCCCAACTCCAGTACCCTCAACAGTACACATTCAGACTAGTGGTTCCCAACTCCAGGACCCTCAACAGTACACATTCAGACCAGTGATTCCCAACTCCAGTACCCTCAACAGTACACATTCAGACCAGTGATTCCCAACTCCAGGACCCTCAACAGTACACATTCAGACTAGTGGTTCCCAACTCCAGGACCCTCAACAGTACACATTCAGACTAGTGGTTCCCAACTCCAGGACCCTCAACAGTACACATTCAGACTAGTGGTTCCCAACTCCAGGACCCTCAACAGTACACATTCAGACTAGTGATTCCCAACTCCAGTACCCCTCAACAGTACACATTCAGACCAGTGATTCCCAACTCCAGGACCCTCAACAGTACACATTCAGACTAGTGGTTCCCAACTCCAGGACCCTCAACAGTACACATTCAGACTAGTGGTTCCCAACTCCAGTACCCTCAACAGTACACATTCAGACCAGTGATTCCCAACTCCAGTACCTCAACAGTACACATTCAGACTAGTGGTTCCCAACTCCAGGACCCTCAACAGTACACATTCAGACTAGTGGTTCCCAACTCCAGTACCCTCAACAGTACACATTCAGACCAGTGATTCCCAACTCCAGGACCCTCAACAGTACACATTCAGACTAGTGGTTCCCAACTCCAGTACCCTCAACAGTACACATTCAGACCAGTGATTCCCAACTCCAGTACCCTCAACAGTACACATTCAGACTAGTGATTCCCAACTCCAGGACCCTCAACAGTACACATTCAGACTAGTGGTTCCCAACTCCAGGACCCTCAACAGTACACATTCAGACTAGTGGTTCCCAACTCCAGTACCCTCAACAGTACACATTCAGACTAGTGGTTCCCAACTCCAGTACCCTCAACAGTACACATTCAGACTAGTGGTTCCCAACTCCAGTACCCCTCAACAGTACACATTCAGACTAGTGGTTCCCAACTCCAGGACCCTCAACAGTACACATTCAGACTAGTGGTTCCCAACTCCAGGACCCTCAACAGTACACATTCAGACTAGTGGTTCCCAACTCCAGTACCCTCAACAGTACACATTCAGACTAGTGGTTCCCAACTCCAGTACCCTCAACAGTACACATTCAGACTAGTGGTTCCCAACTCCAGTACCCCTCAACAGTACACATTCAGACTAGTGGTTCCCAACTCCAGTACCCCTCAACAGTACACATTCAGACTAGTGGTTCCCAACTCCAGGACCCTCAACAGTACACATTCAGACTAGTGGTTCCCAACTCCAGGACCCTCAACAGTACACATTCAGACTAGTGGTTCCCAACTCCAGGACCCTCAACAGTACACATTCAGACCAGTGATTCCCAACTCCAGTACCCTCTGTGTGTGTGTGTGTGTGTGTGTGTGTGTGTGTGTGTGTGTGTGTGTGTGTGTGTGTGTGTGTGTGTGTGTGTGTGTGTGTGTGTGTGTGTGTGTGTGTGTGTGTGTGTGTGTGTGTGTGTGTGTGTGTATCTCCATATCTCCATACCTGCGTCTCTTGGTGCCGTGTAGCAAGTTGTTGTGTTTCTCGTAGACCTGCAGTTCCTCCTGCTCCTCCTGAACTGAGTCAGGATCCTCAGTGGCCAGGATGTCTACTGACCCACCAAAGGCCATCCCTACAACACACACACACACACACACACACACACACACACACACACACACACACACAGTAGTCTAGATCATAGATCAGTGGTCACACACACACTGGTTCTGGAAAGCTACAGGATATCCAGACGGTTGTCCGAGCCAAGCACTAAAACCATCTGATTCAGATAAAATCCTTGATAAGTACAATGACGTTGAATCAGCCCTGCACAACCAGCAGCTCTCAAGGACCAGGGCTGATGATCACTGCCTGGCATATCTAGTTACCTGTCCCTGGTGGTACATCTGATCCTAGATCTGTGGTTAGTAGTAGTAGTGTTACCTGTCCCTGGTGGTATATCTGATCCTAGATCTGTGGTTAGTAGTAGTAGTGTTGCCTGTCCTTGGTGGTATATCTGATCCTAGATCTGTGGTTAGTAGTAGTAGTGTTACCTGTCCCGTCTGTATCGATGCATCCTAAGGATGTGGTCTGAGACCTCTCTGTCCTGCTCTGCATTCATCTAGTCCAACATGATGAAGAGCAGGTCAAAACGAGACAGCAGAGTCCTGCAGACCAATGTTCTCCATAGGAGTCTTATACTGATCATACTGGGGAGAGAGAGAGGGAGGAGAGGGAGAGAGAGGAGACACTGATTAATGCTGTCCTAGAGAGAGAGAGAGAGAGAGAGAGAGAGAGAGAGAGAGAGAGAGAGAGAGAGAGAGAGAGAGAGAGAGAGAGACAGAGACAGAGACAGAGAGATGTTATGGATTCATTCACTTTCAGGTAGGATGACCATATTCACTCTTTCCGTCGAGTTTCATCTCAGTGTGTGAGTGCAAGGCTGTGTGTGTGTCTTTACCAGTCTCCTGGTCAGTAGTGACAGCAGCGGTCAGGCCCACTCCAGATGACCCTCGGCCGGTGGTTGGGATGGCTCGGGGCGCCGTGTGCAGGACATAACGCAGCAGCTGGGACTTAGCCACTGACGGGTCACCTAGTGGAGGGAGAGAGAGGGGAAGAAAGAGAGAAGGATCGAGAGAGGGGAGATAAATAACATTTAAGAAGTAATTCTTTTTTTTCTTTTTTTTTATATATATTTTTTCAAATCTTTATTGCTCCTCTATGAGAGGAGAAAAATACTCAACAGCAGAGCAGGAAGAAAAATAATTTTCCTCAGCACCCCCACCCCAAAACATCTTTCCCCTGCCATGGCAAGAAGAGAGGCTCGGAAGATACACTATAGAACATGCACCAGCTGCCTATTGCGCATGTTCAATATCTTCTAAGCACCCTTTGCATAGCCTGGTCCCAAATATGTCGAAGGACGCTCTTCCACCGATAGTACAGCAGATGGCGCTATTTAACTAAAACGAGCTGTGGCCATTGCATTATTTGCAAAGTATGTAATAGTGTAGTACATTGTAGTGTATTTATTGCAACGCTATAGGCACTGGTTGGTTTTTAAACGTATAATGAGGCTTTGCATATTCACATGTAAAAATGCAAAAAAAGATATTATAATGCTATTCGAAATCATTTATCAACATATCATTTGATATTTGATTTTATGCTTCAATAATACATAGTGTTTTCGGTTTCTAGTGTGCATGAAAAAGGCTTGTTTTTGATAAGCTATTGTGATTGTATTATGAGACACAAAATATCCTAGGCTATATATTTTATTGTGATGCATAACACCATGTGCGTAGCTTTTGGGATTAGATTGTTGTTTTTTCATAGCGCCACTGCCTCGGGAAAATGTAGGTCAGTCCTTGAGTTTTGGGCGTTCTCTGTTTAGCCCAATGGTTTAGCCTACCTTTTAAGGCACGCCCAGTCTCCCAAATCACTTCTTTGCAGTAGGGCTGCTATGCTGTCACTTGTAGATTGCTAGAGTTCACCTGGCGTGCTGCTATCACGCACTGTCTGTCTGCTTGAGAATAGGCATCAGCATCAGCATCACGATAATCGATGTAGAAATGAAAAACGATGTGGAGGGGGGAGCTTTAGTTTAGTCGAGCGCTGTAGTGGTATTTGATAACTGCGACGGCTCCCAGCAACAGGTGTTTTCTGTCTAGACATACAGAACGACAGGTGAGATTTCTATATTTTCAAACAATAATTTGAATATGAGAGGATAATAACTTGTCTAGCATTTTTTTATATATTATTTCCCTTTTACATTAATCTAGAACTCTCTCTCTCTCTCATTGCTTCTTGTGCTTAACCCATTTTTGGTAATTTTCTTCTAGATTCTAGAGGTTTAGTTGAATGCTGATAATGGGGCACTTACATGGATAGAGACAGACAGACATCCCATGCAGCCAGTGCAGAATGCTGTTGCCTCATCTGGTTTTTGTAGTTGTATTTTCTAGAATGCTGTTTGCCTCATCCCTGTCTTTCTAGTCTTTTTCCGTGGTACAAGTAACCTGATCCTAGATCTGGGACCAGGCTATTGTAGAACGCATGATGACAAGGAGTGGAATGATAACTCAAACAGACTGGCTACCTAGGCTAATTGTAGAAGCATTTCACCCATAAATGACAACCCCGATTTGTAAGTTTTCAAATAAGGGAAATGTCACCACTAATATCCTACACAATCACTCTTAATGTGAGAAAGGTAAGGCGCTGTCAAGAGTTTCAGAAGTGTCCCTTTCCAGTTGGCACTGTATCACTCACAATCATGGCTTGGTTTGTATTCTCTGGGTGTATATGTTTGTCTTTGATCTCCATAGGTGCTTATTAGTATCGCTGCTGACGCCATAGACAGGGTGGCTGTTGTCATTCCATAGTGTGTGTGGGTGGGGTGTCAAGGGAGGCAGTGAGACTAGGGTACTGGGCCAGGTAGCAGGCTAGAGGTAACAACTTACAGGTATGACTGCATGCCTGCTCTCTGGTGCATGCTGGTTTACCTACCTGCTTCCCAGTGTAGTTTCAGCTGACACTAGCTGACAGACCGGTGAACCAATTCCCAGATGACCAGCTATGTGAGAAATGTGTGTCTGTCAGCCTGCCTCATTTTAAACAGCATCGGTTTTGACCTAGTTGCTACTGTTGGTATAATACAGAATACAATACAACCTAATCTCGAACTTTGATTCTTTAAATCATCTTAATTGCATTTTCTTCTCTCTGTTTTCACAGCAAACCCAAGTCTTCCCAAATCAACTTTCCACCCTACTCCTCCTCGTCCGTCTTTCCTTCCCTCGCCCCACCTCTCCATCACCATGTCCAGCGGAGCCCTGGGGCGTCTCAGCACCTTGACTCTGAGTGTGAAGCAGCTCAGCCGGCTGCCTCACCTCTCCGACATCCTCCCCTCTTCACTCCCCTCCCTCCCATCCCCCAGCCCCACCGTCCTTGTCTCCTGCGTCCCCACTCTGTTCCAGGAGCCTTACATCCTCTCCGGCTACCGCCCGGTGGGGCAAGACTGGCGCTGCTACCTCCTCAGCCTCTTCCAGAGACACAATGAATCCCTCAACGTCTGGACACACCTTCTGGCAGGTCCCCTGGTGCTACTACGTGTCTGGGCCTATGGATTGTCCCTAGACTCAGCGTCCCTGCCTCTCTGCCTGTACATACTGTCTGCCCTCACCTACTTGTGTTGTAGCGTAGCAGCCCACCTGCTCCAGTCCCACTCCGAGCTGGCCCACTATTCCCTGTTCTTCCTGGACTATGTGGGTGTGTCTGTGTATCAGTATGGCTGTTCCCTGGCTCACTATTTCTACTGCTCTGAGCCTGCCTGGAGGGAGAGCACCGTAGGTACTTTGTGTTTTGTTTTATTATTATTGCTATGGGAACACACTTCTCTCCACACTCTAGTGCACTTTATTCAACCTGTCTGGATTCCAAGTGATACCCTATATAGTGCACTACTTTTCACCTGGGCCCAAAGGGAACATAATGCCATTTTGGATGCCTTAGGTACACTGTGTTTTGTTTTGGGATACCAGATTCTGATGTTGTGTTTATAATTGCCTACGGAGGATTACAGTCTCTCAACTCTTACTAAGTGTTCCACAAGGTGGCTTTTAAATCTGTAACATGTATTGCCGATTGTTGTAATATTGTGCTCCGGGTTGAAATTTCCCCTAGATACTGTTCTAGGA
This sequence comes from Salvelinus alpinus, assembly GCF_045679555.1. Classification (NCBI taxonomy): domain Eukaryota; kingdom Metazoa; phylum Chordata; class Actinopteri; order Salmoniformes; family Salmonidae; genus Salvelinus; species Salvelinus alpinus. The sequence goes on along the minus strand of NC_092093.1, from coordinate 8,037,989 downwards.
TCAGCTTCCCCTCCCTTAATCCTAACTTTAACCATTAGTGGGGGAAATACAAAAGTGACCCAGGATCAGCATCTAAGGGCAATATCACCCTATTCTTAATACTGTGGAGTGACAAACTGTTCTACCTCTACCTCTAGGGTTCTGGTTCCTCCCTGGCGCTGCCCTACTTGGCTGGCTGTCCTGTGCCAGCTGCTGCTTTGCCAAGTCACGCTACCGCCGGCCCTACCCGCTCCGGAGGAAGATCTGCCAGCTGATCCCCACCAGCATGGCCTACTTCCTGGACATCAGCCCTGTAGCCCACCGCCTGGCCACCGTACCCTGGGGACAGGACCCCGCTCTACCGCTCCACGCCCTGCAGGTGGGTGGATGAATGAATGGAGGAATTATCATGGCTGTGGCAACTCTATGGGACGGTTTCCCGGACACAGATAAAGAAAGCCAAGTCCTAGTCTACAAAGCATGGTCAATGGAGAATCTCCATCTGTGTCTGGTAAACTGGCCCATAGAGTTGCCTGAGCCATGAAAATACAACAGTACAACACACACAAAAATTATTGAGGATTTAAAAAACACAATTAACAGAGTCAACTGACTTGTATCCATTGTGGTCCTCCATTTTTAGATGGCCTTCTTCCTGCTTGCAGCCCTCTTCTTCTCCTGCCCTGTTCCTGAGAGGTTCTTCCCGGGGCATTGTGACATCATGGGTCAGGGTCACCAGATCTTCCACCTCTTCCTGTCCCTGTGTACTCTGTGTCAGCTGGAGGCCCTTTTCCTGGACTATGGCAGTCGGAGGGATACAGTGCTGCAGTTGTATGGGGAGAGGCAGCTGTGGTACGCCGGTGTATCCTTCCTCGCCCTAGCACTATGTAGTGCCCTGACCGCGGTTGTCATGAGTAGGCATGTACAGAGACGACTGGAGAAAGGTGAAACTGTGAAACAGTGAGGAATGGCAGGGAGAGGAAGAATGAGAGACATTTTCAGTGTTTTGAGAGTGATCATGTCCTGTAAATGTATAGAGAGACAGTATTTATCTAAGACGCTGAACATCTTTGTAGCAGATAAATGGTTCTTGCCTTAAAAGATCATTTGATTCCTGTACAATCTAACCATTTCCTTCTCTGTTTACTTCCTGAACACAGGGTATATATTTCTTTATTACCTATTTCTGACTAGTTATTGATCAATAAGCTTTGATTCAGTAGCCTGATCCCAGATCTGTTTGTGCTGTATAGCCAACGCCTGTGGACCTTGTCATGCCAAATGTACAAACAGATCTGGGACCAGGCTATTGATTCAGTTTATATCTGAGGAACCCATGAAGGGTTTTTTTTTGTGTTAAGCTTAATGGAATTTCACCCCAAAGTCTGTCTGATAAAGAGTTAGTGAAATTGTTAAAGCTGGATTTTTGGCTTTCCCTTTCAGCTGTCGGAGTGAGACAGGGCAGGCCAAGCACGGGACTGAGCAAACAAAGAAGTCCGTTTTATTGAGCAGTGAACAGAACAGGCTGTTATTTTGGCCATAGTGACAGGCAGACTATAGGCCATGCAGAGCAGGATCTGGCAACTAGAGCGAGTGGGTTGAGGATCAGGAGGGGAGCTGTGGGTGACGAGGAGTGATGCTTTTATACAGGGTGAACCTGGGTCATATTGGATATACTAATTGGCATTTTTACAAAACAAGCAAAAGCATTGATGCAAGACAAAATCTACACAAAGAAATGTGTTGTGTGATTGGGATCTAGACATATTTGTATTACATCATAATGAAAAAGCCCATCAACATCCATAAATAGGATGACTCGCTTGGGAATATGACTGTTCAGAAAATCAACATGAATGTAGAATTCTATAGCAAGCTTGTTGTTTCTATGGCCGGTGTTGAATACCAGTATTCTGTTTCTATGGCCGGTGTTGAATACCAGTATTCTGTTTCTATGGCCGGTGTTGAATACCAGTATTCTGTTTCTATGGCCGGTGTTGAATACCAGTATTCTGTTTCTATGGCTGGTGTTGAATACCAGTATTCTGTTTCTATGGCCGGTGTTGAATACCAGTATTCTGTTTCTATGGCCGGTGTTGAATACCAGTATTCTGTTTCTATGGCCGGTGTTGAATACCAGTATTCTGTTTCTATGGCCGGTGTTGAATACCAGTATTCTGTTTCTATGGCCGGTGTTGAATACCAGTATTCTGTTTCTATGGCCGGTGTTGAATACCAGTATTCTGTTTCTATGGCCGGTGTTGAATACCAGTATTCTGTTTCTATGGCCGGTGTTGAATACCAGTATTCTGTTTCTATGGCCGGTGTTGAATACCAGTATTCTGTTTCTATGGCCGGTGTTGAATACCAGTATTCTGTTTCTATGGCCGGTGTTGAATACCAGTATTCTGTTTCTATGGCCGGTGTTGAATACCAGTATTCTGTTTCTATGGCCGGTGTTGAATACCAGTATTCTGTTTCTATGGCCGGTGTTGAATACCAGTATTCTGTTTCTATGGCCTGTGTTGAATACCAGTATTCTGTTTCTATGGCCGGTGTTGAATACCAGTATTCTGTTTCTATGGCCGGTGTTGAATACCAGTATTCTGTTTCTATGGCCTGTGTTGAATACCAGTATTCTGTTTCTATGGCCGGTGTTGAATACCAGTATTCTGTTTCTATGGCCGGTGTTGAATACCAGTATTCTGTTTCTATGGCCGGTGTTGAATACCAGTATTCTGTTTCTATGGCCGGTGTTGAATACCAGTATTCTGATTTTAGTTGACATTGCAGTCCATGAAAACAATGACAGTACCAGGCAGGTACTTCCTCTAATACTGCTATTGGTACACAGCACACTTCCTCTAATACTGCTATTGGTACACAGCACACTTCATCAGGTTTCTGTGCACACTATTGACCCTGGTTGCATCTGAAATGCCACCCAATTCCTCATAGGGCTCTGCATGGTCAAGAGTTGTGCCTTCAGAAAGTATTCAGACCCCTTCACTTTTTTCCACATTTTGTTACATTACAGCCTTATTCTTAAATGGATTAAGTTGTTGTTATTCCGCATCAATCTACACACAATGCCCCATAATGACGAAGGAAAAACAGGTTTTTAGAAATGTTTTTCAATTTTTTTACTGACGTTACAAGCTTGGCACACCTGTATTTGGGGAGTGTCTCCCATTCTTCTCTGCAGCTCCTCTCAAGCTCTGTCAGGTTGGATGGGGAGTGTCGCTGCACAGCTATTTTCAGGTCTCTCCAGAGATGTTCCATCGGGTTCAAGTCTGGGCTCTGGCTGGGCCACTTCAGAGACTTTCAGAGTCCCCAAAGCCACTCCTGTGTTGTCTTGGCTGTGTGCTCAGGGTATTTGTCCTGTTGGAAGGTGAACCTTCACCCCAATCTGAGGTCCTGAGTGCTCTGAAGCAGGTTTTCATCTAGGATCTCTGTGTACTTTCCTTCAACCTGACTAGTCTCCCAGTCCCTGCTGCTGAAAAACTTCCCCAGAGCATGATGCTGCCACCACCATGCTTCACTGTAGGGATGGTATTGGCCAGGTGATGAGTGGTCCCTGGTTTTCTCAGGACATAACACTTAGCATTCAGGCCAAAGAGTTCAATCGATGTTTCATCAGACCAGAGAATCTTGTTTCTTATGTTCTGAGAGTCCTTAAGGTGCCCTTTGGCAAACTCCAAGCGGGCTGTCATGTGCCGTCTGGCCACTCTACCATAAAGGCCTGATTGGTGGAGTGCTGCAGAGACGGTTGTCTTTCCGGAAGGTTCTCCCATCTCCACAGATGAACTCTGGAGCTCTGTCAGAGTGACCATCGGATTCTTGGTTACCTCCCTGACCAAGGCTCTTCTCCCCCGATTGCTCAGTTTGGCCGGGGTCCAGCTCTAGGAAGTGTCTTGGTGGTTCCAAATTTCTTCCATTTAGGAATGATGGAGACCACTGTGTTCTTGGTGACCTTCAATGCTGCAGACATATGTTGGTACCCTTCCCCAGATATGTGCCTCGACACAATCCTTTCTCGGAGCTCTATGGACAATTCCTTCAACCTCATGGCTTGGTTTGTGCTCTGACATGCACTGTCAAATGTGGGACCTTATATAGACAGGTGTGTGCCTTTCCAAATCATGTCCAATCAATTGAATTTACCACAGGTGGACTCCAATCAAGTTGTAGAAACATCTCAAGGATGATCAATGGAAACAGGATGAACCGGAGCTCAATTTCGAGTCTCATAGCAAAGGGTCTGAATACTTATGTAAATAAGGTATTTTATTTTTTTATTTTATACATTTGCAAACATTTTTTATTTTTTTTACTGTTTTCACTTTGTCATTATGGGTTAGTGTGTGTAGATTGATGAGACAAATAATGTAATTCATTTTAGAATACGGCTGTAACGTGAAACAAAATGTGGATTAAGTCAAGGGGTCAGAATACTTTCCCGAATGCACCGTAGATGGGAAATAGGGTACTATTTGGGCCGTGTCCCCTGATTCTGCTTCTCTGCCCTGGTTGGCCCACCTGTTCTAGTGCTGTAGTACAGAACAACAGTATTTCTGTGGACTGAAGACTTTCCTTGTGAAAATGATCTTACTATGGGGTTTTAGCCAGCTCTTAGGAAAAAGAATTTAAAACAGAGAATTTGGCCTATTGGGAAAAATATACAGTATATATATTTTTGTTACAACCAATATTGCTCATTCTGTGATCGAACCAGATATAGGGACTAAACCTGACATAGTTGACAATGGCAGTATGATATATAATGGCAATATGATATATAATGGTATTTTAAACCAAATGTGATAGACCAGAGGATTTCAATTGATCCACAGCAGTAACATATTATTTTCAGGCCGATATTATTACACCTGACTCAAGTATTCAAGGGCTTGATGATTAGCTGAATCAAGTGTGCTAGTGTTGTCCTAGCTGGAGTATAAATGAGCTGGTTGAGGAGCCTCTGTACTAGGACCGTAATTGAACCCCCAAATGCTTCGATCGCCCCGTAGCATTCACTTCTGTCATCACGAAGTCCTTTTTGAGAGGCTAGTTAAGGATCATATCACCTCCACCTTACCTGACACCCTAGACCCACTACAGTTTGCATACCGCCCCAATAGATCTAACGATGACGCAATCGCCATTGCACTGAACACTACCCTATCCCATCTGGACAAGAGGAATACCTATGTAAGAATGCTGTTCAACCACTATAGCTCAGCTTTCAACACCATGGTGCCCTCCGAGCTCATCACTAAGCTCGGGGGCCCTGGGTCTGAACCTCGCCTTGTGCAACTGGGTCCTGGACTTGCTGACGGGTCGACCCCAGGTGTTGAAGGTAGACAACAACAGCTCCGCCACGCTGATCCTCAACATGGGGGCTCCACAAGCACAGCTGTAGGAGGGCTGAGGGTGCTGCGGTACCCCCTGAAAATCAGAATGAATCATATATATATTATTTCACAAAATTAGTGCACTTTTTTGTTTTTCAGCATCTCTACTTTTGGCAAAAAAAAGTAGTTGTATAATTAAGAACAGAATCTTGTATGATTCAATAGTTGGAATTGTAAGAGTTGTTGCCCCTGGCCCTTTTGTGATGTCATTCTAATGGAATCCAGAAAGAACAAAACCCCGGCCCTTTGTGATGTCATTCTAATGGAATCCAGAAAGAACAAAACCCTGTCCCTTTGTGATGTCATTCTAATGGAATCCAGAAAGAACAAAACCCTGGCCCTTTCTCTGTGATGTCATTCTAATGGAATCCAGAAAGAACAAAACCCTGTTCCTTTCTCTGTGATGTCATTCTAATGGAATCCAGAAAGAACAAAACCCTGGCCCTTTCTCTGTGATGTCATTCTAATGGAATCCAGAAAGAACAAAACCCTGGCCCTTTGTGATGTCATTCTAATGGAATCCAGAAAGAACAAAACCCTGGCCCTTTCTCTGTGATGTCATTCTAATGGAATCCAGAAAGAACAAAACCCTGGCCCTTTCTCTGTGATGTCATTCTAATGGAATCCAGAAAGAACAAAACCCTGTCCCTTTCTCTGTGATGTCATTCTAATGGAATCCAGAAAGAACAAAACCCTGTCCCTTTCTCTGTGATGTCATTCTAATGGAATCCAGAAAGAACACAACCCTGTCTCTTTCTCTGTGATGTCATTCTAATGGAATCCAGAAAGAACAAAACCCTGGCCCTTTCTCTGTGATCTCATTCTAATGGAATCCAGAAATAACAAAACCCTGTATCTTTCTCTGTGATGTCATTCTAATGGAATCCAGAAAGAACAAAACCCTGTATCTTTCTCTGTGATGTCATTCTAATGGAATCCAGAAAGAACAAAACCCCGTCCTCAAACATTTACATCAAAAGGTGCAAAGTTCTGGTGAAAGACAGAAAACATCCATATCAAATTGGTTTTTTTTATTGATCAAGTAACACAGAAAACAACCACTTTTTGTACATCATTAATTGACCATCCTTACAAACCACTTAATGTAAATGTACATGACTGTATTGTACATAGGCCGGTCATCTAGGGTTGTACCTGTAGACTTTCTATCAGCATGAAGAAAAACAATACACAATACAGTAAATTAGTACATTGAAACGTCAAGTGATATGTGGCTCAGTTGATAAGAGTATGGCGTTTGCAATGCTAGGGTTATGGGTTCAAGAAGAAGTATGAACATGTAGACTACTGTAAGATGCTCCGGATAAGAGCATCTACTAAAATGGAAAAGTATGAATATATCATTTCAGTTTTCACATAGAAATAAGTTGCATTTGCAAAGTGTCATTGTAACACAGGAGTGATGGTTGCTGATAATGGGCCTCTGTAGATATCCCTTATTATTTACATTTAAGTCATTTAGCAGACGCTCTTATCCAGAGCGACTTACAAATTGGTGCATTCACCTTATGATATCCAGTGGAACAACCACTTTACAATAGTGCATCTAATTATTTTAAGGGGGGGGGGGGGTTAGAAGGATTACTTTATCCTATCCTAGGTATTCCTTAAAGAGGTGGGGTTTCAGGTGTCTCCGGAAGGTGGTGATTGACTCCGCTGACCTGGCGTCGTGAGGGAGTTTGTTCCACCAACTCCCTTTTTATCAGCCGTTTCCAGCTACAATAGTCATTAACAACATTAACAATGTCTACACTGTATTTCTGATCTATTTTATTTTAATTGACAACAAAAAAATTGCTCTTCTTTCAAAAACAAGAACATTTCTAAGTGACCCCAAACTTTTGAACGGTAGTGTATATTTTTCTGTATAAAAAGAACGCCTAAAACAATGTACATTTTCTCACCAGAGATGTGTTTCCATCAAATTGACTTGTTGTGGATAGAAAGCTGTGCACATAAAAATACAGTTTACTGTTAAAATTACCATGTACCGAATAAAAAATACAAGTTAAATGTGTTTCCATCGCATTTTCAACTCTACTGATAGTTTACTTACAATTTCTTTTGCATTATATAGCAAGTGTGCCCACTCCGGCTTCTTCACCTGTGGGGGGGTCTGAGATGAGCCAGCCGGACAGCTGATGAAGTTGTGGGTTTGCACATACAAATAATTTCTGCACAAACTGTCAGAAACCATCTCAGGGAAGGTAATATGAGTGCTCGTCGTCCTCACAAGGGCCTTAACTTGACTGGAGTTCGGCGTCGTATCCGACTTCAGTGGGAAAATGCTCACCTTCGATGGCCACTGGCTGGAGAAGTGTGCTCTTCAGGGATGAATCCCGGTTTTAAATGTATCTGGAAGATGGCTGAAAGCGTCAATGGCGTCGTGTGAAGGTGAGAAAGGATTAATACGTTTGCAAAAATGTCTTTAAACCTGTTTTCGCTTTGTCATTATGGGGTATTATGTCATTATGGGGTATTGTGATGTCATTATGGGGTATTGTGTGTAGATTGATGAGAAAATATTTAATCAATTTTAGAATAAGGCTGTAACGTAACAAAATGTGGGAAAAGTCAAGGAGTCTGAAACTTTCCCAAGGCCCGAGTATGTATGTATGTATGTATGTATGTATGTATGTGTATGTATATATATATATATATATATATATGTACACTACCGTTCGAAAGTTTGGGGTCACTTAGAAATGTCCTGTTTTTTAAAGAAAAGCTCATTTTTTTGTCCATTTAAAATAACATCTAATTGATCAGAAATACAGTGTAGACATTGTTAATGTTGTAAATGACTATTGCAGCTGGAAACGGCTGATTTGTAATGGAATATCTACATAGGCGTACAGAGGCCCGTTATCAGCAACCATCACTCCTGTGTTCCAATGGCACGTTGTGTAACTAATCCAAGTTTATCATTTTAAAATTGATCATTAGAAAACCCTTTTGCAATTATGTTAGCACAGCTGAAAACTGTTGTCCTGATTAAAGAAGCAATACAACTGGCCTTCTTTAGACTAGTTGAGTATCTGGAGCATCAGCATTTGTGGGTTCGATTACAGGCTCAAAATGGCCAGAAACAAAGAACTTTCTTCTGGAAATTGTCAGTCTATTTTTGTTCTGAGAAATGAAGGCTATTCCATGTGAGAAATTGCCAAGAAACTGAAGATCTCGTACAACGCTGTGTACTACTCCCTTCACAGAACAGCGCAAACTGTCTCTAACCAGAGTAGAAAGAGGAGTGGGAGGCCCCGGTGCACAACTGAGCAAGAAGTCAAGTACATTAGATTGTCTAGTTTGAGAAACAGACACCTCACAAGTCCTTAACTGGCAGCTTTATTAAATAGTACCCGCAAAATACCAGTCTCAACGTCAACAGTGAAGAGGCGACTCCAGGATGCTGGCTTTCTAGGGAGAGTTGCAAAGAAAAAGCCATATCTCAGACTGGCCAATAAAAAGAAAAGATTAAGATGGACAAAATAACACAGACACTGGACAGAGTAACTCTGCCTAGAAGGTTAGCATTTACATTAATAATGTCTACACTGTATTTCTGATCAATTTTATGTTAGTTTAATGGAAAAAATATTTTATTTTATTTCAAAAACAAGGACATTTCTAAGTGAACCCAAACTTTTGAATGGTAGTGTATGTATGTATGTATACATTATTATTATTATTATTATTATTATTATATATATATATATACAGTGGGGAGAACAAGTATTTGATACACTGCCGATTTTGCAGGTTTTCCTACTTACAAAGCATGTAGAGGTCTGTCATTTTTATCATAGGTACACTTCAACTGTGAGAGACGGAATCTAAAACAAAAATCCAGAAAATCACATTGTATGATTTGTAAGTAATTAATTTGCATTTTATTGCATGACATAAGTATTTGATCACCTACCAACCAGTAAGAATTCCGGCTCTCACAGACCTGTTAGTTTTTCTTTAAGAAGCCCTCCTGTTCTCTACTCATTACCTGTATTAACTGCATCTGTTTGAACTCGTTACCTGTATAAAAGACACCTGTCCACACACTCAATCAAACAGACTCCAACCTCTCCACAATGGCCAAGACCAGAGAGCTGTGTAAGGACATCAGGGATAAATTGTAGACCTGTACAAGGCTGGGATGGGCTACAGGACAATAGCCAAGCAGCTTGGTGAGAAGGCAACAACTGTTGGCACAATTATTAGAAAATGGAAGAAGTTCAAGATGACGGTCAATCACCCTCGGTCTGGGGCTCCATGCAAGATCTCACCTCGTGGGGCATCAATGATCATGAGGAATGTGAGGGATCAGCCCAGAACTACACGGCAGGACCTGGTCAATGACCTGAAGAGAGCTGGGACCACAGTCTCAAAGAAAACCATTAGTAACACACTACGCCGTCATGGATTAAAATTCTGCAGCGCACGCAAGGTCCCCCTGCTCAAGCCAGCGCATGTCCAGGCCCGTCTGAAGTTTGCCAATGACCATCTGGATGATCCAGAGGAGGAATGGGAGAAGGTCATGTGGTCTGATGAGACAAAAATAGAGCTTTTTGCTCTAAACTCCACTCGCCGTGTTTGGAGGAATAGAAGGATGAGTACAACCCCAAGAACACCATCCCAACCGTGAAGCATGGAGGTGGAAACATCATTCTTTGGGGATGCTTTTCTGCAAAGGGGACAGGACGACTGCACCGTATTGAAGGGAGGATGGATGGGGCCATGTATCGCGAGATCTTGACCAACAACCTCCTTCCCTCAGTAAGAGCATTGAAGATGGGTCGTGGCTGGGTCTTCCAGCATGACAACGACCCGAAACACACAGCCAGGGCAACTAAGGAGTGGCTCCGTAAGAAGCATCTCAAGGTCCTGGAGTGGCCTAGCCAGTCTCCAGACCTGAACCCAATAGAAAATCTTTGGAGGGAGCCGAAAGTCCGTATTGCCCAGCGACAGCCCCGAAACCTGAAGGATCTGGAGAAGGTCTGTATGGAGGAGTGGGCCAAAATCCCTGCTGCAGTGTGTGCAAACCTGGTCAAGAACTACAGGAAACGTATGATCTCTGTAATTGCAAACTAAGGTTTCTGTACCAAATATTCAGTTCTGCTTTTCTGATGTATCAAATACTTATGTCATGCAATAAAATGCAAATTAATTACTTAAAAATCATACAATGTGATTTTCTGGATTTTTGTTTTAGATTCCTTCTCTCACAGTTGAAGTGTACCTATGATAAAAATTACAGACCTCTACATGCTTTGTAAGTAGGAAAACCTGCAAAATTGTCAGTGTATCAAATACTTGTTCTCCCCACTGTATATATATAAACATTGCTCGTTCTCATGTCTTCATTTGTTTCTTTAAAATTTTTGGGGGGAATTGTGTGTATGTTTTATGTTGTTAGATATTACGGCAATGATGGAGCTAGAAACATAAGCATTTTGCTGCACCTGCGATAGCATCTGCAAAATATGTGTAAGCGACCGATAACCTTTAATTTTATTTAGATATATTTTTATTCCGGTCTGTGATTTTCTGTAATCCTATAAATCACCAGTAGGGGTCAGTGTTGTCCTTAACGTGATGTCACAACATGACTAACAATAGCAGCACAACGAACGATTTTACCTGAAGAAATGAGTCACAAACAAACAGTGTGTGCCACCACAGCTCATCAATGCTCAATTACCTCAACGGAGTATCCTTCACAGTCAATTCTGTAAAGTGTGTTCAAATCTGGTTGTTGTTGGAATGTGAGAAATATCATGGCACTCGTAAAAGTTCCCTTCATGCATTTCCATAAACCTCAGGAATTAATGTGTTGTATCCGGACAAAAAAATCAGTGCCATTTTTTATAGACAGACAGGAAACTATGGATTAGATAATAACCTCTAGAATCTCGACAGAGACACAGAACAACAACAGTACAGAGACTAGATCATGCAATCAGTCTGGTGAATGACAGACACCAGACAGACTGACTACTTGCTTTTGACTAGTTGATTTAATGACTGACTTCAATTTGATAGTTTAGGCTACGATTTGCCACAGCAGACAAATTAAGAGTCACTCGGCAAAGAAAAATACATATAACTATTTACTGTGGGTGTGTACGCTGCTTCGATTCTACTGTTTGGGTATGTTATTGACTTTGTCTACTTGTGTAGTATAGAATTAATGCTTATGTAATATACTGTATAATCTATCATCTGAACCTGTGGTGTGTAAGATACTGTATAATGTGTTGATATGAGTATTGAGAGGCATCAGGAAACAGACAACACAGGGAAAGAATGTTTGCATCCCAAATGACACCCTTTATAGTGCTGGTGCACTACTTTAGACCAGGGCCAATAGGGGAATAGGGTGCCATTAAGGGCCAATAGGGGAATAGGGTGCCATTAAGGGCTCATAGAGGAATAGGGTGCCATTAAGGGCCAATAGGGGAATAGGGTGCCATTAAGGGCTCATAGATGAAGAGGGTGCCATTAAGGGCCAATAGGGGAATAGGGTGCCATTAAGGGCTCATAGGGGAATAGGGTGCCATTAAGGGCTCATAGGGGAATAGGGTGCCATTAAGGGCCAATAGGGGAATAGGGTGCCATTAAGGGCTCATAGGGGAAGAGGGTGCCATTAAGGGCTCATAGGGGAATAGGGTGCCATTAAGGGCTCATAGGGGAATAGGGTGCCATTAAGGGCTCATAGGGGAATAGGGTGCCATTAAGGGCCAATAGGGGAATAGGGTGCCATTAAGGGCCAATAGGGGAATAGGGTGCCATTAAGGGCCAATAGGGGAATAGGGTGCCATTAAGGGCTCATAGGGGAATAGGGTGCCATTAAGGGCTCATAGGGGAATAGGGTGCCATTAAGGGCTCATAGGGGAATAGGGTGCCATTAAGGGCTCATAGGGGAATAGGGTGCCATTAAGGGCCAATAGGGGAATAGGGTGCCATTAAGGGCCAATAGGGGAATAGGGTGCCATTAAGGGCCAATAGGGGAATAGGGTGCCATTAAGGGCCAATAGGGGAATAGGGTGCCATTAAGGGCCAATAGGGGAATAGGGTGCCATTAAGGGCCAATGGGGGAATAGGGTGCCATTAAGGGCCAATAGGGGAATAGGGTGCCATTAAGGGCCAATAGGGGAATAGGGTGCCATTAAGGGCTCATAGGGGAATAGGGTGCCATTAAGGGCCAATAGGGGAATAGGGTGCCATTAAGGGCTCATAGAGGAAGAGGGTGCCATTAAGGGCCAATAGGGGAATAGGGTGCCATTAAGGGCCAATAGGGGAATAGGGTGCCATTAAGGGCTCATAGGGGAATAGGGTGCCATTAAGGGCTCATAGGGGAATAGGGTGCCATTAAGGGCTCATAGAGGAATAGGGTGCCATTAAGGGCTCATGGGGGAATAGGGTGCCATTAAGGGCTCATAGGGGAAGAGGGTGCCATTAAGGGCCAATATGGGAATAGGGTGCCATTAAGGGCCAATAGGGGAATAGGGTGCCATTAAGGGCTCATAGGGGAATAGGGTGCCATTAAGGGCCAATAGGGGAATAGGGTGCCATTAAGGGCTCATAGGGGAATAGGGTGCCATTAAGGGCTCATAGGGGAATAGGGTGCCATTAAGGGCTCATAGGGGAATAGGGTGCCATTAAGGGCTCATAGGGGAATAGGGTGCCATTAAGGGCTCATAGGGGAATAGGGTGCCATTAAGGGCTCATAGGGGAATAGGGTGCCATTAAGGGCCCATACTTTATATTGATGTCTTAGGCTCCTTGCACAATGCATTATGGGTTGGGTCACGTTGTTGTCACCCAGAAGAATGGAATGCTGTCCCCGTACTGGAATGAGTCTGGGTGATGATAGACAGCTAGCCATAACAGTACTAATGCTGCATAGTAAATGGGTGTGTTTTTGTTTTTACAAGGTTTCAAGATTATTTTCTCGTGACAAAAGAAACACCACTTGAAGTGTCTGGGCATTTGAACTGAATTAATGATCACACATTTGTAAAACCCCAGTACCTTTCCCCAATGGCACCCTATCACGCTTCCCCAATGGCACCCTATCCGCTTCCCCAATGGCACCCTATCACGCTTCCCCAATGGCACCCTATCACGCTTCCCCAATGGCACCCTATCGCGCTTCCCCAATGGCACCCTATCACGCTTCCCCAATGGCACCCTATCACGCTTCCCAAATGACACCCGAGGACATGTCCCATATGACACCCTAGGACATGTCCCATATGGCACCCTAGAACATGTCCCATATGACACCCTAGGACATGTCCCATATGACACCCCATGACATGTCCCATATGGCACCCTAGGACATGTCCCATATGACACCCTAGGACATGTCCCATATGACACCCTAGGACATGTCCCATATGGCACCCTAGGACATGTCCCATATGGCACCCTAGGACATGTCCCATATGACACCCTAGGACATGTCCCATATGACACCCGAGGACATGTCCCATATGGCACCCGAGGACATGTCCCATATGACACCCGAGGACATGTCCCATATGGCACCCGAGGACTAGTCCCATATGACACCCTAGGACATGTCCCATATGACACCCTAGGACATGTCCCATATGACACCCGAGGACATGTCCCATATGACACCCGAGGACATGTCCCATATGGCACCCGAGGACATGTCCCATATGGCACCCGAGGACTAGTCCCATATGACACCCTAGGACATGTCCCATATGACATCCTAGGACATGTCCCATATGGCACCCTATGACATGTCCCATATGGCACCCGAGGACATGTCCCACATGGCACCCGAGGACATGTCCCATATGGCACCCGAGGACATCTACCTGACTCTCAGAACACAAAGTTGCCAAGCCTCCTGGCTCCACCCACTCTACCTGGGGGGGAGGGGCTAGGTTTGATTGGCAGGGAGATGTATGACGCTGATGATGAGTAGCAGTGGTGAACAAAGCTAATAGGGCTGTGGCCAAGCTCCCAGAATGTTCTCTTTTTTTCTCCCTTCTCGACATGCCTGATGGGAAAGCGGAGGATGAGGAGAGAGAGAGGGAAGAGATAGAGAATTCAGCTTAACCTGTCCCTGTGAACAATTTCTCCCCTTTCCAACAGAATCAATTACATGACCTAAACACTGCCCGTTTCTGCATAATTCAAGCAGGCAATGAGCCCCGTCGGGTCTTTTTAAAAATGGCGGGTGGAGAAGCGAAACTAATGCGTGATAGTGAGAAGGAGAGATGTCGTGTGGGAAAATTGCTTTTTTTCACTCGATCTGTCCAACTTATCACCTTATCGCCTCTAAAATGTAAATAAAACACCACAAAGAGTTTATATAATGTGTCATTACATACCTATTTGAAGGTTTGTGTCGAATTTGAATCGGGTTTTTAGGGCGGTGCTAAAGTGATCTTAGAAGTAAACAGCGGCTTTGAGAATGATGATCGCATGCAGTGATGACGCAAAAAATTACTAGGTATCCCCCCCTTACCCCCGTCACTGTCCATTTATTGTTTTTAAACGATGAGAGAAGTGCTACACCTGGTGGAGAGAGATTGTAAGACAGAAATAGTAGCTTTATGCGTGCTGTACGTTATGACACGCCACGATGTAACGGAGGGTCCGTTTTTTTTCAACTTTTCTCCAATACTATAGAACTATTACCATGTCGATCAACACTTGAGTAGAAACCTAGTTCACACCCCCGATTTTAAAGTCAACACAGTCGCTACAGTCCCATTAGTTTTCTTTGTAGCCTCGTTTGAATGTCGCGGTTGCGCACATTTGAACGGAATGGGGTGAGTTTACGTTAGTCACCAAGCGCAACATAACTTCAGCGTGTAACTTAGCTAGAAAGATGTGTTGGCATCGAGTTACAGTGTTGCCAACTCCTCAGTAAGGAAAGTAGCTATTGGCTGTCCTAAAAGTCGCTACAAATCGCTAAATGATGTCATCACCTAATTTGCATAATTGTCCATGTGCATGTAATTGTGATGGACGCTGTAGGAGAGAGGATTAACGTTGTGGGAGAGACAAAAAGTCAGTAAGAAACACCCTAAATATGTTTAGAACTACAAATGAACTTTCTTCTGTCGATTCTTGTTTTTTTATGTCACAATTCCAACCCCCCTCTTTTATCCGGGCTTGGGACCGGCAAAAGTGACCTAAAAGAGTTGGCGGAGTTACTTTTTTATTTTATTTTTTTATTTTATTTTCTTAATTTGGTTTGTTTTTTAACCGTATGGTCCACTTAGGAGCCTACAACAAGTCACAGTAAAACATGAACATTTTTAACCATAACATAAAAAATGTATACAATCTACATTAACAATCTAAATGGACCAAAAAGAGACAATAGAAAAAACTGTCAATGGCAATGTGAGAAAATGCTGGTAACTAGTCTGGCCCTAATTCAGGTTAATTTTTTTTTTTTTATGTAAGCCAGGGCGGGATCATCCAGCGGCGGCTTCCCGCATGCGCGATTCATTTGCAGTCTGGATACGGAGGGGTGAACATCTCCTGCTCTGACTGCAGCTGGGAGGGACTGCTCCACGAGGACTGGGCCGCCTGTGAGTGCTTTGGGACGGGGGTGGGGCCCACGGCAGCACCCGCTGCTCGTTGAGAAGAGTAAGAACGATACGTGCTTTCACGTCAGTCTACAAAAGTCTCCAATAACACCAGAAAAAGTTGCTAGATTTGTCGCTAGTCGATTTTTTGAAAAAGTGTCGCTAGAGGGGTCTGAATACTCGCTAAAAATAGCTAAGTTGGCAACCCGCTAAGTTGGCAGCACTGATCGAGTAATTGTCTCTGCCCCCCTCCCAATTAGGGGGAGTGATGAGCTCTACAGATGACTCGCACAACTCAATCGCTGGTTGAAAACTGTTTTCTGCCCTTCCCAAAATATAGAATTTGTAGATAACTGGCTCTCTTTCTGGGAATCCTCCACAAACAGGACCAAGCCTGGCCTGCTGAGGAGTGACGGACTCCATCCAAGCTGAAGGGGTGCTCTCATCTTATCTATCAACATAGACAGCGCTCTAACTCCCCTAGCTCCACAATGAGATAGGGTGCAGGCCAGGCAGCAGGCTGTTAGCCAGCCTGCCAGCTTAGTGCAGTCTGCCACTAGCATAGTCAATGTAGTCAGCTCAGCTATCCTCATTGAGACGGTGTCTTTGCCTCGATCTACATTGGGCAAAACTAAACATGGCGGTGTTTACTGTTTCTGTATGATATGTTAGATAAAAAAATAAAGACAGACACAATGTCATGTTCAAGTGTTGTACAAGTCCCTACATACGGGGTACGGGAACAGCCCAGCTAATTGATTACCTATCAACTAGACTACGGAACATCCTTTTCAATAGAAAGTGCAAACATAACAGCATTAACATTAAGTCATAACAAATGTAAATGCATAACATTTTATTTTTTCTTCAGTTGTCGTATTCCTCTTTTTCTTTCTTTTATATAACAGAGGACAAGTTAACACAGTCCCTTGCTTACAGAGTAAGCATGTCCGGTGGCTTACTCAGCCAACCCACCCGTGAGTAGTTGTGGGCTCTGACAGGGGTAGGATTAGGGCCTCGGGCTGGAGAGCTTGGTGGGTAAAAGCCTCACAGGCTGACCACACAACTCGCGTCGCAAAATAAATGTAGAAATCTATGTTATTCAATTATTGCAACCACACTGCTTGCGCCGCCAACGAGCGTCTGCGTTGCCAAGGTTTAAAATAGAAATCAGTTCTATTTCTGACGCAGATCGCGCTGCAAGTCCTGCCTCTCCCATCTCCTCATTGGTTTATAGAAGCAGGTACCCACGTGCCATCTCCTCATTGGTTATACCCATGTGGGTGACTGAAAGACGAACGAGGTCAGTGGCGGTAATAAAACTAATTTATGAAAGTTACCAATCGCAATATAAAGTCAAGAGAAAAAAAAGCCTGGAAGGAAGAGAGATGACTAGAAACGATTCGGTTGGTCGTTTTATGTGTGGATTAATTTGTCGGAGTAAAGGTCCTTGTGCAGTTCAGGTAAAATAACAACTCAATGTTTATATCCCAGGACAAATTAGCTTGCAACAGCAAGCTAGCTAAATAGGACAAATTAGCTAGCAACAGCAAGCTGGCTAAATAGGACAAATTAGCTAGCAACAGCAAGCTAGCTAAATAGGACAAATTAGCTAGCAAGTGCAAGCTAACTAGCTAAATTGCCATAAATGTTAAATGCTTTTTGACCTGTCCCCAAATTAATATCATTGGTTCAGAGTTTGTTTTGATATTTTAACCTGTGTGTCGTGATCGCATTTGGTGTGGGGGGGACAAAATAAATGTATGCACGATTCACGATTCTCCTGTCTTATCTGGTATAATTCTCCTGTCTTATCTGGTGTAATTCTCCTGTCTTATCTGGTGTAATTCTCCTGTCTTATCTGGTGTAATTCTCCTGTCTTATCTGGTGTAATTCTCCTGTCTTTTCTGGTGAAATTCTCCTGTCTTATCTGGTGTTCTGTGTGAACTTAAGTATGCTCCCTCTAATTCTCCCATCTCTCACGCTCTCTTCTCTCAGAGGACCTAAGCCCTAGAACCATGCCTCAGGTCTACCTGGCCTGATAACTCTTGGCTGTCCCCAGTCCACCTGGTCGTGTTGCTGATCCAGTTTCTGCTGTTTTGCCTGTGGCTATGGAACCCTGACCTGTTCAACAGATGTGCTACTTTGTCGTGCTGTTGCTCCAGTTTCAACTGTTCTGCCTGCGGCTATGTAATCCTGACCTGTTCACCGACGTGCTCTACATTGTCCCAGACCTGCTGTTTTCGACCTCTGACTGCTCGGCTATGAAAAGCCTACTGACATGAACTCTTGAGGTGCTGACCTGTGGCACCCTCTATAACCACTGTGATTATTATTTGACCCTGCTGGTCATCTATGAACGTTTGAACATCTGAAGAACGATCCGGCCTTAAAACTTCTTCGGGATCAGTGTCCCTTCCATGAGACGGTTGAGCTTACATAGGCTTATGCGATTAGCATGAGGTTGTAAGTAACAAGATAATTTCCCAGGACATAGACATATCTGATATTGGCAGAAAGCTTAAATTCTTGTTAATCTAACTGCACTGTCCAATTTACAGTCGCTATTACAGTGAAAAAATACCATACTATTGTTTCATGAGAGTGCACAATTTTAAACATGAAAAGTTATTAATAAATAAATTAGGCACATTTGGGCAGTCTTGGTACAATATTTTGAACAGAAATGCAATGGTTAATTGGATCAGTCTAAAAATTTGCACATACACTGCTGCCATCTAGTGGCCAAAATCTAAACTCTACCTAGGCTGGAATAATACATTATGGCATTTCTCTTGCATTTAAAAGATGATGGTACGAAAAAAAATACAAAATAATGTTTTTTTCTTTGTATTAACTTTTACCAGATCTATTGTCATATATTCTCCTACATTTCTTTCACATTTACACAAATTACAAAGTGTTTCCTTTCAAATGGTACCAAGAAAATGCATATCCTTGCTTCCGGGCCTGAGCTCCAGGCAGTTAGATTTGGGTATGTCATTTTTGGCGAAAATTAAAAAAAAGGGGCGGATCCTTTTAATGGCCATGTACTCTTATAATCTCCACCGGGCACAGCCAGAAGAGGACTGGTCACCCCTCGGAGCCTGGTTCCTCTCTAGGTTTCTTCCTAGGTTCCTGCCGTCCTAGGGAGATTTTCCTAGCCACCGTGTTTGCTTGCTGTTAGGGTTTCTGTATAAACACTTTGTGACATCTGCTGATGTAAATAGGGCTTTATAAATACATTTGGTTTGATCTTCTATCTAAAGCAAACAAGGAGCAGATCAGAACATAGCACCAACAAGCTTTCATCTGGGTTGTTATAGGTCCGACAAGGTCACATGATTTAATTAATAGACAGGATTCCGTCTAGATTGGGTTTGAGATTGGCAGTGGGATTGGGTCCTCTGTCTGTATCACAGGGACTGAGTAGTGCTGTAGCTCAGACTAAAATCCCTGTCTGTGCAGCGTCTGTCTGTCTGGTCTGCTGAAGTAACTACACATTCATTCCAGAAAACACAGACAGGGTTTGGGCTGTAATCCACTCACAAATATGCAGGGCTGTAGATACATATGAGGACACAGAAGTCCAGACCTCGATTATATTTTCTAGGAACTCAGTCAGGGTCTGAAATGTACTTTTGAGAGTTTGGTTGTGCATCAGCAGTTCCTCGTGTTATATGTCACTCACTAACCAGGTTTCCTCTTGTTATATGTCACTCACTAACCAGGTTTCCTCTTGTTATATGTCACTCACTAACCAGGTTTCCTCTTGTTATATGTCACTCACTAACCAGGTTTCCTCTTGTTATATATCACTCACTAACCAGGTTTCCTCTTGTTATATCACTCACTAACCAGGTTTCCTCTTGTTATGTCACTCACTAACCAGGTTTCCTCTTGTTATGTCACTCACTAATCAGGTTTCCTCTTGTTATATGTCACTCACTAACCAGGTTTCCTCTTGTTATATGTCACTCACTAATCAGGTTTCCTCTTGTTATATGTCACTCACTAACCAGGTTTCCTCTTGTTATGTCACTCACTAACCAGGTTTCCTCTTGTTATATGTCACTCACTAACCAGGTTTCCTCTTGTTATGTCACTCACTAACCAGGTTTCCTCTTGTTATGTCACTCACTAACCAGGTTTCCTCTTGTTATATGTCACTCACTAACCAGGTTTCCTCTTGTTATATGTCACTCACTAACCAGGTTTCCTCTTGTTATGTCACTCACTAACCAGGTTTCCTCTTGTTATATGTCACTCACTAACCAGGTTTCCTCTTGTTATGTCACTCACTAACCAGGTTTCCTCTTGTTATGTCACTCACTAACCAGGTTTCCTCTTGTTATGTCACTCACTAACCAGGTTTCCTCTTGTTATGTCACTCACTAACCAGGTTTCCTCTGGTTATATGTCACTCACTAACCAGGTTTCCTCTTGTTATGTCACTCACTAACCAGGTTTCCTCTTGTTATATGTCACTCACTAACCAGGTTTCCTCTTGTTATGTCACTCACTAACCAGGTTTCCTCTTGTTATGTCACTCACTAACCAGGTTTCCTCTTGTTATGTCACTCACTAACCAGGTTTCCTCTTGTTATATGTCACTCATTAACCAGGTTTCCTCTTGTTATGTCACTCACTAACCAGGTTTCCTCTTGTTATGTCACTCACTAACCAGGTTTCCTCTTGTTATATGTCACTCACTAACCAGGTTTCCTCTTGTTATATGTCACTCACTAACCAGGTTTCCTCTTGTTATGTCACTCACTAACCAGGTTTCCTCTTGTTATATGTCACTCACTAACCAGGTTTCCTCTTGTTATGTCACTCACTAACCAGGTTTCCTCTTGTTATGTCACTCACTAACCAGGTTTCCTCTTGTTATGTCACTCACTAACCAGGTTTCCTCTTGTTATGTCACTCACTAACCAGGTTTCCTCTGGTTATATGTCACTCACTAACCAGGTTTCCTCTGGTTATATGTCACTCACTAACCAGGTTTCCTCTTGTTATGTCACTCACTAACCAGGTTTCCTCTTGTTATGTCACTCACTAACCAGGTTTCCTCTTGTTATGTCACTCACTAACCAGGTTTCCTCTTGTTATGTCACTCACTAACCAGGTTTCCTCTGGTTATATGTCACTCACTAACCAGGTTTCCTCTTGTTATGTCACTCACTAACCAGGTTTCCTCTTGTTATGTCACTCACTAACCAGGTTTCCTCTTGTTATGTCACTCACTAACCAGGTTTCCTCTTGTTATGTCACTCACTAACCAGGTTTCCTCTTGTTATGTCACTCACTAACCAGGTTTCCTCTTGTTATGTCACTCACTAACCAGGTTTCCTCTTGTTATGTCACTCACTAACCAGGTTTCCTCTTGTTATGTCACTCACTAACCAGGTTTCCTCTTGTTATATGTCACTCACTAACCAGGTTTCCTCTTGTTATATGTCACTCACTAACCAGGTTTCCTCTTGTTATATGTCACTCACTAATCAGGTTTCCTCTTGTTATATGTCACTCACTAACCAGGTTTCCTCTTGTTATATGTCACTCACTAACCAGGTTTCCTCTTGTTATATGTCACTCACTAACCAGGTTTCCTCTTGTTATATGTCACTCACTAATCAGGTTTCCTCTTGTTATATGTCACTCACTAACCAGGTTTCCTCTTGTTATGTGTCACTCACTAACCAGGTTTCCTCTTGTTATATGTCACTCACTAACCAGGTTTCCTCTTGTTATGTCACTCACTAACCAGGTTTCCTCTTGTTATATGTCACTCACTAACCAGGTTTCCTCTTGTTATATGTCACTCACTAACCAGGTTTCCTCTTGTTATATGTCACTCACTAACCAGGTTTCCTCTTGTTATATGTCACTCACTAACCAGGTTTCCTCTTGTTTTACGTCACTCACTAACCAGGTTTCCTCTTGTTATATGTCACTCACTAACCAGGTTTCCTCTTGTTATATGTCACTCACTAACCAGGTTTCCTCTTGTTATATGTCACTCACTAACCAGGTTTCCTCTTGTTATATGTCACTCACTAACCAGGTTTCCTCTTGTTATATGTCACTCACTAACCAGGTTTCCTCTTGTTATATGTCACTCACTAACCAGGTTTCCTCTTGTTATATGTCACTCACTAACCAGGTTTCCTCTTGTTATATGTCACTCACTAACCAGGTTTCCTCTTGTTATATGTCACTCACTAACCAGGTTTCCTCTTGTTATATGTCACTCACTAACCAGGTTTCCTCTTATTATGTCACTAACCAGGTTTCCTCTTGTTATATGTCACTCACTAACCAGGTTTCCTCTTGTTATATGTCACTCACTAACCAGGTTTCCTCTTGTTATATGTCACTCACTAACCAGGTTTCCTCTTGTTATATGTCACTCACTAATCAGGTTTCCTCTTGTTATGTCACTCACTAACCAGGTTTCCTCTTGTTATATGACACTCACTAACCAGGTTTCCTCTTGTTATATGTCACTCACTAATCAGGTTTCCTCTTGTTATATGTCACTCACTAACCAGGTTTCCTCTTGTTATATGTCACTCACTAATCAGGTTTCCTCTTGTTATGTCACTCACTAACCAGGTTTCCTCTTTTTATATGTCACTCACTAACCAGGTTTCCTCTTGTTATGTCACTCACTAACCAGGTTTCCTCTTGTTATATGTCACTCACTAACCAGGTTTCCTCTTGTTATATGTCACTCACTAACCAGGTTTCCTCTTGTTATATGTCACTCACTAATCAGGTTTCCTCTTGTTATATGTCACTCACTAATCAGGTTTCCTCTTGTTATGTCACTCACTAACCAGGTTTCCTCTTTTTATATGTCACTCACTAACCAGGTTTCCTCTTGTTATGTCACTCACTAACCAGGTTTCCTCTTGTTATATGTCACTCACTAACCAGGTTTCCTCTTGTTATATGTCACTCACTAACCAGGTTTCCTCTTGTTATATGTCACTCACTAATCAGGTTTCCTCTTGTTATATGTCACTCACTAACCAGGTTTCCTCTTGTTATATGTCACTCACTAACCAGGTTTCCTCTTGTTATATGTCACTCACTAACCAGGTTTCCTCTTGTTATATGTCACTCACTCACCAGGTTTCCTCTTGTTATATGTCACTCACTAACCAGGTTTCCTCTTGTTATATGTCACTCACTAACCAGGTTTCCTCTTGTTATATGTCACTCACTAACCAGGTTTCCTCTTGTTATATGTCACTCACTAACCAGGTTTCCTCTTGTTATATGTCACTCACTAACCAGGTTTCCTCTTGTTATATGTCACTCACTAATCAGGTTTCCTCTTGTTATATGTCACTCACTAACCAGGTTTCCTCTTGTTATATGTCACTCACTAACCAGGTTTCCTCTTATTATGTCACTCACTAACCAGGTTTCCTCTGGTTATATGTCACTCACTAATCAGGTTTCCTCTTGTTATATGTCACTCACTAACCAGGTTTCCTCTTGTTATATGTCACTCACTAACCAGGTTTCCTCTTGTTATATGTCACTCACTAACCAGGTTTCCTCTTGTTATATGTCACTCACTAACCAGGTTTCCTCTTGTTATATGTCACTCACTAACCAGGTTTCCTCTTGTTATATGTCACTCACTAACCAGGTTTCCTCTTGTTATATGTCACTCACTAACCAGGTTTCCTCTTGTTATGTCACTCACTAACCAGGTTTCCTCTTGTTATATGTCACTCACTAACCAGGTTTCCTCTTGTTATATGTCACTCACTAACCAGGTTTCCTCTTGTTATATGTCACTCACTAACCAGGTTTCCTCTTATTATGTCACTCACTAACCAGGTTTCCTCTGGTTATATGTCACTCACTAATCAGGTTTCCTCTTGTTATATGTCACTCACTAACCAGGTTTCCTCTTGTTATTATGTCACTCACTAACCAGGTTTCCTCTTGTTATATGTCACTCACTAACCAGGTTTCCTCTTGTTATATGTCACTCACTAACCAGGTTTCCTCTTGTTATATGTCACTCACTAACCAGGTTTCCTCTTGTTATATGTCACTCACTAACCAGGTTTCCTCTTGTTATATGTCACTCACTAACCAGGTTTCCTCTTGTTATATGTCACTCACTAACCAGGTTTCCTCTTGTTATGTCACTCACTAACCAGGTTTCCTCTTGTTATGTCACTCACTAACCAGGTTTCCTCTTGTTATGTCACTCACTAACCAGGTTTCCTCTTGTTATGTCACTCACTAACCAGGTTTCCATCCAACATTTTTATGAGTAAAGTATAAAAAATGTCACAACAGGCCTGATGGAAACCACAAATTTTTCGGTAAACTTTCCAAATGTCGACATAATAAAAGGTGGGATCTTTCTGTGTTGGAAAATTAATTGTGTGACAAATGTCGGTAGGGAAAAGTTGTTTATGCGTAAATGTTGATTATAATAACCATCATATTGAACTTAACTTGGAGTCATCCGATGACATGTTGTGTGGTCTTCCCACTACGACGAGTCGGGAAACCATGCATGTTATTAGGATACAGATGAAATAAATGATGATGAACTTCCCAGGGTGGTGAATGGTCCTGTCTGGCTTAGTTGGTAGAGCAAGGCACCAGCAATGCCAGGATAGTGTGTTTAATTCCCGGGGGCCACCCATATGTGACTGTAAATTTCTTTGAATAAAAGTGTCTGCTAAATGGAATTATTATTCTACAAATTGCAAGGTGATAATTGGGATGTACCTTTCCAATATATTTTGAGGGTTTTACTCTGGTGATATGATGATTGATGCTTTGCTACCGTTTAACAAATAATAATTTAGTCATGTAGGCTATAGGCTACACTATATCTGCGAGCTGTTGGCTAGAGCGCATGTATCCATACCAGAGTGGGCACACTCGCTATATAGTGCACATTTTTTGTGAGAAAATCATCAGTAAAGTTGAAAATGCGATGGAAACACATTTAACTTGTATTTTTTACTCGGTATGTGGGAATATAACAGTAAACTGTATTTTTATGTGCACTACATCATCACGCACAGCCTTTTATCTGCAACGGGTCAATTTGATGAAAATCTGGTGGGAAAATGGACATATTGTTTTATGCATATTTTATTCTGAACAAAAATATAAACGCAACATGCAACAATTTCAAAGATTTTGCTGAGTTACAGTTCATATAAGGAAATCAGTCAATTGAAATAAATTCATTAGGTCCATACACTGGGGAGCCAGGCCCAGCCAATCAGAAAAGTTTCCCCCCACAAAAGGGACAAAAATATTCCACGGCACACCGCCCTCCCCCCCTCTGACGATCAGACAGGTGAAGAAGCCATGTGGAAGTCTTGGGCTGGTGCGGTTACACGTGGTCTGCAGTTGTGAGGCCAGTTGGACGTACTGCCAAATTCTCTAAAATGACTTTGAAATTAACATAAAATTCTCTGTAAACAGCTCTGGTGGACATTCCTGCAGTCAGCATGCAGATTGCATTTTCCCTTAACTTGAGACATCTGTGGCATTGTGTTGTGTGACAAAAGTGCAGATTTTAGAGTGGCCTTTTATTGTCCCCAGCACAAGGCGCACCTGTATAATGATCATGCTGTTTAATCAGCTTCTTGATATGCCACACCTGTCAAGTGGATTATCTTGACAAAGGTGAAATGCTCACTAACAGGGATGTAAACAAATTTTTGAGAAATAAGCTTTTTGTGCGTATGTAACATTTCTGGTATCTCGTATTTCACTCATGAAACATGGGACCAACACTTTACATGTTGTGTTTAATATTTTTTGTTCAGTGCAGCATATTTACATGAAAATCTGTCACCAATTGGATGGAAAACTAGCTACTGACACTCATTCAATTAGACCATGCCAGTTAAAAAAATATATATTGATTGGTAAATGAGTCTAGTTAGTCTAGCCAGGGTGTAGTGTTCATGGCCTAATTACCAACCAGGGCACCCACTCATTTTGTTAGTTCCTCTCACTCAGATATCATAGTAACATGGCATAAGATCGACTGAGGTGAATGAAGCTACAGCAACCAACGTTTTAATGGCTGGTGTAAATTTTGCTTGTTTTTGCTGTTCTCCAAATTGCAATTTAGAGTTTTAAAATTGTATAGAATTTGCAGTAGATGAGCTTCAACTTTCTTCTTGGATATGTGTGTGGGAGAGGTTACCCCCTCCTCTCAGGACCCCCCCCCCCCTCCCCCCTCCTCCTCCTCCTACACTGTACGTATTGTCATATAGGTTAATATCACATTAAACATAAACAACATATTTTAAGGTGCAAAATAGAGAGGTTTAGGCCTATACTGATGAGAGATGCATTTACATTGTCTACTGGTCTGTTGTAAAAAAAGATTATGACAATTCTGAGGTTATGACAAATAGATTTAAGTCATTCAATGTGTTTTCAGCTCATATGTTTTGTTTGTGTTTGTTTATTTTCCAAATTGCGAGATTGAGAGGGGAAAACCCTTATTATGACGTTGCACAGGGAAACCATTTTAAACATTTATATTTGAACAAAACTATCTGCACATTAAAAACACGCATCAAAAAAAATATGAAGAAATCAAATCTCTGGTCATTGTGTTTCATGTAGCCTATTTTCTCTGGCGCAGTTCTCCCTCCGTCTGTCTGTGTCTGGGCGCTGAGGGTATAATTTTGATCTCGTAACCTATCACCCAGATCTGCCCTTGTGCAGTCTCAGTGCAGTCTGATATCTAGCGCTGTGGGCAGCTGTCGCACTCGGCACTGCTCCACCATACGCACGCACGTAGCCACATCCTCACAGAGCGCATCCAGCAATCCGTTCCCCCATCCAACCACCCTTTCACTGGTAGTCATCAAGGCAGACCCGGTGGAGACGCCTACTTTCATTCACTCTCCAAACTGGACACAAGAATCTCGATCGCTCTAACGGTAAAATATCGTCATGTTTTATTATTAAATAGGATAGTAGTAATGTTTAGAAAATATTAATAACGTTAATGATGTGTTTGCTTTTTTTATACATGTTTGGGCATGTTTGTAATGGGGGGGATTTCCTAATCGTTCTGGGTTGCCGGGTAGGATAGATGTTTTCATTGAGTTCATCGGTGTTGTTTTGAGATTTCTCTATTTTCTTTTCACTATTACCACGCATGACTTCGGACTAATACGAAAATGGCAATATTCTCAGGGAAATTATACTACTTTTTATTAAACATTAAGCGGATATGACTATATTCCCATCACCATCTCCAACGCTCCGGCCGAAACTCGTGTCCGAACACGTTGTCAAAAAGGGGTGTGTAGCCTGGAAAGAAGCTCTCGGCCAATGAGCGCCCGTCTCCTCCACAGTAGGGTTGTTTACTAGTGGAAGTGAGCGCTTATTGGACAAGACGACTATACCTCCAGGGTCTTTACTAGCCTATCGGCACAGTCCCCAAATAATGCAGTTTAAGACAAGTCTTTGTTTTAAAATCATAAACGTTAGATTAAACAGAAATGGGATATTGTGCTCCACTAAAAGCCACCCAGGAGTCCACACACACTGCACACTTGCTACCTCTCGGTCAGACAGACAGAGAGGGGTGTGGGATCTTCAAAAAAAATGTTTGAAACACTCTCGGTACAGGATGATGTCATTGGTTGTGTGATTGACTTTTAGGAATTTTCGCAACATCACTCCTTTGTTGGATGGAAACTGTAATTACACATGCAGATGCCGATAATAAACATGTAATTACCAGTAATGATTGAAGTAAAACATTTTGTGCTGTGATTTACATTCCAAGACATTACATCATATTTATATGCGCACAACAACAAAAAACATTATTTGCTGCTTTCCTTCCAATGAAGAGATTACTTTTATTCTATGGTTCTAGAATAGCATAACTCCAGCCTCTACCAGCAGCAGTACCATGGCAACCAAGAGACCAGGGGACAGGACCTCTTCTTCAGGACCACAGTCATGTCCCTCTACAGCAGTAAGACCCACAGACAGCAGGCAGCCTGGGGCAGAGACACAGGAGACACTGGTAGGTGGACCCATACAAGCAGAGATAGGAAGAAGGAATCCATCATTCAATTTCAATATTTTGTGGGTATCTAAAAGTATTGTCACAGTTTTGCTGTACAGGTGTCATTGTCTCAACTGTGCCTCTCTCTCTGCGTCTCACCCATATCTTATCAGTGTTGCATCTCTGTCCCCGTGTCTGTCTGCAGGTGTACATGCAGTGCTGTGGGCAGGAAGCCCCTAACTTGACAGAGAGGAACAGTCATAGGAAAAGCATGGATAGAAACCATCAGGGCCCAGTCTTCGTGCCCCAGGGGAGGACTGAGAGGGTCTGGACCCACCCCCCGGCTCCCCAGCAGACTACAACTCCCATAATACCCTCCTGCCCTGTGTCTGCCCCTTACAGGTAAGCTCTCTCGCTGTAGGCATCCTTCAGTCTAAAGCTGTTCTTCAT
The DNA here is from genome assembly GCF_045679555.1 of Salvelinus alpinus. NCBI lineage: Eukaryota > Metazoa > Chordata > Actinopteri > Salmoniformes > Salmonidae > Salvelinus > Salvelinus alpinus. The sequence continues at coordinate 8,009,493 of NC_092093.1, read as the reverse complement.
CTTTTCACACGACCTTACAACATCAGCTGTTATCTTGATACTCCTCAACAGAGTCTCCGTTCTTCATCTTGTCACACGACCTTACAACATCAACTGTTATCTTGATACTCCTCAACAGAGTCTCCGTTCTTCATCTGCTCCTCTTCTTTAAGTTGTCTGTTTAGGTGGAGATTGTGATCGTTTCTCCAAGACTAAATCCATTTTGTAACTATTGCCCCCCCCCCCACTCCTCAGTTTCTGGAGCCCAGGGTCGGTGGAGATGGATGAGATCATGGCAGCCATGGTTCTGACCAGTCTGTCCTGCAGCTCTGTGGTCCAGAGCTCTCCTCAGAGTCAGAATGACTCTTTACCAGGTAGGTTAGTCAATAGATCAGAACCATCTTGCTCTCACTTTCTCTGTCTGTCTCTCTCCCCATGCTGTCTCTAACATGGTTATATAGTGACTATATTGACCACAATGCTGTGTCTAACATGGTTATATAGTGACTATATTGACCACCATGCTGTCTCTAACATGGTTATATAGTGACTATATTGACCACCATGCTGTCTCTATAACATGGTTATATAGTGACTATATTGACCACCATGCTGTCTCTATAACATGGTTATATAGTGACTATATTGACCACCATGCTGTCTCTATAACATGGTTATATGGTGACTATATTGACCACCATGCTGTGTCTCTAACATGGTTATATAGTGACTATATTGACCACCATGCTGTCTCTAACATGGTTATATAGTGACTATATTGACCACCATGCTGTCTCTAACATGGTTATATAGTGACTATACTGACCACCATGCTGTCTCTATAACATGGTTATATGGTGACTATATTGACCACCATGCTGTCTCTAACATGGTTATATAGTGACTATATTGACCACCATGCTGTCTCTATAACATGGTTATATAGTGACTATATTGACCACCATGCTGTCTCTAACAATGTTATATAGTGACTATATTGACCACCATGCTGTCTCTAACATGGTTATATAGTGACTATATTGACCACCATGCTGTCTCTAACATGGTTATATAGTGACTATATTGACCACCATGCTGTCTCTAACATGGTTATATAGTGACTATATTGACCACCATGCTGTCTCTAACATGGTTATATAGTGACTATATTGACCACCATGCTGTCTCTATAACATGGTTATATAGTGACTATATTGCCCACCATGCTGTGTCTCTAACATGGTTATATAGTGACTATATTGACCACCATGCTGTCTCTAACATGGTTATATAGTGACTATATTGACCACCATGCTGTCTCTAACATGGTTATATAGTGACTATATTGACCACCATGCTGTCTCTATAACATGGTTATATAGTGACTATATTGCCCACCATGCTGTGTCTCTAACATGGTTATATAGTGACTATATTGACCACCATGCTGTCTCTAACATGGTTATATAGTGACTATATTGACCACCATGCTGTGTCTCTAACATGGTTATATAGTGACTATATTGACCACCATGCTGTCTCTAACATGGTTATATAGTGACTATATTGACCACCATGCTGTGTCTCTATAACATGGTTATATAGTGACTATATTGACCACCATGCTGTGTCTCTATAACATGGTTATATAGTGACTATATTGACCACCATGCTGTCTCTATAACATGGTTATAGAGTTAGATGCACTATTGTAAAGTGGTTGTTCCACTGGATATCATAAGGTGAATGCACCAATTTGTAAGTCGCTCTGGATAAGAGCGTCTGCTAAATGACTTAAATGTTATATAGTGACTATATTGACCACCATGCTGTCTCTATAACATGGTTATATAGTGACTATATTGACCACCATGCTGTCTCTATAACATGGTTATATAGTGACTATATTGACCACCATGCTGTCTCTATAACATGGTTATATAGTGACTATATTGACCACCATGCTGTCTCTATAACATGGTTATATAGTGACTATACTGACCACCATGCTGTCTCTAACATGGTTATATAGTGACTATATTGACCACCATGCTGTCTCTAACATGGTTATATAGTGACTATATTGACCACCATGCTGTCTCTAACATGGTTATATAGTGACTATATTGACCACCATGCTGTCTCTATAACATGGTTATATAGTGACTATATTGACCACCATGCTATCTCTATAACATGGTTATATAGTGACTATATTGACCACCATGCTGTCTCTATAACATGGTTATATAGTGACTATATTGACCACCATGCTGTCTCTAACAATGTTATATAGTGACTATATTGACCACCATGCTGTCTCTAACATGGTTATATAGTGACTATATTGACCACCATGCTGTCTCTATAACATGGTTATATAGTGACTATATTGACCACCATGCTGTGTCTCTAACATGGTTATATAGTGACTATATTGACCACAATGCTGTGTCTAACATGGTTATATAGTGACTATATTGACCACCATGCTGTCTCTAACATGGTTATATAGTGACTATATTGACCACCATGCTGTCTCTATAACATGGTTATATAGTGACTATATTGACCACCATGCTGTGTCTCTAACATGGTTATATAGTGACTATATTGACCACCATGCTGTCTCTATAACATGGTTATATAGTGACTATATTGACCACCATGCTGTGTCTCTAACATGGTTATATAGTGACTATATTGACCACCATGCTGTCTCTAACATGGTTATATAGTGACTATATTGACCACCATGCTGTGTCTCTAACATGGTTATATAGTGACTATATTGACCACCATGCTGTGTCTCTATAACATGGTTATATAGTGACTATATTGACCACCATGCTGTCTCTATAACATGGTTATAGAGTTAGATGCACTATTGTAAAGTGGTTGTTCCACTGGATATCATAAGGTGAATGCACCAATTTGTAAGTCGCTCTGGATAAGAGCGTCTGCTAAATGACTTAAATGTTATATAGTGACTATATTGACCACCATGCTGTCTCTAACATGGTTATATAGTGACTATATTGACCACCATGCTGTCTCTAACATGGTTATATAGTGACTATATTGACCACCATGCTGTCTCTATAACATGGTTATATAGTGACTATATTGACCACCATGCTGTCTCTATAACATGGTTATATAGTGACTATATTGACCACCATGCTGTCTCTAACATGGTTATATAGTGACTATATTGACCACCATGCTGTCTCTAACATGGTTATATAGTGACTATATTGACCACCATGCTGTGTCTATAACATGGTTATATAGTGACTATATTGACCACCATGCTATCTCTATAACATGGTTATATAGTGACTATATTGACCACCATGCTGTGTCTCTAACATGGTTATATAGTGACTATATTGACCACAATGCTGTGTCTAACATGGTTATATAGTGACTATATTGACCACCATGCTGTCTCTATAACATGGTTATATAGTGACTATATTGACCACAATGCTGTGTCTAACATGGTTATATAGTGACTATATTGACCACCATGCTGTGTCTCTAACATGGTTATATAGTGACTATATTGACCACCATGCTGTGTCTCTAACATGGTTATATAGTGACTATATTGACCACCATGCTGTCTCTAACATGGTTATATAGTGACTATATTGACCACCATGCTGTCTCTATAACATGGTTATATAGTGACTATATTGACCACCATGCTATCTCTATAACATGGTTATATAGTGACTATATTGACCACCATGCTGTGTCTCTAACATGGTTATATAGTGACTATATTGACCACCATGCTGTCTCTAACATGGTTATATAGTGACTATATTGACCACCATGCTGTCTCTATAACATGGTTATATAGTGACTATATTGACCACCATGCTGTGTCTCTAACATGGTTATATAGTGACTATATTGACCACCATGCTGTCTCTAACAATGTTATATAGTGACTATATTGACCACCATGCTGTGTCTCTAACATGGTTATATAGTGACTATATTGACCACCATGCTGTGTCTCTAACATGGTTATATAGTGACTATATTGACCACCATGCTGTGTCTCTAACATGGTTATATAGTGACTATATTGACCACCATGCTGTCTCTAACATGGTTATATAGTGACTATATTGACCACCATGCTGTGTCTCTAACATGGTTATATAGTGACTATATTGACCACCATGCTGTCTCTAACATGGTTATATAGTGACTATATTGACCACCATGCTGTGTCTCTATAACATGGTTATATAGTGACTATATTGACCACCATGCTGTCTCTATAACATGGTTATATAGTGACTATATTGACCACCATGCTGTGTCTCTAACATGGTTATATAGTGACTATATTGACCACCATGCTGTCTCTATAACATGGTTATATAGTGACTATATTGACCACCATGCTGTGTCTCTAACATGGTTATATAGTGACTATATTGACCACCATGCTGTCTCTAACATGGTTATATAGTGACTATATTGACCACCATGCTGTCTCTATAACATGGTTATATAGTGACTATATTGACCACCATGCTGTCTCTAACAATGTTATATAGTGACTATATTGACCACCATGCTGTGTCTCTAACATGGTTATATAGTGACTATATTGACCACCATGCTGTGTCTCTAACATGGTTATATAGTGACTATATTGACCACCATGCTGTGTCTCTAACATGGTTATATAGTGACTATATTGACCACCATGCTGTCTCTAACATGGTTATATAGTGACTATATTGACCACCATGCTGTCTCTATAACATGGTTATATAGTGACTATATTGACCACCATGCTGTCTCTAACATGGTTATATAGTGACTATATTGACCACCATGCTGTGTCTCTATAACATGGTTATATAGTGACTATATTGACCACCATGCTGTCTCTATAACATGGTTATAGAGTTAGATGCACTATTGTAAAGTGGTTGTTCCACTGGATATCATAAGGTGAATGCACCAATTTGTAAGTCGCTGTGGATAAGAGCGTCTGCTAAATGACTTAAATGTTATATAGTGACTATATTGACCACCATGCTGTCTCTATAACATGGTTATATAGTGACTATATTGACCACCATGCTGTCTCTAACATGGTTATATAGTGACTATATTGACCACCATGCTGTCTCTATAACATGGTTATATAGTGACTATATTGACCACCATGCTATCTCTATAACATGGTTATATAGTGACTATATTGACCACCATGCTGTGTCTCTAACATGGTTATATAGTGACTATATTGACCACAATGCTGTGTCTAACATGGTTATATAGTGACTATATTGACCACCATGCTGTGTCTCTAACATGGTTATATAGTGACTATATTGACCACCATGTTGTCTCTATAACATGGTTATATAGTGACTATACTGACCACCATGCTGTGTCTCTAACATGGTTATATAGTGACTATATTGACCACCATGCTGTGTCTCTAACATGGTTATATAGTGACTATATTGACCACCATGCTGTGTCTCTAACATGGTTATATAGTGACTATATTGACCACCATGCTGTCTCTAACATGGTTATATAGTGACTATATTGACCACCATGCTGTGTCTCTATAACATGGTTATATAGTGACTATATTGACCACCATGCTGTCTCTATAACATGGTTATAGAGTTAGATGCACTATTGTAAAGTGGTTGTTCCACTGGATATCATAAGGTGAATGCACCAATTTGTAAGTCGCTCTGGATAAGAGCGTCTGCTAAATGACTTAAATGTTATATAGTGACTATATTGACCACCATGCTGTGTCTCTAACATGGTTATATAGTGACTATATTGACCACCATGCTGTCTCTAACATGGTTATATAGTGACTATATTGACCACCATGCTGTGTCTAACAGGGTTATATAGTGACTATATTGACCACCATGCTGTGTCTCTAACATGGTTATATAGTGACTATATTGACCACCATGCTGTGTCTCTAACATGGTTATATAGTGACTATATTGACCACCATGCTGTCTCTATAACATGGTTATATAGTGACTATATTGACCACCATGCTGTGTCTCTAACATGGTTATATAGTGACTATATTGACCACCATGCTGTCTCTATAACATGGTTATATAGTGACTATATTGACCACCATGCTGTCTCTCTAACATGGTTATAAAGTGACTATATTGACCACCATGCTGTCTCTATAACATGGTTATATAGTGACTATATTGACCACCATGCTGTGTCTCTATAACATGGTTATATAGTGACTATATTGACCACCATGCTGTCTCTATAACATGGTTATATAGTTAGACGTACTATTGTACCACCAGTGGCTGTTCTACTGGATAACATAAGGTTATATAGTGACTATATTTGTAAGCCACTCTGGATAAGAGCTGTCTGCTAAATAACTTAAATGGTTATATAGTGACTATATTGACCACCATGCTGTCTCTATAACATGGTTATATAGTGACTATATTGACCACCATGCTGTCTCTATAACATGGTTATATAGTGACTATATTGACCACCATGCTGTCTCTATAACATGGTTATATAGTGACTATATTGACCACCATGCTGTGTCTCTAACATGGTTATATAGTGACTATATTGACCACAATGCTGTGTCTAACATGGTTATATAGTGACTATATTGACCACCATGCTGTCTCTATAACATGGTTATATAGTGACTATATTGACCACAATGCTGTGTCTAACATGGTTATATAGTGACTATATTGACCACCATGCTGTCTCTATAACATGGTTATATAGTGACTATATTGACCACCATGCTGTCTCTATAACATGGTTATATAGTGACTATATTGACCACCATGCTGTCTCTATAACATGGTTATATAGTGACTATATTGACCACCATGCTGTGTCTCTTACATGGTTATATAGTGACTATATTGACCACCATGCTGTCTCTAACATGGTTATATAGTGACTATATTGACCACCATGCTGTGTCTCTAACATGGTTATATAGTGACTATATTGACCACCATGCTGTCTCTAACATGGTTATATAGTGACTATATTGACCACCATGCTGTGTCTCTATAACATGGTTATATAGTGACTATATTGACCACCATGCTGTCTCTAACATGGTTATATAGTGACTATATTGACCACCATGCTGTGTCTCTATAACATGGTTATATAGTGACTATATTGACCACCATGCTGTCTCTATAACATGGTTATAGAGTTAGATGCACTATTGTAAAGTGGTTGTTCCACTGGATATCATAAGGTGAATGCACCAATTTGTAAGTCGCTCTGGATAAGAGCGTCTGCTAAATGACTTAAATGTTATATAGTGACTATATTGACCACCATGCTGTCTCTAACATGGTTATATAGTGACTATATTGACCACCATGCTGTCTCTAACATGGTTATATAGTGACTATATTGACCACCATGCTGTCTCTATAACATGGTTATATAGTGACTATATTGACCACCATGCTATCTCTATAACATGGTTATATAGTGACTATATTGACCACCATGCTGTGTCTCTAACATGGTTATATAGTGACTATATTGACCACAATGCTGTGTCTAACATGGTTATATAGTGACTATATTGACCACCATGCTGTCTCTATAACATGGTTATATAGTGACTATATTGACCACAATGCTGTGTCTAACATGGTTATATAGTGACTATATTGACCACCATGCTGTGTCTCTAACATGGTTATATAGTGACTATATTGACCACCATGCTGTGTCTCTAACATGGTTATATAGTGACTATATTGACCACCATGCTGTCTCTATAACATGGTTATATAGTGACTATATTGACCACCATGCTGTCTCTAACAATGTTATATAGTGACTATATTGACCACCATGCTGTCTCTAACATGGTTATATAGTGACTATATTGACCACCATGCTGTGTCTCTAACATGGTTATATAGTGACTATATTGACCACCATGCTGTCTCTAACATGGTTATATAGTGACTATATTGACCACCATGCTGTGTCTCTAACATGGTTATATAGTGACTATATTGACCACCATGCTGTCTCTCTAACATGGTTATATAGTGACTATATTGACCACCATGCTGTGTCTCTATAACATGGTTATATAGTGACTATATTGACCACCATGCTGTCTCTAACATGGTTATATAGTGACTATATTGACCACCATGCTGTCTCTAACATGGTTATATAGTGACTATATTGACCACCATGCTGTGTCTCTAACATGGTTATATAGTGACTATATTGACCACCATGCTGTGTCTCTATAACATGGTTATATAGTGACTATATTGACCACCATGCTGTGTCTCTAACATGGTTATATAGTGACTATATTGACCACCATGCTGTGTCTCTATAACATGGTTATATAGTGACTATATTGACCACCATGCTGTCTCTATAACATGGTTATATAGTGACTATATTGACCACCATGCTGTCTCTAACAATGGTTATATAGTGACTATATTGACCACCATGCTGAATGTCACTAACATGGTTATATAGTCGCACTGGATATTGACCACCATGCTGAATGTCTCTAACATGGTTATATAGTGACTATATTGACCACCATGCTGTGTCTCTAACATGGTTATATAGTGACTATATTGACCACCATGCTGTCTCTAACATGGTTATATAGTGACTATATTGACCACCATGCTGTGTCTCTAACATGGTTATATAGTGACTATATTGACCACCATGCTGTCTCTATAACATGGTTATATAGTGACTATATTGACCACCATGCTGTGTCTCTAACATGGTTATATAGTGACTATATTGACCACCATGCTGTGTCTCTATAACATGGTTATATAGTGACTATATTGACCACCATGCTGTCTCTATAACATGGTTATATAGTGACTATATTGACCACCATGCTGTGTCTCTAACATGGTTATATAGTGACTATATTGACCACCATGCTGTCTCTATAACATGGTTATATAGTGACTATATTGACCACCATGCTGTCTCTATAACATGGTTATATAGTGACTATATTGACCACCATGCTGTGTCTCTAACATGGTTATATAGTGACTATATTGACCACCATGCTGTCTCTATAACATGGTTATATAGTGACTATATTGACCACCATGCTGTGTCTCTAACATGGTTATATAGTGACTATATTGACCACCATGCTGTCTCTAACATGGTTATATAGTGACTATATTGACCACCATGCTGTCTCTATAACATGGTTATATAGTGACTATATTGACCACCATGCTGTCTCTAACAATGGTTATATAGTGACTATATTGACCACCATGCTGTGTCTCTAACATGGTTATATAGTGACTATATTGACCACCATGCTGTGTCTCTAACATGGTTATATAGTGACTATATTGACCACCATGCTGTGTCTCTAACATGGTTATATAGTGACTATATTGACCACCATGCTGTGTCTCTAACATGGTTATATAGTGACTATATTGACCACCATGCTGTGTCTCTATAACATGGTTATATAGTGACTATATTGACCACCATGCTGTCTCTATAACATGGTTATATAGTGACTATATTGACCACCATGCTGTCTCTATAACATGGTTATATAGTGACTATATTGACCACCATGCTGTCTCTAACATGGTTATATAGTGACTATATTGACCACCATGCTGTGTCTCTATAACATGGTTATATAGTGACTATATTGACCACCATGCTGTCTCTATAACATGGTTATAGAGTTAGATGCACTATTGTAAAGTGGTTGTTCCACTGGATATCATAAGGTGAATGCACCAATTTGTAAGTCGCTCTGGATAAGAGCGTCTGCTAAATGACTTAAATGTTATATAGTGACTATATTGACCACCATGCTGTCTCTATAACATGGTTATATAGTGACTATATTGACCACCATGCTGTCTCTAACATGGTTATATAGTGACTATATTGACCACCATGCTGTCTCTATAACATGGTTATATAGTGACTATATTGACCACCATGCTATCTCTATAACATGGTTATATAGTGACTATATTGACCACCATGCTGTGTCTCTAACATGGTTATATAGTGACTATATTGACCACAATGCTGTGTCTAACATGGTTATATAGTGACTATATTGACCACCATGCTGTGTCTCTAACATGGTTATATAGTGACTATATTGACCACCATGCTGTCTCTAACAATGTTATATAGTGACTATATTGACCACCATGCTGTGTCTCTAACATGGTTATATAGTGACTATATTGACCACCATGCTGTGTCTCTAACATGGTTATATAGTGACTATATTGACCACCATGCTGTGTCTCTAACATGGTTATGTAGTGACTATATTGACCACCATGCTGTCTCTATAACATGGTTATATAGTGACTATATTGACCACCATGCTGTCTCTATAACATGGTTATATAGTGACTATATTGACCACCATGCTGTGTCTCTAACATGGTTATATAGTGACTATATTGACCACCATGCTGTGTCTCTAACATGGTTGTATAGTGACTATATTGACCACCATGCTGTCTCTATAACATGGTTATATAGTGACTATATTGACCACCATGCTGTCTCTATAACATGGTTATATAGTGACTATATTGACCACCATGCTGTCTCTAACAATGGTTATATAGTGACTATATTGACCACCATGCTGTGTCTCTATAACATGGTTATATAGTGACTATATTGACCACCATGCTGTGTCTCTAACATGGTTATATAGTGACTATATTGACCACCATGCTGTCTCTAACATGGTTATATAGTGACTATATTGACCACCATGCTGTCTCTATAACATGGTTATATAGTGACTATATTGACCACCATGCTGTGTCTCTAACATGGTTATATAGTGACTATATTGACCACCATGCTGTGTCTCTAACATGGTTATATAGTGACTATATTGACCACCATGCTGTCTCTAACATGGTTATATAGTGACTATATTGACCACCATGCTGTCTCTAACATGGTTATATAGTGACTATATTGACCACCATGCTGTGTCTCTATAACATGGTTATATAGTGACTATATTGACCACCATGCTGTCTCTATAACATGGTTATATAGTGACTATATTGACCACCATGCTGTCTCTAACAATGTTATATAGTGACTATATTGACCACCATGCTGTGTCTCTAACATGGTTATATAGTGACTATATTGACCACCATGCTGTATCTATAACATGGTTATATAGTGACTATATTGACCACCATGCTGTGTCTCTAACATGGTTATATAGTGACTATATTGACCACCATGCTGTCTCTATAACATGGTTATATAGTGACTATATTGACCACCATGCTGTCTCTCTAACATGGTTATATAGTGACTATATTGACCACCATGCTGTCTCTATAACATGGTTATATAGTGACTATATTGACCACCATGCTGTCTCTATAACATGGTTATATAGTGACTATATTGACCACCATGCTGTCTCTATAACATGGTTATATAGTGACTATATTGACCACCATGCTGTCTCTATAACATGGTTATATAGTGACTATATTGACCACCATGCTGTGTCTCTATAACATGGTTATATAGTGACTATATTGACCACCATGCTGTCTCTATAACATGGTTATATAGTGACTATATTGACCACCATGCTGTCTCTATAACATGGTTATATAGTGACTATATTGACCACCATGCTGTCTCTATAACATGGTTATATAGTGACTATATTGACCACCATGCTGTCTCTATAACATGGTTATATAGTGACTATATTGACCACCATGCTGTCTCTATAACATGGTTATATAGTGACTATATTGACCACCATGCTGTCTCTAACATGGTTATATAGTGACTATATTGACCACCATGCTGTCTCTATAACATGGTTATATAGTGACTATATTGACCACCATGCTGTCTCTATAACATGGTTATATAGTGACTATATTGACCACCATGCTGTCTCTATAACATGGTTATATAGTGACTATATTGACCACCATGCTGTCTCTATAACATGGTTATATAGTGACTATATTGACCACCATGCTGTGTCTCTAACATGGTTATATAGTGACTATATTGACCACCATGCTGTCTCTATAACATGGTTATATAGTGACTATATTGACCACCATGCTGTGTCTCTAACATGGTTATATAGTGACTATATTGACCACCATGCTGTCTCTATAACATGGTTATATAGTGACTATATTGACCACCATGCTGTCTCTAACATGGTTATATAGTGACTATATTGACCACCATGCTGTCTCTATAACATGGTTATATAGTGACTATATTGACCACCATGCTGTCTCTATAACATGGTTATATAGTGACTATATTGACCACCATGCTGTCTCTATAACATGGTTATATAGTGACTATATTGACCACCATGCTGTCTCTAACATGGTTATATAGTGACTATATTGACCACCATGCTGTCTCTATAACATGGTTATATAGTGACTATATTGACCACCATGCTGTCTCTATAACATGGTTATATAGTGACTATATTGACCACCATGCTGTGTCTCTAACATGGTTATATAGTGACTATATTGACCACCATGCTGTGTCTCTAACATGGTTATATAGTGACTATATTGACCACCATGCTGTCTCTATAACATGGTTATATAGTGACTATATTGACCACCATGCTGTCTCTATAACATGGTTATATAGTGACTATATTGACCACCATGCTGTCTCTATAACATGGTTATATAGTGACTATATTGACCACCATGCTGTCTCTATAACATGGTTATATAGTGACTATATTGACCACCATGCTGTCTCTATAACATGGTTATATAGTGACTATATTGACCACCATGCTGTGTCTATAACATGGTTATATAGTGACTATATTGACCACCATGCTGTCTCTATAACATGGTTATATAGTGACTATATTGACCACCATGCTGTGTCTCTATAACATGGTTATATAGTGACTATATTGACCACCATGCTGTGTCTCTAACATGGTTATATAGTGACTATATTGACCACCATGCTGTCTCTATAACATGGTTATATAGTGACTATATTGACCACCATGCTGTCTCTATAACATGGTTATATAGTGACTATATTGACCACCATGCTGTCTCTATAACATGGTTATATAGTGACTATATTGACCACCATGCTGTCTCTATAACATGGTTATATAGTGACTATATTGACCACCATGCTGTGTCTCTAACATGGTTATATAGTGACTATATTGACCACCATGCTGTGTCTCTCTAGGTTCATCATCAGGGGGCGGAGACATGGAGTGTAGGGGCGGAGACATGGAGTGTGGGGGCGGGGAGCTTTCGGACAGCGGCAGCAGTGGCTACTGGAGCTGGGACCATGGCAACGTTAGTCCCGCTCTGTCCCCTTCTGTCGCCGAGATGGACAGCAGCCCAGATGAAGGACTGCATATGGAGCTGGAGCAGGGGGGTGAGCTACATACAGCCGCAAGGTCAAAGGTGAGGGGGGAGGAGGCTGTCGCCATGGAGATAGAGAGAGAAATAGGCAGTTGAAGAATCGGTGAGGTAGCTGATGAGGTTTGTTTTGTTCTTCTCTCTCTCTGTCTCTCTTTCTCTCCCTTCCATCTCTCTTTTTCTTTACCTCTCTCTCTACCTCTCTACCCTTCTCCCCCCTGTCTCTCTCCCTCTTCCCCCTCTCTCTCTCCCTCTACCCGTGCCCTCTCTCTCTACCTCTCTACCCTTCTCCCTCCTATCTCTCTCCCTCTTCCCCCTCTCTCTCTCCCTCTACCCGTCCCCTCTCTCTCTACCTCTCTACCCTTCTCCCCCCTGTCTCTCTCCCTCTTCCCCCTCTCTCTCTCCCTCTACCCGTCCCCTCTCTCTCTACCTCTCTACCCTTCTCCCTCCTATCTCTCTCCCTCTTCCCCCTCTCTCTCTCCCTCTACCCGTCCCCTCTCTCTCTACCTCTCTACCCTTCTCCCCCCTGTCTCTCTCCCTCTTCCCCCTCTCTCTCTCCCTCTACCCGTCCCCTCTCTCTCTACCTCTCTACCCTTCTCCCCCCTGTCTCTCTCCCCCTTCCCCCTCTCTCTCTCCCTCTACCCATCCCCTCTCTCTCTACCTCTCTACCCTTCTCCCCCCTGTCTCTCTCCCTCTTCCCCCTATCTCTCTCCCTCTACCCGTCCCCTCTCTCTCTACCTCTCTACCCTTCTCCCCCCTGTCTCTCTCCCTCTTCCCCCTCTCTCTCTCCCTCTACCCGTCCCCCCTCTCTCTACCTCTCTACCCTTCTCCCCCCTGTCTCTCTCCCTCTTCCCCCTCTCTCTCTCCCTCTACCCGTCCCCCCTCTCTCTACCTCTCTACCCTTCTCCCCCCTGTCTCTCTCCCTCTTCCCCCTCTCTCTCTCCCTCTACCCGTCCCCTCTCTCTCTACTTCTCTACCCTTCTCCCCCCTGTCTCTCTCCCTCCCTCTTCCCCCTCTCTCTCTCCCTCTACCCGTGCCCTCTCTCTCTACCTCTACCCTTCTCCCCCCTGTCTCTCTCCCTCTTCCCCCTCTCTCTCTCCCTCTACCCATCCCCTCTCTCTCTACCTCTCTACCCTTCTCCCCCCTGTCTCTCTCCCTCTTCCCCCTCTCTCCCTCCACCCGTCCCCTCTCTCTCTACCTCTCTACCCTTCTCCCCCCTGTCTCTCTCCCTCTTCCCCCTCTCTCCCTCTACCCGTCCCCTCTCTCTCTCTGATCACAGAGTTCTTTCAGAGGAGCGTACAGGTGTCTGTGGCCCAGCTGTGGCAAGGTGCTCACGTCTTCAGTTGGGATGAAGAGACATGTCCGTGTGCTGCACCTGGGGTGAGTTCTCCTCTCAGCCATCTGGTTTAGAGAAACACATGCATGTAGTCCAATTATATTGTTAACTTACTCTGTCTCCCTCTCTTTGTCTCTCCCTTCCAAATTAACACACACACACCCCACCCTGGCACACACACACACCCCACCCCGACACACACACACACACCCCACCCTGGCACACACACACACCCCACTCCGTCACACACACACACCCCACCCCGGCACACACACACACCACACCCCGGCACACACACACACACCACACCCCGGCACACACACACACACCCCACCCTGGCACACACACACACCCCACCCCGGCACACCCCTACAGCAGTGGATCGGAGCAGTCCCCAAGAGAGGAGGACTTCTACTACACAAAGATCTCCTGCGAAGCTCCAGCAGACCCCTCTCCCGTCTCCCTTCTTCCCCCAGACCCCTCTCTCGTCTCCCCTCTTCCCCCAGACCCCTCTCCCGTCTCCCCTCTTCCCCCAGCCCACCTCCCGGCTTCGTCCCCTCACGTCCCCTGGGGGTCCTGTGGCTCCCCTCTAAGCCCTGATCCAGATTCCGGTCTTCAGATCACCTCCTCAGGGTCAGGGAGCTCCAGGCCCAGTTCAGGCCCAGAGTCAGCCCCATACCAGCACAGACCTCTCAGCCAGTCTGCCCCCAGCTCCACCTGGCAGATACAGACAGACCATCTCTATCAGGTAGGTGACCCTGGTCTGGCCCTGGTTTCTTTCTCATTTCATATATATATATTCCACTCAGTAACAATTGCCACTGCTTTCTAGGGCGTACTGGGTCTGCCCTGACCTGTAGAGGGTCAGTGCTTTGGATGTTGAGATCATTTGCAGTTCATGATTGTTTATTCATTTTTTATGGTTTTAGGCTGGTCTCTCTGTTTCGCATTTCAACCAACTTGTCTTGTATGGCAAGGCAGTGATGTTGCGTTGTTGACTTGTCTTATGCGTTGTGTTTAGAAACAAACAGCTAGCCATCTTGAAAAGAGTTTGACTAGAATTTCAGTAAAATAAATGTATAGGAGTTTGAGAGATGTCTGGTCTGTTGTTGTCCTCCTGTCCTCCAGGCCTGCGCTCCCCTCCAGGTGACCATGTCCTCCTGCAGCCCCTCCCCCTGTTGTTGGACCCCTCCCCCTCTCACCGTCTCTAACCAGCACAGCCATCACAACACCCAGGTACGTCTGCTCTCCTCTTCCTGGTTAGGCTCAAACTCAGCCGTTCCTTCCCAGGTCTCTCCAGAACGAGAATATCTTGTGATATCTGGCTAACATCTATGTCCTGGTTAACGTCAGAGCATCAGTAGGATAACAGGCGGATGTGATATTAATAGTGACTATTTAATGATTTCTTATTACAAGACATGCCTTGCTTTTCTCTCTTCCCCCTCTACTCCTTCTCTCCTGCCCCCTACAGGTGATGACGGGTCGCTGCAGGTCTGTGAGTGTGGGAGAACAGTGGCTTCAACAGAGCAGTGCCACCAACAGGCTAACCACCTTGAGAGCAGCCTCCCCGTCACTCACTCACTGCTCCTTCAGGTTAGAACTACCTATGACTGCCTTTCTTCTCTCTCTCATCCCCGTCACTCAATCACTGCTCCTTCAGGTTAGAGCTACCTATGACTGCCTTTCTTCTCTCTCTCATCCCCGTCACTCAATCACTGCTCCTTCAGGTTAGAGCTACCTATGACTGCCTTTCTTCTCTCTCTCATCCCCGTCACTCACTCACTGCTCCTTCAGGTTAGAGCTACCTATGACTGCCTTTCTTCTCTCTCTCATCCCCGTCACTCACTCACTGCTCCTTCAGGTTAGAACTACCTATGACTGCCTTTCTTCTCTCTCTCATCCCCGTCACTCACTCACTGCTCCTTCAGGTTAGAACTACCTATGACTGCCTTTCTTCTCTCTCTCATCCCCGTCACGCGCTCACTGCTCCTTTAGTCAGCACCATTTATCCTCTCCTTTCTTCTCTCCTCCATCTCAACTATCTATCCTCTATTCTTCTCTCCACCTTTCATTTCCTCTCTCCTCTCCATTCTGTCTCAACTATCTCTCCTCTCCATTCTGCCTCAACTATCTCTCCTCTCCATTCTGCCTCAACTATCTCTCCATTCTGTCTCAACTATCTCTCCTCCCCATTCTGTCTCAACTATCTCTCCTCTCCATTCTGTCTCAACTATCTCTCCTCTCAACAGGTCAGGGTTCCATAGCCGCAGGCAGAACAGTCTCAACTAGCTCTCCTCTCCATTCTGTCTCAACAATCTCTCATTTCCCCTCTGTCTCAACAATCTCTAATTTCCCCTCTGTCTCAACTATCTCTCCTCTCCATTCTGCCTCAACTATCTCTCCATTCTGTCTCAACTATCTCTCCTCTCCATTCCTGCTAACTCTATCGTTCTCGTCTATCTTTTTCTCTGCACAGACTCCACACCTCCCACAATGTGACAAGAGGGCATGATTAGATGGCTAGATAAGAAACATGATGGAGAATGTGTAACTTATTCTCTCTAACACAGCCTTTTCTCTATATTAGGTATACTATTAGTCTGCCACACGTCCCCATCTTGGTTTCTTGTCTATCATCCCTGTAGGAAGGGGCGAGGGGAGGGGAGGCTAAAATGTTTCTTGTGTATCATCCCTGTAGGACGGGGCGAGGGGAGGCTAAAATGTTTCTTGTGTATCATCCCTGTAGGAAGGGGCGAGGGGAGGCTAAAATGTTTCTTGTTTATCATCCCTGTAGGAAGGGGCGAGGGGAGGCTAAAATGTTTCTTGTTTATCATCCCTGTAGGAAGGGGCGAGGGGAGGCTAAAATGTTTCTTGTTTATCATCCCTGTAGGACGGGGCGAGGGGAGGCTAAAATGTTTCTTGTTTATCATCCCTGTAGGGCGGGGCGAGGGGAGGCTAAAATGTTTCTTGTTTATCATCCATGTAGGAAGGGGCGAGGGGAGGCTAAAATGTTTCTTGTTTATCATCCCTGTAGGACGGGGCGAGGGGAGGCTAAAATGTTTCTTGTTTATCATCCCTGTAGGACGGGGCGAGGGGAGGCTAAAATGTTTCTTGTTTATCATCCCTGTAGGACGGGGCGAGGGGAGGCTAAAATGTTTCTTGTTTATCATCCCTGTAGGACGGGGCGAGGGGAGGCTAAAATGTTTCTTGTTTATCATCCCTGTAGGACGGGGCGAGGGGAGGCTAAAATGTTTCTTGTTTATCATCCCTGTAGGAAGGGGCGAGGTGAGGGGAGGCTAAAATGTTTCTTGTTTATCATCCCTGTAGGACGGGGCGAGGGGAGGCTAAAATGTTTCTTGTTTATCATCCCTGTAGGAAGGGGCGAGGGGAGGCTAAAATGTTTCTTGTGTATCATCCCTGTAGGACGGGGCGAGGGGAGGGGAGGCTAAAATGTTTCTTGTTTATCATCCCTGTAGGACGGGGCGAGGGGAGGCTAAAATGTTTGTTGTTTATCATCCCTGTAGGAAGGGGCGAGGGGAGGCTAAAATGTTTCTTGTGTATCATCCCTGTAGGACGGGGCGAGGGGAGGGGAGGCTAAAATGTTTCTTGTGTATCATCCCTGTAGGACGGGGCGAGGGGAGGGGAGGCTAAAATGTTTCTTGTTTATCATCCCTGTAGGAAGGGGCGAGGGGAGGCTAAAATGTTTCTTGTGTATCATCCCTGTAGGAAGGGGCGAGGGGAGGCTAAAACGTTTCTTGTGTATCATCCCTGTAGGAAGGGGCGAGGGGAGGCTAAAACGTTTCTTGTGTATCATCCCTGTAGGACGGGGCGAGGGGAGACTAAAACGTTTCTTGTGTTTCATCCCTGTAGGAAGGGGCGAGGGGAGGCTAAAATGTTTCTTGTGTTTCATCCCTGTAGGAAGGGGCGAGGGGAGGCTAAAATGTTTCTTGTCTATCATCCCTGTAGGAAGGGGCGAGGGGAGGCTAAAATGTTTCTTGTGTATCATCCCTGTAGGACGGGGCGAGTGGAGGCTAAAATGTTTCTTGTGTATCATCCCTGTAGGAAGGGGCGAGGGGAGGCTAAAATGTTTCTTGTTTATCATCCCTGTAGGACGGGGCGAGGGGAGGCTAAAATGTTTCTTGTTTATCATCCCTGTAGGACGGGGCGAGGGGAGGCTAAAATGTTTCTTGTTTATCATCCCTGTAGGACGGGGCGAGGGGAGGCTAAAATGTTTCTTGTTTATCATCCCTGTAGGACGGGGCGAGGGGAGGCTAAAATGTTTCTTGTTTATCATCCCTGTAGGAAGGGGCGAGGGGAGGCTAAAATGTTTCTTGTTTATCATCCCTGTAGGAAGGGGCGAGGGGAGGCTAAAATGTTTCTTGTTTATCATCCCTGTAGGACGGGGCGAGGGGAGGCTAAAATGTTTCTTGTTTATCATCCCTGTAGGAGGGGGCGAGGGGAGGCTAAAATGTTTCTTGTTTATCATCCCTGTAGGAAGGGGCGAGGAGAGGCTAAAATGTTTCTTGTTTATCATCCCTGTAGGAAGGGGCGAGGAGAGGCTAAAATGTTTCTTGTTTATCATCCATGTAGGAAGGGGCGAGGGGAGGCTAAAATGTTTCTTGTTTATCATCCCTGTAGGACGGGGCGAGGGGAGGCTAAAATGTTTCTTGTTTATCATCCCTGTAGGACGGGGCGAGGGGAGGAGAGGCTAAAATGTTTCTTGTTTATCATCCCTGTAGGACGGGGCGAGGGGAGGCTAAAATGTTTCTTGTGTATCATCCCTGTAGGAAGGGGCGAGGGGAGGCTAAAATGTTTCTTGTTTATCATCCCTGTAGGACGGGGCGAGGGGAGGCTAAAATGTTTCTTGTGTATCATCCCTGTAGGAAGGGGCGAGGGGAGGCTAAAATGTTTCTTGTGTATCATCCCTGTAGGAAGGGGCGAGGGGAGGCTAAGAAGTGTCGTAAGGTGTACGGAGTGGAGCGCAAGGAGCAGTGGTGCACGGCCTGTCGCTGGAAGAAAGCATGCCAGCGCTTCCCAGACTAAACGAGTGTGTGAACGAAGGATGATGAAAGAAAGAGACTAAAACAGAGAGGACACGATCAGGATCAGGGCCTGTGGGCCATCAACAACAACAACTTCCTTTTTTTATACCTTGTTTATTTTCCCCTCAAGGAATAAAGTTATGTTTTTTTATACGTTGACCTGAGAAGTAAGTCAGTGTGCGATGGTGGTGCTAGTAGCTAGTAGGTTAGACTGTGTTATGTGGTAGGCCTACAATGCTCTTCCGTCCCAGACCTGTTTCTGCTGTGTAGCATGGCAACAACCATAGGAGTTAGCTATACACAGGGATGGAACTTTTTGGGCACTGGCTAGTTGCCCTGGGTAACATTTGGGTCCAAAGTATGCGCCATACAATATTTCTAAGAACAAACTTTGACTGGCCTGGTGTGATCTGAACAGTACTAGCGGGCTAGCTTCATTTCCTACCCTGGTCTGAACAGTACTAGCGGGCTAGCTTCATATCCTACTAGCCTGGTCTGAACAGTACTAGCGGGCTAGCTTCATATCCTACTAGCCTGGTCTGAACAGTACTAGCGGGCTAGCTTCATATCCTACTAGCCTGGTCTGAACAGTACTAGCGGGCTAGCTTCATATCCTACTAGCCTGGTCTGAACAGTACTAGTGGGCTAGCTTCATATCCTACTAGCCTGGTCTGAACAGTACTAGCGGGCTAGCTTCATATCCTACTAGCCTGGTCTGAACAGTACTAGCGGGCTAGCTTCATATCCATCCCTGGTTGTACTCTTGAACAAGGCACTTAACCCTTAACTGCTCTCCATCCAGGATTCTTCTTCTTCTGTACAGCAAACTGATCTGTCCCCAGGTTCCTTCCACCTTCCACTGAGAGCATTTCTCCTCACCTTCCACTGAGCATTTCTCCTCACCTTCCACTGAGCATTTCTCCTCACCTTCCACTGAGAACATCTCTCCTCACCTTCCACTGAGAACATTTATCCTCACCTTCCACTGAGAACATCTCTCCTCACCTTCCACTGAGAACATTTATCCTCACCTTCCACTGAGAACATTTATCCTCACCTTCCACTGAGAACATTTATCCTCACCTTCCACTGAGAACATTTATCCTCACCTTCCACTGAGAACATTTATCCTCACCTTCCACTGAGCATTTCTCCTCACCTTCCACTGAGAACATTTATCCTCACCTTCCACTGAGAACATTTATCCTCACCTTCCACTGAGAACATGTATCATCACCTTCCACTGAGAGCATCTCTCCTCACCTTCCACTGAGCATCTTTCCTCACCTTCCACTGAGAGCATCTCTCCTCACCTTCCACTGAGCATTTATCCTCACCTTCCACTGAGAACATTTATCCTCACCTTCCACTGAGAACATTTATCCTCACCTTCCACTGAGAGCATCTCTCCTCACCTTCCACTGAGAACATTTATCCTCACCTTCCACTGAGAACATTTATCCTCACCTTCCACTGAGAACATCTCTCCTCACCTTCCACTGAGAGCATCTCTCCTCTCCTTCCACTGAGCATCTTTCCTCACCTTCCACTGAGAGCATCTCTCCTCACCTTCCACTGAGCATTTCTCCTCACCTTCCACTGAGAACATTTATCCTCACCTTCCACTGAGAGCATCTCTCCTCACCTTCCACTGAGCATTTCTCCTCACCTTCCACTGAGAACATTTCTCCTCACCTTCCACTGAGAGCATCTCTCCTCACCTTCCACTGAGCATTTCTCCTCACCTTCCACTGAGAACATTTCTCCTCACCTTCCACTGAGAGCATCTCTCCTCACCTTCCACTGAGCATTTCTCCTCACCTTCCACTGAGAACATTTCTCCTCACCTTCCACTGAGCATCTCTCCTCACCTTCCACTGAGAACATCTCTCCTCACCTTCCACTGAGAACATTTCTCCTCACCTTCCACTGAGAACATTTCTCCTCACCTTCCACTGAGCATCTCTCCTCACCTTCCACTGAGAACATTTATCCTCACCTTCCACTGAGAACATTTATCCTCACCTTCCACTGAGAACATTTATCCTCACCTTCCACTGAGAGCATCTCTCCTCACCTTCCACTGAGCATTTCTCCTCACCTTCCACTGAGCATTTCTCCTCACCTTCCACTGAGAACATTTCTCCTCACCTTCCACTGAGAACATTTCTCCTCACCTTCCACTGAGAACATTTCTCCTCACCTTCCACTGAGAACATTTCTCCTCACCTTCCACTGAGAACATTTCTCCTCACCTTCCACTGAGAACATTTCTCCTCACCTTCCACTGAGAACATTTCTCCTCACCTTCCACTGAGAACATTTATCCTCACCTTCCACTGAGAGCATCTCTCCTCACCTTCCACTGAGAGCATCTCTCCTCACCTTCCACTGAGCATTTCTCCTCACCTTCCACTGAGAACATTTCTCCTCACCTTCCACTGAGAGCATCTCTCCTCACCTTCCACTGAGAGCATCTCTCCTCACCTTCCACTGAGAACATTTCTCCTCACCTTCCACTGAGAACATCTCTCCTCACCTTCCACTGAGAACATTTCTCCTCACCTTCCACTGTATGTTTTTTCTCTTTTTCTTCAACATTTCATTCTTCCCTGTGGTCTCTACGGAGGTAATGGAAACCTGTTACTTCTACATGGTGTGCTATCTATGAGTTCTTCCTTTGGACTATTTCGTTTGTGTCTCTTTTTAAATGATTGTCTTTCTGTCCCGCCTGAGAGGTAGGCAGAGGTTTATGTCATGTTTTGGCACATTTTATGGAAATGTATTTTACAAGGATAATGACAAATAAGCTACATTTGGTTTGACTCGTTGTGGTTTGAATGGAGTCAGTTCCTTCCATAACAGTATTTTACTCTTCTCCGTCTTGGTAAGCATTGTTATGGTTCTGTCTGTATAAGCTTCTGGACAGTATTGGGGTCAATTAAACTGAAATTCCAATTTAAAAAATTGTGTGTGTTCTCAATGATTTCTCAATAAATGGAAGAGAAGAAGCTAATTATTTCAAAAAGCTTGTCAAGTTTAGAATATTTTAATTCAAATCACTTCCTGTATTGATTGATTTCAATTGGAATTGAACCCAATCCTACTATTGGACCACTACCAAGGGATCAGGCAATTAGACAACTGAATATGTATTAGCCTTCTAATGAAACAACAACAAAACATATTGTCTAATGTTATTAACACATTCAAATAAAGTATCAACAAAAATAACCACTGAGAATATTGGGCACTGACAATTTTCTGTAACGACAATCCACAAGAGAAATAGCAAACTCATTTATTGTATTTTTCTCTATACAGGTTTCATAAAGACTTTTGAACAATAATACACATTAGAAATGTACACTGTATTCACAAAGTTCTTTGTGTATGAACGAGAGACATGTACTCACAAACACACACACACACACACTCTTTAACATACCCCAGTACAGTACTGGATAAATACTGCCTAAAGGTATGCGTGGCAAAGCAATATCAACCTCTAACAGGTGAAATTCTAACCTAAAACCATAACATAGTGTTGTGTTATTGAGTATTTTCAGACAAGCAGACACACTGTGTTTCATACAGTAACAAGAAGATAACATGCACATATCTCTCGTCTTGCCTTTTTTTTGTGGTCAAAATCAGATAGGTGGTAAATTCAGTTTGGTATGTATCCTAGAAGACAAATACAGGACATGATCTACTCTACCAACACCAGGGGGCAGTGTTACCCTACTGTCTGGGATGCTGATTTACTCTACCAACACCAGGGGGCAGTGTTACTTCTGGGATGCTGATTTACTCTACCAACACCAGGGGGCAGTGTTACCCTACTGTCTGGTAGCTGGTCCACTCTGCGGTTCCCACTATATGGCCAAGCTGCAAAATCTAAATTGGCTATATAGTAAACATTTATGAAAACTAAAATGAGCTTTTTGGTGTGAATAAAAAATGAGGAGGGCAAGCCAAAGGTTGGAGGTAAAGGTTAAGTTTAGGATTAAGGTTATAGGGTTAGGTTTAAAATCAGATTTTAAGAAGATAAATTGTAGAATAGGCAAGGCTTCCAACTTTGCAACTTGGCCAGATAGTGACGGCTGTTCTCTGCCCAGTGACACACACAGTATATTCTCAGAATAGAGAAGAAGCGGAGCACCAGTTGTTTAATGACCCAGAGACCGTGAACAGTGCAAATAACAAATGCAACCCCTCACTCGCTCAAGCTTTAAATAAATAAAAAGTTAAAGTGCATACATATAGTCTAGACTCTACTAACACCTCTCCCTGTCCTTCTCTGTCTGTTCACAGGTGTGTCTGTTGGAGTGTGAGGGTCACGTCTCCCCTGCCCTCACCTGGGAGCTGTGTCTAAGAGAGCCATCCTACCGCACTACCTCCTCCCACCAGGTGGCGGCGCTGTGTCTAAGAGAGCAGCAGAGGAGCTGAACATACATCATAAACATCCATCCAGTCATCATCTTAACATAGGGTAGTATTGTATCCAGGATCTAGTATCATGTCGTCTGGATTTTACGATACTGACACACAATATTACATTGCACTTTTATTTTTCAGGATGCAGTTCATTAACTGGGGCGGTAGGGGGGGGAGAAACATTGATGGTTGTAAGGAAACATTCCTTCTCTTCACAACACCGGATGGGTTTCAGAACGACGATATCATTACTCTTCCTCATTAGGCTGATGAGGTATGAGGGAGTTCACGGTCCCTGTAGAGATAGTTGGTAACTATAGGAATAGAACACCAAAATAATAGTAGACAAATGGTAAACTATAGTCATTATTATTTCTATGGAGGTACTTGGGAGGGTGGAGGCAAGGGAGAAGAGAATTCTACTCCCTCAGGGGGCTGTGGAGGGAAGGGAAGGCTACAGCCGGCTGGGTAGCCTCCTGAATCCCTGGGCTGGGTTATTGAACCTGCCAACACCGCGGCCAGGGATGCTGCTGCTGGTCATCCCCAGGTACTGCCGGAGGAGCTGGCTCACCCTCTTCTGGTTGTTCCACTTCCTGGCCGACTTCCTGATCCCGATGAACCCTCCGAGGCGTTTCTGCAGTGGCCGCCCCACCGGCCCGCCAATCAACTTCCTATAACCGTGGTGACCTTTCAGGAAGCCCCCGAAACGCTTGGTCAGCTGGACCGCGGCCTCCTCCTCATCGTCTCCTCCCTCCCCCTGACTGCTCCTCGTCCTGTCCTCTTCCTCCTTCTTCTCCTCCCTGTTTTCCAGAGCCAGGGAGTCTTCCTCCTCGGTCGAGTCCAGCGGGGAGTCGTCGTACTGGGCATCACGTTGCTCCAGGGCCCTGTCTTCCTGGTCCTCTCTGTCCTGCTGGTAGTGCTCCATGGCTGCAGAGTAGAGGAGTTGTCCATCAGACTCCAGGTGTACAGGGCCCAGGTTCAGCTCCTCTGCTGCTCTCTTAGACACAGCGCCGCCACCTGGTGGGAGGAGGTAGTGCGGTAGGATGGATCGCTGACACAGCTCCCAGGTGAGGGCAGGGGAGACGTGACCCTCACACTCCAACAGACACACCTGTGAACAGACAGAGAAGGACAGGGAGAGGTGTTAGTAGAGTCTAGACTATATGTCCTCTGAGTCAAGTAGCCCTGTACGTTTGTATGGGTAAAAGGGAGTCATTTGAGACTCATGCACAAACCTGACAGGCCCATGATAGCTGTAATTGTCAGTTTTGATGATGTAAACAGTAAATCCTGTTAACTAATCCCCTTCGGATTGGAGATGACTTAAAGATAGTTGTATGAAAGGCGACTCACATCAAAAGAGAATGGGTAGCTATTGACGGAAATTAATTATCCGTATCAAATGGAAATGGGATCACCGGGAGATTCTCCTCACGTCAGATCTTTGCAGCAATTTGTGTGTGTGTGTGTGTGTGTGTGTGTGTGTGTGTGTGTGTGTGTGTGTGTGTGTGTGTGTGTGTGTGTGTGTGTGTGTGTGTGTGTGTGTGTGTGTGTGTGTGTGTGTGTGTGTGTGTGTGTGTGTGTGTGTGTGTGTGTGTGTGTGTGTGTACCATGTAATGGCCTCACGATCTCTCAGTGAGTGGTGGGGAAACTATGTAACAATAAAACAACAAAACCAGGCGCTTTCCATCTAGAAGTTTCTGATACAATGTGTCAATCATCAATCTCTGTCTGCATCCCCCTCATAAACAGCTAATACAGAGGACCACAGAGCTCTATTCCCAGCTGCACCAGCCAATTAGCTTCTATATTACCACAGAGCTCCATCCCCCAGCTGCACCAGCCAATTAGCTGCTATATTACCACAGAGCTCCATCCTCAGCTGCACCAGCCAATTAGCTGCTATATTACCACAGAGCTCCATCCCCCAGCTGCACCAGCCAATTAGCTGCTATATTACCACAGAGCTCCATCCTCAGCTGCACCAGCCAATTAGCTGCTATATTACCACAGAGCTCTATTCCCAGCTGCACCAGCCAATTAGCTGCTATATTACCACAGAGCTCTATTCCCAGCTGCACCAGCCAATTAGCTGCTATATTACCACAGAGCTCCATCCCCTAGCTGCACCAGCCCACAGAATCATTATCAGCACTGCTATGTCTCAGAACTTCTTGGGTTCAAAGAGTATTTGAAACCATTTCAAATACTTGAGCTGGGCTTGATTAAGCTTGACTGGCTTAATGAAACCTATAGAATAGTCCCAGCACTGAAAAAACTCATCACTCCATCTGGCACTCCAGGTAAGCTAGAGCAAACACTCAAAATATTTCTAATAGTGTTTAAACCCAGGTGTGCTATTTGCTTCGTTAACCTGGCTCAGTCAGAAGCATCATTAGAATGATTATCTACATTAGCACTACTACTGCTACATCCTATGAGTCACCCTAATGGCAGAATACTAATTTACTGTTCTAACTTGTAAATGCTGTGTCGTAAAACTTTTTGGGGAGAAAGTGTTTTTTCAAATAAACAACGATGATCACACTACAAGTATCATCCATACAACCATCATTCATACAACCATCATCCGTCATCCACACATCCATCTTCCATACAACCATCTTTCATACAACCATCATCTATAAAACCATCATCCATCATCCACACATCCATCATCCAAACAACCATCATCTATCATCCATACATCCATCATCCATACATCCATCATCCATACAACCATCATCTATCAACCATCATCCATACAACCATCATCCATACAACCATCATCCATACAACCATACATCCATCATCCATACAACCATCATCCATACAACCATCATCCATACAACCATCATCCATACAACCATCATCCATACAACCATCATCCATCAACCATCATCCATACAACCATACATCCATACATCCATCATCCATACAACCATCATCCACACAACCATACATCCATACAACCATCATCCATACAACCATCATCCATACAACCATCATCCATCAACCATCATCCATACATCCATACATCCATCATCCATACAACCATCATCCATACATCCATCATCCATACAACCATCATCCATACAACCATCATCCATACAACCATCATCCATACAACCATCATCCATACAACCATCATCCATCAACCATCATCCATACAACCATCATCCATACAACCATCATCCATACAACCATCATCCATACAACCATCATCTATCAACCATCATCCATACAACCATACATCCATCATCCATACAACCATCATCCATACAACCATCATCTATCAACCATCATCCATACAACCATACATCCATCATCCATACAACCATCATCCACACAACCATCATCCACACATCCATCATCCATACAACCATCATCCATACATCCATCATCCATACAACCATCATCCATACAACCATCATCTATCAACCATCATCCATACAACCATACATCCATCATCCATACAACCATCATCCACACAACCATCATCCACACATCCATCATCCAAACAACCATCATCCACACATCCATACAACCATAATCCATACATCCATTATCCATCATCCATCATCTATCAACCATCATCCATACAACCATACAACCATCATCCATACAACCATTCATCCATACAACCATAAAACCGTCATCCATACAACCATCATCCACCATTCATACAACCATCATCCATACAACCATCATCCATACATCCATACAACCATCATCCATACAACCATCATCCATACATCCATACAACCATCATCTATACATCCATACAACCATCATCCATACAACCATCATCCATACAACCATCATCCATACAACCATACATCCATCATCCATACAACCATCATCCATACAACCAAAATCCATACAACCATACATCCATCATCCATACAACCATCATCCATACAACCATCATCCATCGTCCATACATCCATACAACCAGCATCCATACATCCATCATCCATACAACCATCATCCATACATCCATACAACCATCATCCATACAACCATACATCCATCATCCATACAACCATCATCCATACAACCATCATCCATCGTCCATACATCCATACAACCATCATCCACACATCCATCTTCCATACAACCATCTTAAATACAACCATCATCCATACAACCATCATCCATACAACCATACATCCATCATCCATACATCCATCATCCATACAACCATCCTCCATACAACCATACATCCATACAACCATCATCCATACAACCATCATCCATACAACCATACAACCATCATCCATACAACCATCATCCATACAACCATCATCCATACAACCATACATCCATCATCCATACAACCATCATCCATACAACCATCATCCATACATCCATCATCCATACAGCCATCATCTATCAACCATCATCCATACAACCATCATCCATACAACCATCATCCACACAACCATCATCTACACATCCATCATCCATACAACC
The DNA here is from genome assembly GCF_045679555.1 of Salvelinus alpinus. Taxonomy (NCBI): domain Eukaryota; kingdom Metazoa; phylum Chordata; class Actinopteri; order Salmoniformes; family Salmonidae; genus Salvelinus; species Salvelinus alpinus. Next base: position 7,980,694 of record NC_092093.1, on the reverse strand, counting down.
ATCATCCATACAACCATACATCCATCATCCATACAACCATCATCCATACAACCATCATCCATCGTCCATACATCCATACAACCATCATCCACACATCCATCTTCCATACAACCATCTTTCATACAACCATCATCCATACAACCATCATCCATACAACCATACATCCATCATCCATACATCCATCATCCATACAACCATCCTCCATACAACCATACATCCATACAACCATCATCCATACAACCATCATCCATACAACCATACAACCATCATCCATACAACCATCATCCATACAACCATCATCCATACAACCATACATCCATCATCCATACAACCATCATCCATACAACCATCATCCATACATCCATCATCCATACAGCCATCATCTATCAACCATACATCCATACAACCATCATCCATACAACCATCATCCACACAACCATCATCTACACATCCATCATCCATACAACCATCATCCATCATCCATACAACCATCATCCATACATCCATCATCCATACAACCATCATCCATACATCCATCATCCATACAACCATCATCCATACAACCATACATCCATCATCCATACAACCATCATCCATACAACCATCATCCATCATCCATACATCCATCATCCATAAAACCATAATCTATCAACCATCATCCATACAACCATACATCCATCATCCATACAACCATCATCCATACAACCATCATCCACACATCCATCATCCATACAACCATCATCCATACATCCATCATCCATACAACCATCATCCATACAACCATCATCCATACATCCATCATCCATACAACCATACAACCATCATCCATACAACCATCATCCATACAACCATCATCCCCATTCTGCATGCAGGACACACACACACACAGATACTCACCAGTGTGTTGAATGTTTGCTGCTGGCCCTGGGTCTGGGGGTTGGGTAGGGGTAGTAGGAGGCCACAGGCCAGGCAGTCACCCTGGCAGTCACTCCGTCCTGGTGAACACAGACGCACCACCACCAGCAGTAGGCTCCACAGGGACCACTTCATGACTCACTACTGAGGGAGGGAGGGACGGATGGGCAATAGGGACGGGAGGAGGGTGGAGGCCCAAGTCTGTAGGGTATATGGAGTAGGGCACAGCCTGGTGGGAAGACACAGAGGTGAGGAAAGAGGAGGTTAGTCACTCATTTCAAAATGTTCATTTCAAAGGGGTGAGCAGGGTCACAACATCAACGATAACAACACCAACAACAACAATAACAACAATAACACCAACATCAACAACACCAACAACAAAAATAACACCAACACCAACAATAACAACAACAATAACAACACCAACACCAACATCAACAACAACAACAATAGCAATAACAACAACATCAACAACAACAATAACAACATCAACAACATCAACAACAATAACAACAATAACAACAATAACAACAACATCAACATCAACAACAATAAAAATAACAACATCAACAACATCAACAACAACAATAACAACAATAACAATAACAACAACATCAACAACAATAACAACAGCATAATAACAACAACAATAACAACAACAACAGCATAATACAACTGAGAAAAGTTAAACTGGTCAGGTGTGTCCACTTTCCAGATAGGATAGATAGACCTCGAGGGGCCTGTTCCGTAAAGTCGATGGAGAAAGAGTTCCCAATCGGCCGACAGCAATGCAGGAGCAGCTTGTTTCATACACAGTGCAATACGTTCATTAAAGAGTCACAAAGGGAAGTTCATTATCAGCCTCAGTAATTGTACTATGTATTAGCTGCCTCGTGGTTTTAATAGGGATGAAATGAATGAGAGACAGGAAACAAGAAAGAAAAAAGAGTGGAGCTACGCGAAGAAGGAACGCGCTGCGCTCGCTCACGATCCGACCAACCATACTCCTGTATTAGTCACCAACATCAGGCCCTGGTACTTTACTCCTGTATTAGTCACCAACATCAGGCCCTGGTACTTTACTCCTGTATTAGTCACCAACATCAGGCCCTGGTACTTTACTCCTGTATTAGTCACCAACATCAGGCCCTGGTCCTTTACTCCTGTATTAGACACCAACATAAGGCCCTGGTACTTTACTCCTGTATTAGTCACCAACATAAGGCCCTGGTACTTTACTCCTGTATTAGACACCAACATAAGGCCCTGGTACTTTACTCCTGTATTAGTCACCAACATCAGGCCCTGGTACTTTACTCCTGTATTAGTCACCAACATCAGGCCCTGGTCCTTTACTCCTGTATTAGACACCAACATAAGGCCCTGGTACTTTACTCCTGTATTAGTCACCAACATAAGGCCCTGGTCCTTTACTCCTGTATTAGACACCAACATAAGGCCCTGGTACTTTCCTCCTGTATTAGTCACCAACATAAGGCCCTGGTACTTTACTCCTGTATTAGTCACCAACATAAGGCCCTGGTACTTTACTCCTGTATTAGTCACCAACACAAGGCCCTGGTACTTTACTCCTGTATTAGTCACCAACATAAGGCCCTGGTACTTTACTCCTGTATTAGTCACCAACATAAGGCCCTGGTACTTTACTCCTGTATTAGTCACCAACATAAGGCCCTGGTACTTTCCTCCTGTATTAGTCACCAACATAAGGCCCTGGTACTTTACTCCTGTATTAGTCACCAACATAAGGCCCTGAAGGCCCTGGTACTTTACTCCTGTATTAGTCACCAACATAAGGCCCTGGTACTTTACTCCTGTATTAGTCACCAACATAAGGCCCTGGTACTTTACTCCTGTATTAGTCACCAACATAAGGCCCTGAAGGCCCTGGTACTTTACTCCTGTATTAGTCACCAACATAAGGCCCTGGTACTTTACTCCTGTATTAGTCACCAACATAAGGCCATGGTACTTTACTCCTGTATTAGTCACCAACATAAGGCCCTGGTACTTTCCTCCTGTATTAGACACCAACATAAGGCCCTGGTACTTTACTCCTGTATTAGTCACCAACATAAGGCCCTGGTACTTTACTCCTGTATTAGACACCAACATCAGGCCCTGGTCCTTTACTCCTGTATTAGACACCAACATAAGGCCCTGGTTCTTTACTCCTGTATTAGTCACCAACATAAGGCCCTGGTACTTTCCTCCTGTATTAGACACCAACATAAGGCCCTGGTTCTTTACTCCTGTATTAGACACCAACATAAGGCCCTGGTACTTTCCTCCTGTATTAGTCACCAACATAAGGCTCTGGTACTTTACTCCTGTATTAGACACCAACATAAGGCCCTGGTACTTTACTCCTGTATTAGACACCAACATAAGGCCCTGGTACTTTCCTCCTGTATTAGTCACCAACATAAGGCCCTGGTACTTTACTCCTGTATTAGACACCAACATAAGGCCCTGGTACTTTACTCCTGTATTAGACACCAACATAAGGCCCTGGTACTTTACTCCTGTATTAGACACCAACATAAGGCCCTGGTACTTTACTCCTGTATTAGTCACCAACAGAAGGCCCTGGTACTTTACTCCTGTATTAGTCACCAACAGAAGGCCCTGGTACTTTACTCCTGTATTAGTCACCAACATAAGGCCCTGGTACTTTACTCCTGTATTAGTCACCAACTGGCACCCTATTCCCATGGGGCTCTGGTCCAAAGTTGTGCACTATATAGGGACTAGGGTACCATTTGGTGTCATTATATGATCATGAGGATAATAAGGCATTAAGATGTCATATATATGGTGTCACATATGTCTTTCCAGCGTTCATGAAGACATGCAGAGTGAATATTGAAAGGGCGATATTTCGAGGAGAAAATAATTTAAAACGATTAAAATTCTCTCTCATACCTATTAAATCTCACACATCATTAATGTTTCTTGATACGTTTTTTGAGAAGTGACTTTTTTTTAATGATCTTCTGTTTGACAATAACTGTTTCATGTGTTTGTTTGAAATGACGGGAATATAAAGAGCAGGCAGTGTTTCGGAGGCCAAGACAGGGGAGAGGACAGTTCTTCGAGAAATGGCTACACTCTTAGAAAAAAAAGGGGAGTAAAAAATGGTTCTTCCACTGTTCCCATAGGAGAACCCTTTGAAGAACCCTTTTTGGTTCCAGGTAGAACCCTTTTGGGTTCCATGTAGAAACCTTTCCACAGAGGGTTCTACGTGGAACCCAAAAGGGTTCTACCTGAAACCAAAAATGGTTCTACCTGGAACTAAAAATGGTTCTCCTATGGGGACAGCCAAAGAACCCTTTCGGAACCCATTTTTTTCTCAGAGTGTAAATTCCAATGTCTATACTAACTAGTAGAGGTGAAGTTGTAGTGCCTCAGAACCAATGATTTATATATACATTAGATGACTGACAGGGGGCGCTGTTTAGAAGCCATCACACCTCCCTCCCCTACCACTTATTCATGTCTACGTTTGTTTTTTGTCACGTTTATTATATTACAGACACCTTAATACATACTTTTACATTATATTATGTGAGCTAAACATAACATTTTTAATAAAGAAATATATCAACAACAAAAAATCCTAATGTTACTGTACCCCACTACATTACAACAACAAACAATATTTAAATACTTGTAATTTTCTCTTTGAAATGTTTAAATGGTTTATATACATCATTGCTCAGAGCCCTTTTGTTCTATTATTCTGCTCACTTCACTTGGATTTACAACAAGGTGTGTCAACATCACTTTTCTGAATGGGCTTCGACATATTTGACAATACAAACTATGTAGAAGAGCTCCCCTGAGCGATAGTCTGTCAGAGTGTCTGTTAGCAGTCATCCTGGAGGAGGAAATGTGAAATGACTGATCTATATCTGAGCCAGAGAGAATGTGCTAATCCTCCCAGGGTAGGAGTACCTGATTATACCAGCCGCTGGTAAACAGCAGCGCACTCCTGTCTCCAGACCCTGGGCTCAAATACTATTTGAAATCATTTCAAATACTTTAGCTGGGAGTGATTAAGAATTTCTGGTGCAATAAACCAATATAAATGTCGCAAAACTGTAAACACTGTCCGCTTGGAACTCCACGCAGACTAAAGCAAACTCTCAAGGTTATCTGAAAGATTTCAAATAGCGTTTGAACCCAGGTCTGCAACAACCCTGTGCAGATCCTAATCCTGCAGTATGGATCCACACACCTGTGGTATCGCACAGGAGCAGGTTGAATCACTGTCAAACAGCAGAGGCTGGGGATACGGGATAGGTATAGTATGTACAGGATGTACAGGGATTAATGTCAAGGTGAAGAAAGACATGAGATTGTGCAGGTAATGATTATAACCCAGTTGTCAAAATGGATTAAAAGGTGACATCGACCTTTTTTTTTTGCCCACTGATAAGTCTCTCTGGATAAAAAGCTTCTGTCAAATTAATAAAATATAAATAGATTATGTAAATGTAATGTCTGGAGGAAGAGAGTTAAACCGACATCTGTATAGGGAAATAACTATGAGAGGAGTGTTCCGTTCAGTAACACTGTTCAGGTCCCACTGGGCAACAAAAACTGGTTCAATCAACGTTGTTTCCACGTCATTTCAACAAAACAAGAACTCAACAGGAGAGAGGTCAGGAATACTGGGAGAAATGGGTTTCATGCTTGGAAAAGGTCTAATTCAAAGATGCTAATGTAACTAATATGATGATATGATGATGAAGGTATGACGTGCACTGTAACTGATATGATGATATGATGATGAAGGTATGACGTGCACTGTAACTGATATGATGATATGATGATGAAGGTATGACGTACACTGTAACTAATATGATGATATGATGATGAAGGTATGACGTGCACTGTAACTGCCAGATCTTTTTTTGTTATTTTATTTTACTTTATTTGTACCTTCTTTGTGTTCCTACAATAAAAACAAAGTATAATTTTTTTTTAAATTAAAAATGCAATGTGATGATGTTAAATCAATGTGGATTTACAAAAAAAAGTCAACAAAGTAAAGATGTTTGTTGTTGTTGTTGATTTCACGTTGAATTCACTTTAGTTGACAACTCAACCAAATGTAAATCAAAACTAGACGTTGAACTGACGTCTGTGCCCATCTGTGTGTTGCCTTTAGAGGTAGTTTCATCAAGAGTACCTCTGATGTTGAAATTAGCACTGTGTCTAGGTCTGTTGAAATTAGCACTGTCTCTAGGTCTGTTGAAATTAGCACTGTGTCAAGGTCTGTTGAAATTAGCACTGTGTCAAGGTCTGTTGAAATTAGCACTGTCTCTAGGTCTGTTGAAATTAGCACTGTGTCAAGGTCTGTTGAAATTAGCACGGTCTCTAGGTCTGTTGAAATTAGCACTGTGTCAAGGTCTGTTGAAATTAGCACTGTCTCAAGGTCTGTTGAAATTAGCACTGTCTCTAGGTCTGTTGAAATTAGCACTGTCTCTAGGTCTGTTGAATTAATTAGCACTGTCTCTAGGTCTGTTGAAATTAGCACGGTGTCTAGGTCTGTTGAAATTAGCACTGTGTCAAGGTCTGTTGAAATTAGCACTGTCTCTAGGTCTGTTGAAATTAGCACTGTGTCCAGGTCTGTTGAATTAATTAGCACAGTGTCTAGGTCTGTTGAAATTAGCACGGTGTCCAGGTCTGTTGAATTAATTAGCACTGTGTCTGGTCTGTTGAATTAATTAGCACAGTGTCTAGGTCTGTTGAAATTAGCACTGTGTCTGGTCTGTTGAAATTAGCACAGTGTCTAGGTCTGTTGAAATTAGCACTGTGTCCAGGTCTGTTGAATTAATTAGCACAGTGTCTAGGTCTGTTGAAATTAGCACTGTGTCCAGGTCTGTTGAATTAATTAGCACAGTGTCTAGGTCTGTTGAAATTAGCACTGTGTCCAGGTCTGTTGAATTAATTAGCACAGTGTCTAGGTCTGTTGAAATTAGCACTGTGTCCAGGTCTGTTGAATTAATTAGCACAGTGTCTAGGTCTGTTGAAATTAGCACTGTGTCCAGGTCTGTTGAATTAATTAGCACTGTGTCTGGTCTGTTGAAATTAGCACTGTGTCTAGGTCTGTTGAATTAATTAGCACAGTGTCTAGGTCTGTTGAAATTAGCACTGTGTCCAGGTCTGTTGAATTAATTAGCACTGTCTCTAGGTCTGTTGAAATTAGCACTGTGTCCAGGTCTGTTGAATTAATTAGCACTGTGTCTAGGTCTGTTGAAATTAGCACGGTGTCTAGGTCTGTTGAATTAATTAGCACTGTGTCCAGGTCTGTTGAATTAATTAGCACAGTGTCTAGGTCTGTTGAAATTAGCACTGTGTCCAGGTCTGTTGAATTAATTAGCACAGTGTCTAGGTCTGTTGAAATTAGCACTGTGTCCAGGTCTGTTGAATTAATTAGCACAGTGTCTAGGTCTGTTGAAATTAGCACTGTGTCCAGGTCTGTTGAATTAATTAGCACTGTGTCTAGGTCTGTTGAAATTAGCACGGTGTCTAGGTCTGTTGAATTAATTAGCACTGTGTCTGGTCTGTTGAAATTAGCACTGTCTCTAGGTCTGTTGAAATTAGCACTGTCTCTAGGTCTGTTGAATTAATTAGCACTGTGTCCAGGTCTGTTGAATTAATTAGCACAGTGTCTAGGTCTGATGAATTAATTAGCACAGTGTCTAGGTCTGTTGAAATTAGCACTGTGTCTAGGTCTGTTGAATTAATTAGCACTGTCTCTACGTCTGTTGAAATTAGCACTGTGTCTGGTCTGTTGAAATTAGCACGGTGTCTAGGTCTGTTGAATTAATTAGCACTGTGTCAAGGTCTGTTGAATTAATTAGCACTGTGTCTAGGTCTGTTGAATTAATTAGCACTGTGTCAAGGTCTGTTGAATTAATTAGCACGGTGTCTAGGTCTGTTGAAATTAGCACGGTGTCTAGGTCTGTTGAATTAATTAGCACTGTGTCTAGGTCTGTTGAATTAATTAGCACTGTGTCTAGGTCTGTTGAATTAATTAGCACTGTGTCTAGGTCTGTTGAATTAATTAGCACTGTGTCTAGGTCTGTTGAATTAATTAGCACTGTGTCCAGGTCTGTTGAAATTAGCACTGTGTCTAGGTCTCTGTCGATTCAGGGGTTTAACCACTTCTATCCTACAGAATTTGAAATACATTTTAAAATGCTTTGCGCAATCCTTTTGCGCCAGCCTGGGGACGAGGTTTCGCTTAATAAAATAGCATTTGTGTGGATAATATGAAGTAATTATATTACATCGAAGCCTGTGGCAACATTATAGACCACCACTGATTCTATCCGTTTCCAGCATCGTCGTGTTAGTTTAATTGAGCAGACTGTTTATATTATGGCAGTATGACACTGCAATCTCCTAGGGTTATTATGATGGAGAACAGATGGGCCAGCTTAAGGGCAGACCTTCAGCTCCACAATACTTATTTTCCAATCATATTCAGGATCGTACTGATAATGCTTTTATACGGAGAAAAACAACAATAATCATAGCCTACAGATAATGTTTTTGTTTTAGCTCATTCCACCTATCAAAAAAACAACAAATAAAACCCCAGGCTACAGCTTGTATGGATTATAATGCAAGGTATTCTGATTATAATGTCGGGGTATTATGTCTGGTGTAATTGGGTACTAAAGGACAAAGAGGAAGTAGAATGGAAACAACATAAATTAAAAGCACTGTCAAACACAAATGGAAAAATATAAAACAATGGAAAAGGCCTACTAGCTTGGCCATGACTGAGAGCTTAGAGCTAGTTACCTTAATAAACCATCCTGTTTGAGCTAGCTACCTTAATAAACCATCCTGTTTGAGCTAGCTACCTTAATTAACCATCCTGTTTGAGCTAGCTACCTTAATTAACCACCCTGGCTTAATTAACCACCCTAGCTACCTTTGGGGGGGCAGGTAGCCTAGTGGTTAGAGTGTTGGGCCAGTAACCGAAAGGTTGCTAGATCGAATCCGCGAGCTGACAAGGTAAATATCTGTTGTTCTGCCCCTGAACAAGGCAGTTAACCCACTGTTCCTAGGCCGTCACTGTAAATAAGAATTTGTTCTTAACTGACTTGCCTAGTTAAATAAAGGTTAAATAAAAAGATATATAAACCATCCTGTTAGAGATAGCTACCTTAATAAACCATCCTGTTGGAGCTAGCTACCTTAATAAACTATCCTGTTAGAGCTAGCTACCTTAATAAACTATCCCGTTAGAGCTAGCTACCTTAATACATCCCTCTGTTAGAGCTAGCTACCTTATTACATCCCTCTGTTAGAGATAGCTACCTTAATAAACCATCCTGTTGGAGCTAGCTACCTTAATAAACCATCCTGTTAGAGCTAGCTACCTTAATAAACCATCCTGTTAGAGCTGGCTACCTTAATAAACCATCCTGTTGGAGCTAGCTACCTTAATAAACCATCCTGTTGGAGCTAGCTACCTTAATAAACCATCCTGTTAGAGCTAGCTACCTTAATAAACCCTCCTGTTAGAGCTAGCTACCTTAATAAACCATCCTGTTAGAGCTAGCTACCTTAATAAACCCTCCTGTTAGAGCTAGCTACCTTAATAAAACCCCTCTGAAGCACGTAGGCCTATATGCATAAAACTACATGATGTAGTGCACACTTGTACACTTAAAACAATACATAAAGGTACATGGTCCAGTGGGGCCTTACACACTACAAGCACTTCTCATAGATTAGAACATAATGAATTCAATTATCTTCCTGTTAGTAATTTATGATGATAAATCCGGTAATAACATTGCAAGTAGTGACTAATTAAAGATACCATGTACCTGATGTTATGGCTTACAGTTGGAAATCAATTCTACACGCTGACATCATTGATTGGACAAATTACACACTCAAGACATCAAAGGAGTTCCTCGTGAAAGCATAAGCTGAACGATAACTACTAAGTCAGCAGAAAGGCTGGGTGTTGTGACTCTAGATGAGATTTTATTCCTCTGTTAATTAATTGGTGAGCCAGTGGAACAGGTGAACAGGTGGACAGTTGCTATGATGCTATGGGAATGGAACATACTCAGTGCGGTGCTAATGACGATGGTGTCATGGGCCAGGGGACACAGCAAGGTGATAACAACGTAATGAAACATGGGAAAAGCAACGAGTAATGGAAATACACGTTTTATTCAGGTCCTGGGGACACAACGTCCACATTGTAGTTTTTGCTCTAGTGTTACACTCACATGGTTCCGCTGATCAGAGGTTCGATGCTCTAGTGTTACACGCACATGGTTCCCCTGGTTCCCATGGTTCCCCTGATCAGAGGTTCGATGCTCTAGTGTTACACTCGCATGGTTCCCCTGATCAGAGGTTCGATGCTCTAGTGTTACACTCACATGGTTTCCAATTTGTAAGTCGCTCTGGATAAGAGCGTCTGCTAAATGACTTAAATGTAAATGTAATGTAAATGTTCCCCTGGTTCCCCTGATCAGAGGTTCGATGCTCTAGTGTTACACTCACATGGTTCCGCTGATCAGAGGTTCGATGCTGAGTTGATTACTGGAATCAGGTGTGTAGAGCTAGGGTAAAATCTAAACGGAGCACCCCTTTGGGTCCCCAGGACCAGGTTTAAGAAATGCTGGTATAAAGTATATCAGCAAAGATAGAAAATCTAGTGTGAATGAAAGGAACAGAACCCTCTGAAACAATATAGAGCAAAGTACATGATGATGATTGGCTAAACAATGTAATAAGCATTCTGTCCAATGATATTACCCGTAGGCATAATTAAGGATTAAACCCATGACTACACAACCGTCGTGTCAATTTCTCTTATTAGATATTTTTCTTCCACCCCCTCCCAAAATATAAATATTATCTTATCCAATGCACGCACACACAGACACACACGGAAATCAAACTAATCTCTCTCATACCTGTATTTGTGGCTTTTAAATCTTAGTCTCTTGTGGATGCAGAGTGGCAGTAGTAGTAAGGTGTTGTCCTTAGGCTTCGAAGAGTTTCTCTGAACCAACTGTCTGCATGCTCCCCTCTCTGGCTTCTTATAGTGACACACCCGTTCCCCTAGCACATACCCCACCCCTCCCCCTTCCCCTCACCTCACCATTCACGTAGCCGAGGGGAGGGAGAGAGTGACGTGGGGTATACCCGTGTTACGCACACAATGGAGATACCATACATTAATTCTGTGATCAACACTGATATACTATATGAGACTTGGCCTACATCACTTCTATCTCTAGTCCTCTAAGAGCAAACAAACACATTGAATATCCACCATATACGCTAAACTGCATCTACAGACTGTATTTCTATTGCTTTCATATCAAACCACTATCAAACCACTATCAAACCCACTATCAAACCACTATCAAACCCACTATCAAACCACTATCAAACCCACTATCAAACCACTATCAAACCCACTATCAAACCCACTATCAAACCACTATCAAACCCACTATCAAACCCACTATCAAACCACTATCAAACCACTATCAAACCCACTATCAAACCCACTATCAAACCACTATCAAACCACTATCAAACCCACTATCAAACCACTATCAAACCACTATAAAGAGCTGTGAAGGGTATAGTTTCTGTGAGGTCTGATACTGAAGGAGGAATTGTGTCCCCTGTCTACCAGCCCGGCAAACACACACACACACACACACACACACACACACACACACACACACACACACACACACACACACACACACACACACACACACACACACACACACACACACACACACACACACACACACACACACACACACACACACACACACACACACACATCACAACTGATGCTCCCAGAATCTTATTTACTATAGGTAATACTGCACAATTTAAACACTTGCCCCCCACACACAGAGACAGACAGACAGACACAGAGACAGACACGCACACACACAAACACACACACCTGGTCTAGCTCTGGGACAGCTGAGGTAAGCGCTAGAATAGTGGAAACACTAGTTCAGGAGACCACTGATATCTCTGCTATATCTGCTCTGCTATCTCTAGCTGCAGGAAGTAGGGTGCTGATGATGCTGCAGCACACCCTGAAAAATCAGAATGTAAAAAAATATATAAATAATATATATATATATACACTGCTCAAAAAAATGAAGGGAACACTAAAATAACACATCCTAGATCTGAATGAATGAAATATTCTTATTAAATACTTTTTTCTTTACATAGTTGAATGTGCTGACAACAAAATCACACAAAAATTATCAATGGAAATCAAATTTATCAACCCATGGAGGTCTGGATTTGGAGTCACACTCAAAATTAAAGTGGAAAACCACACTACAGGCTGATCCAACTTTGATGTAATGTCCTTAAAACAAGTCAAAATGAGGCTCAGTAGTGTGTGTGGCCTCCACGTGCCTGTATGACCTCCCTACAACGCCTGGGCATGCTCCTGATGAGGTGGCGGATGGTCTCCTGAGGGATCTCCTCCCAGACCTGGACTAAAGCATCCGCCAACTCCTGGACAGTCTGTGGTGCAACGTGGCGTTGGTGGATGGAGCGAGACATGATGTCCCAGATGTGCTCAATTGGATTCAGGTCTGGGGAACGGGCGGGCCAGTCCATAGCATCAATGCCTTCCTCTTGCAGGAACTGCTGACACACTCCAGCCACATGAGGTCTAGCATTGTCTTGCATTAGGAGGAACCCAGGGCCAACCGCACCAGCATATGGTCTCACAAGGGGTCTGAGGATCTCATCTCGGTACCTAATGGCAGTCAGGCTACCTCTGCCGAGCACATGGAGGGCTGTGCGGCCCCCCAAAGAAATGCCACCCCACACCATGACTGACCCACGGCCAAACCGGTCATGCTGGAGGATGTTGCAGGCAGCAGAACGTTCTCCACGGCGTCTCCAGACTCTGTCACGTCTGTCCCATGTGCTCAGTGTGAACCTGCTTTCATCTGTGAAGAGCACAGGGCGCCAGTGGCGAATTTGCCAATCTTGGTGTTCTCTGGCAAATGCCAAACGTCCTGCACGGTGTTGGGCTGTAAGCACAACCCCCACCTGTGGACGTCGGGCCCTCATACCACCCTCATGGAGTCTGTTTCTGACCGTTTGAGCAGACACATGCACATTTGTGGCCTGCTGGAGGTCATTTTGCAGGGCTCTGGCAGTGCTCCTCCTTGTACAAAGGCGGAGGTAGCGGTCCTGCTGCTGGGTTGTTGCCCTCCTACGGCCTCCTCCACATCTCCTGATGTACTGGCCTGTCTCCTGGTAACGCCTCCATGCTCTGGACACTACGCTGACAGACACAGCAAACCTTCTTGCCACAGTTCGCATTGATGTGCCATCCTGGATGAGCTGCACTACCTGAGCCACTTGTGTGGGTTGTAGACTCCGTCTCATGCTACCACTAGAGTGAAAGCACCGCCAGCATTCAAAAGTGACCAAAACATCAGCCAGGAAGCATAGGAACTGAGAAGTGGTCTGTGGTCACCACCTGCAGAACCACTCCTTTATTGGGGGTGTCTTGCTAATTGCCTATAATTTCCACCTGTTGTCTATTCCATTTGCACAACAGCATGTGAAATTTATTGTCAATCAGTGTTGCTTCCTAAGTGGACAGTTTGATTTCACAGAAGTGTGATTGACTTGGAGTTACATTGTGTTGTTTAAGTGTTCCCTTTATTTTTTTTGAGCAGTGTATTTTTTTGCAAAACATATTTTTTCACAAAAGTAGTTCACTTGGCCTTTACTAGTTCTGTATTACCAGACAGATTTTGCCGCCTGTAGCACGGGCAAAGCATTTTTTTCAGAACCCCCTCTGCTAGCTCTGCTATTAGTACCTCTACTCTTTGCTATCAGTATCTCTACTCTCTCCTTTCTCTGCTATCAGTATGTCTACTCTTTGCTATCAGTATCTCTACTCTCTCCTATCTCTGCTATCAGTATATCTACTCTCTGCTATCAGTGTCTCTACTCTCTACTTTCAGTGCTATCTCTGCTATTAGAATCTCTAATCTATGCTATCAGGGCTATCTCTGCTATCAGTATCTCTACTCTCTGCTATCAGTATATATACTCTTTGCTATCAGTATCTCTACTCTCTGCTATCAGTGCTATCTCTGCTATCAGTATCTCTACTCTCTGCTCTCAGTATATCAGTATCTCTAAATACTGCTGAACCTGTCCTGAACAGCTATGAAAGGCAGCCAGGCTGAACCTGTCCTGAACAGCTATGAAAGGCAGCCAGGCTGAACCTGTCCTGAACAGCTATGAAAGGCAGCCAGGCTGAACCTGTCCTGGACAGCTATGAAAGGCAGTCATGCTGAACCTGTCCCATTGGGTGCATCACTAACCTGCCTGGTTTATAGCACTCTAAAGCATCACCTGTCAGACCAACTAGTCATAACTAATACTGCATGGACCCTTCATTCATTTAGTCTGAAAATAATACATGTTAAGCCAATGTTAATTCAAAAACACCATTGCAAAAAACACTGGCCACCAAAGCTATTTGGGTGCCCTAAGCGAGAGAGAAAAATGTACATTTTAAAATACATTTCCTGCAATTCTACACATTTTGCCACAGGGAGTAGAGAAGTTTAGCAATTTTATAACACATTTCATGCAATTTCACTCATTTTGCCATATGGTAGAGAGAACAAATGTGCAATTTCACAGCTAATTTCCTACAATTCTACCAATTTTGCCATGGGGTGGAGATTTTGCCACTGGGGCCATGCTCTCCCCCATCCAGGACATCTACTTGAAACGATGCCTGAGAATGTCCCGCAGCATCATCTAGGACCCCACAGACGCCAGCCATGAGCTGTTCACTCCCTTACCATCAGACAGACGGTATCGGAGCACGAGGTCTGATATCAACAGGCTCGGAGACAGTTTTATCTACAAGCCATCAGACTGCTGAAAACTTTAAATGGACTCTCCACACCTTGGCACACACACACCCACACAGACATACACCGGTGCATTCACTTCACTGCATATTTCCGGTGCATTCACTCCTTCCCCCATCACCAGATACCCCAATGCCACCAGACTTTAGTCCGGTTTCCGGTTGATGGCTTCACCTGAGGTCAGAAGTGGATACCTGCACAAAGGAAGTTATTTAAAGTGCTGCTGAGGGTGCGCAATCCCCACGAACACTACTTCACTGTAGGAAGATTCAATTCCAGTGACAAGGGAGAAACCCAGGAAGACCAGTATCTTCCACAGCTGCAGGAGGCTGCCTGATTCCCCAGTCTGTCCGCTTCCACCTAACGCGCGCCACCAGTACGCTGCTTTTCTCTCAGGGTGTTCTCCCCTAGCCCTTGTCGTACCAGACTAACCCACAAGGCAGCGGGGCAGTGGTTGATGGCTGCCAGGACGTGTCCACACAGAGGTGGGCCTGTACAGACGCATCTCTGGTGCCCACTGCTGCTCCGACATCCCCCTGCCGGTTAGCCTAGAGTTTCAAGACAACCAGTTAACGTGTGCCGCGGCGAGGAGGCCCGACAGGAGTCTTAGTCATGGAGAGGCTTTGTACCGGCAAGGGAGGACTTGTGCATGAAGCTGCTCCCCAATTCACCACAAGGGCTAGCCCGGCGGCAGCGAGCTGTAAGAGAGAGTATGCAAGCACGTGGTAAGCGGGCGTTGCAACTTTGCTCTACCTAGGCACTACTGCAGTAGACGCGTCACATGCACCCTGCAGCTGCACACACACACACACACACACACACACACACACACACACACACACACACACACACACACACACACACACACACACACACACACACACACACACACACACACACACACACACACACACACACACACACACACACACACACACACACACACACACACACACACACACACACACACACACACACACATTCATCACAACTGCTGCTACCAGACTCTTATTTACTATAGCTAATAGTGCACCATTTAAACACTTCCCCCCTCCCCTGTTACACGTGTAAATATTGTACAATAAATGGTCCCTTCCTGTATTATACTTATGCTAAAATATTTATTCTATTTTACTGAGTCATTTAATTTATGTTCGTATTCTCATCTTGTATTATTTCTTATTGTCGTTGCATTGTCGAGAAGGAACCTACAAGTAAGCATTTCGTTGGACAGTGTGTATACCATGTGTATCCTGTACATACAACTAATAAACCTTTAAACTTGAGGTCAGGGCCCCTGGGCACACCTCCATGTGTGCCCTGTCGGTATTCGGCTATGATTAGCTGGCTAGACTAACTTACAAATTATATATTTTTTTGCTGATATAGCTAATTGAGTGACCGTCAGTGACTGACAATAACAAGAGAAAAACTGATGATGCGCAACCACATTGCGACTTGTGTATTCTACTATTCTCTAAGTTGAGACCTCGACTGAGTTTCACATTTTTATATATTTTTTATTTATTGCCTTTGCAGACGGCAGATTGACATGAAGTGTAGTCAACTTTGTTCTAAGGTCAGAAAGAATCTGATTGGTTTGTGGCAGAACAAATCCGATTGGTTTCTTAAAGGTCAAAGGGTGGAGTTTAACAGATGCACAACTTTTGAAAACATGGTGGAGGTTTGAACTGAGAATCTTGTAAATTAAATGTTGAATTACAAGTTCGAAAATAATTTAAAATCATTATTGTGTTACAATAATCAGACTTCATGTAACAATATCTCTAAGATACAACTGGTCTTCTGACTTGAAGCAAAAAGTAAAATGTAGCAAGCTACCAGCAACATGCTAAGATAATCAGAGCAAGCAAGCTAGCTAAGCATTTAGCAACCTCTTAGCTACGTATGTTGAATTAATACATAGAGCTAGCTAGATAGCTAGGTGTCAAATATACAAGTAAGTCAGCTTACATTTGCTGTATTGAAATTTGAAAAAGATCACTTGAAAAGATCACTTGAGGCCATCAGGGCACTTCAAGCACGAAAGATAATACTAAAGTCTTTACTGCCCTCGGGGCAGCCATTGGAATGCACTGTTTAAATGCTTCCCCAAGGGGAAGTAATGTTAGTTTGGGTTAAGATCAATTTTGTGCCATAAAGGCAGACTTCAAGCAAATGTTTTTAATTCATGCAATAAGTATCTAAAATATATCCTGTGGTTATCTTCACCCAAACTAACAATAATGCCCCTGGATCAGCATTACGATTTATAGTTTATTAAAATTTATATTTTATTCTTGCTTCTTATCATTTTCTCATTTACTGGCATATTTGACACCTAGCTAGCTAGCTATATTTTATGACTCAACATTAGTAAGAAATAGGTATTTGCTAGCCAACTAGCTCTGTTTAGCTGAGCATTTAGCTTTGCTGCCCCCGCGGCAGGATAACTGTCCATTGCCTGTTTTATTTAAGTTCATAAGCCTTATTCAACTTAACATGTCAAGAAAGCAATTGTTAGCTGACTTACTTGTATATTTGAGACCTAGCTAGCTAACTCTATTTATTCATTCAACATGAGTAGCTAAGAGGCTAAGAACTTGCACTGACTAGTTTAGCATGTTGCTGCTAGCTTGCTACATTTTACACTTTGCTTCAAGTCAGCAGACCAGTTGTATCTAAGAGATATTGTCTTATTTGTCTGACTACTGTAACACAACAATGATTAATATTTTTTTTTTTTTAAACACTAACTCAAAGTTTTATTTTCAAGATTCTCACTTCAAACCTCTGCCATGTTTGCAAAAGTTGTGCATCTGTTAAACTCCGCCCATTTACCTTTTTAATAACCAATCAGATTTGTTCTAAACCAACCAGATTATTTCTGCCCTAAGAACAAAGTTGACTACACTTTATGTCAATCTGCTTGTGGCAGGGGGCCCCTGAGCGATTGCTTATGTCGCTTATGGCTGGAGCCAGCCCTGAACCAAAGAATCGAGAAGAAATAATGTGTTGAGTAGGTTATTGAGAGTAGCTGAGTGGACGTTTGAATGTGGATATGTCATTCATATTTTGTATGAAATACTTTCTGGGAATCATAGATGTACCAGCTCCCCACATATTTCCTATTAAAAGCTCCTTGTTTGGTGCAATAAAAGGCATGGAGAAACTCTTAACTGTGAACTAACCAAAGGTCAACATGGGTCAACCCAGGAGACAGATGTATTGACATGTCATTTTATTTCCTGTTCGCTAAGCTTTAAAAGATAAGGATAATGAGAGAAAAAGAAGACTGTGGACTTCAGTAACAGCTCGGCTCCAGTCGAGAAACAAATAATGATTCATGAAAACTGTCTTCTATTAAATGGAGCATGGAACTGAAATGCTGTGGAGAATGTCTCTCTCTCTCTCTGAGAGGTGCTGACACACACATACGAACGCACAGACACACACAGAGACACAGACAAACACACACACATGCACACACGCGCACACACACGCTTTAGAACTAAACGAGAGGCTTTGACCCCAATTAGAGATAATTACAAGAGCTACGTGATAATTAGCAACACAACAGCAACCTCACAGAAGCACCATTCAGTTACAAAACACATGGTGAATAAAGCACTAACTGTTGTTGGAGTCATTATGTAGTTTACATCCTCCCGTTTCTCATCTACCACACACACACACTCACACTCACACTCACACACACACTCACACACACACACACACACACACACACACACACACACACACACACACACACACACACACACACACACACACACACACACACACACACACACACACACACACACACACACACACACACACACACACACACACACACCATGTATTTAGAGGACTGAATGCTCTACAGAGCTAGCTGAAGGAATTCCATTTTTGCCCACACCAGTGGTTCCTAAAAGTCATGACAATATATCGTAAGTATTTTGTATTGATATTAATAATACCCACTATTATTCCACTGTATGTGTATGCAGATGTCTGTGAGCTATAACTCTTATCAGTAAGTCATAAATATAGTTCATTACCTGTAGAAGATAGGTTTCACTGGTTTTTATCTATCAGGAGAGGCACTCCATATTCTCTAATCATATTTCACATACCAATGACAGATATATTTTCCTCTCAATGCAGGGTCTGAGTCTCACACACCCAAACACACTCACATGCGTGCGCGCACACACACACACACACAAGCACACACACACAGATGCATGCAAGCACACACACACACACACACACACACAAACACACACACACACACACACACACACACACACACACACACACACAAACACACACACACACACACACACACACACACACACACACACACACACACACACAGAGGCATGCAAGCACACACACACACACACACACACACACACACACAAACACACACACACACACACACACACAACCTATCAGCCAGTGATGTTGAAAAAACAATTGGTTGTGGTGCAGCATCTCTTCTTTTCAAACGTGTGCATTCTTTGTTTTCTTTTCAGGCAAATTGAATATTGATTCAATCAGAAAACCTACTGTAGCGCCCAAAAGCACCTCATTGATGTACCAGACTGACGTTTTTCTTGAGGTGTGACATAATAAATACGTTATTCTTAAAGCAAAACACTCTTCTAAAATGTTGTTTTGTAAGGTACCCACTAAAAAAAATGTAGTTCACTACAATAAATACTCTGTCCCTGGTAGACCTATCGGGTGGGTTTCCCAGACGCAGAGTAGTCCGGAACTAAAATTAAATATTATATTTAGAACAACTTTTAGTCCTGCTCTGGACTAATCTGTGTCTGGGAAACCGACCCATTATGCTCTAGAGACAATCTAATCCTGAAATTATTAGTAACTGGAAACGGTATATGACATATCACTGTTATTAATCACTGAGATTATCCTCTGGAGCCTGGACTAGAGTAATGTTTAAGGCTGCCCCGGGGTCAATGCTAACAGTGGAGAACTGTTGGACACAAAAATTATGCAGTTTACAATATTTTCTATGCTAATTTAAAGCTAGAATCCTTAGTCTCTCTACATGAATAATTTATAAATTCATGATATATTTTATTGTATGATATTTATACAATAGACTATTGTATAAATGCTTCATGAGCTTAGTTCATCTCCTGTACCCCAGCAGATCGAACACAAAAGCTTGTTTTACTCCAATTTTTATAAACAATGTAAATGTAAACAAACACCGCGTTAGCCTCAAAACATGGTTAAAACTATCATTTTGATATCATGGATGGTCAGTCTTTGCATCCATAGCTCTGTCTATGAATTTGAGAGTGGTTACATTTCTCAAGGCCCATATCCCTCAGCTTTTTCCAAAACAGATGCAGGGAGTCCACTTCGTAATTGTTACAATGAAGGACTCTAGTCTTAACTGTTGCAGCATCATAACAAAAGGCCTACGATTGAAATATGAGAATATAAAGACAACCACATTTATCCGCAGCTGACATCTGGCTTTAGTTTTTAATTTGCTGTTTTTTATTTTGTTATACTCTTGTGAATTCAATGGTTTTTACTAGATTACTTGTAGTTTTTCATGTTGTCTGTCTGTAATTTTTGTAATGACTTGGTGCTGCCTATCTTGGCCAGGACGCTCTTGAAAAAGAGATTTTAAATCTCAATGAGCCCTTCCTGGTTAAATAAAGGTTAAAGATTTTTTTTTTTTTTTAAGTAACACTGTGAGCAACACCTTTGTCTTAATTTTTGTCAGCTCACAATATGTGTATTTTTCAATACATCACGGTATTAGTTTTGAATTACTTATGACAAATGTGTATGTTTAATTATCTAACAAATTCCACGCCACTGATAGGAGCGCATTGTGTATCCTAATTCTACATACAACATGTTCACCAGGGCTGTAATGATTAGTAATATACGTTTTGCAACGGAAACTAGAGTTTCTACTGGACTAATTCAGGTAGGTCCCTCGCCGTTTCCGTTGGTTCCTAGTGAATAAACCCAATGTTACAGAAAATGGTAGGAACATTTCTTCTCCATTGCGTGTTTCATTTCGGACAATAATACAGCGTAAGGCCGGAAACATTAGACAGCGGAAAAGAAGCAAACTACACATTTTCAAAGTAGGCTATTTCTGAGATAACTAGCTAGCAGTCATGTCGAGCGCAGATATATTTCAGACACAGTTATCCCAAATTATGGGGTTATTAGTTGAATCAACAGTTAGCGAGATGGAGCGACTTCTCGACGTGTGTGCTGCTGTTTTGGAGAATAAAGACAATCGTTTCCTGAAGAGAGAAATGGAGCGTGTGAATACAACCAACAAAGTGAGTGAGAAGTGTATCATCAAACCAATAATCTGTGATCAAACCGTAGAGATGGATAGAGGACTCATTTTTTATATATGTGCAATACTCGGGTCTGTGACTGCATGGGTAGCGCCATTGAGGCTACAACCCATAGGAAACCCCACGCAGTTGACTACTTTAAAATGTCAGGAGCATGGTGGAATCTTTAAATGTCGCTGCCCATGCTAAATCGTCCTGTTGGTTACTAGAGGCCTCTGTCATTCTCTATGGATACTTTTTTTTGACATTTAGCTATCTAATGTTAGCCAATAACAGAGTTCCCTAACCCTGTTCCTGGAGCATTACCGTCCCGTGGGGTTTCGCTCCAACCCTAATCTAGCGCACCGTGTTCTCATGTGAGTTACAACTGGGGTTGAAACGAGACCCTACATGAGGGTAGCTCTCCAGGAACAGAGTAGGATAGCCCTGGTCTGGAAGATATTTCTTCAGATGTTCTATAAACGAGGCAATGAGTGTGTATGTTGAATGGTCAGTGACGGTATCAGTAATTCAGTCAATTGTTGTTGTTATTAATATTTCAGATAGAGTTTGCGTCGTTCATGGAAGTGTTGCGTAAAAGCTCGATGGAGAAAATATCATTACTAATGACTGTGGACGAGATGGAGGTGAGAGCGGTGGAGAAGACTGGTGGAGAAGGCACAAGTGGTGGAGAAGCAGTAAACTTGCATAACCCAGAAGTAAAATCACGTGTAATTATAATCTATCCAGGAGATATTAGAGAAGCATTTGAGACTCAAAAAGGAGCCGTAAAGGGTGAGTCATTTGTGGTTGTTTTTTTTAAATTGATTGTTAATGTATGGTTGTGGATGTTCCCATAAGAGAGAGTTAAAGGACGCAACATTGTATTTGTCCCATTACAGAGTCTGTGAGAGCATGGGAAGCGCATAGAGAATGATAGAGATATCTCTTTGCCTAGAGAAAGTATTCACGCTCGTTGACCTTATCCACATTTTATTGTTACAGCCTGAATTTAAAGATGCTCTATGAAGGAACCGCTCCACCGTTTGCTGTTTGCTAAAATTAGAATAGTTTGCTTTATTTCAGTTTGTGACATAACAAGCAAGTATATGTAACGGATGTGAAATGGCTAGCTAGTTAGCGGGTACGCGCTAGTAGCGTTTCAATCAGTTACGTCACTTGCTCTGAAACCTAGAAGTAGTGTTGCCCCTTGCTCTGCAAGGGCCGCTGCCTTTGTGGAGCGATGGGTAACGATGCTTCGTGGGCGACCGTTGTTGATGTGTGCAGAGGGTCCCTGGTTCGCGCCCGGGTCAGGGCGAGGGGACGCCATAAAGTTATACTGTTACATATAGTGTAAAGAATCATTGTACCACTAAAATATTGTATTTGCCTGAAAGTAAGAAGCAAAAACTGAACTTAAGGTAAGCATAGAACTAGCGCACATAGAATGTATTTACCGATCTTAGACTTGCTTTAATTAAGTGTTGGTCCCATGTTTCATGAACCGAAATAAAAGATCCCAGACATTTAGTTTACATCCCTGTTAGTGAGCATTTCTCTTTTGCCAAGATAATCCATACACCTGACAGTTGTGGCATATCAAGAAGCTGATTACACAGCATGATCATTACACAGGTGCACCCTGTGCTGAGGACAATAAAAGGCCACTCTAAAATGTGCAGTTGTCACACAACACAAGGCCACAGATGTCTCAAGTTTTGAGGGTGCATGCATTAGGCATGCTGACTGCAGGAATGTCCACCAGAGCTATTCCCAGGGAATTGAATTTTCATTTCTCTACCATAAGCCACCTCCAATGTCATTTTAGAGAATTTGGCAGTACGTCCTACCGGCCTCACAACCGCAGACCACGTTTATGGCGTCATGTGGGTGAGTGGTTTGTTGATGTCAACCTTGTGAACAGAGTGCCCCGTGGTGGCGGTGGGGTTATCGTATGGGCAGGCATAAGCTACGGACAGCTAACACTTGCATTTTATCGATGGCAATTTGAATGCACAGAGAGACAGTGACAAGATCATGAGGCCCATTGTCGTGCCATTCATCCGCTGTCATCACCTCCTGTTTCAGCATGATTAGTTCACGGCCTCATGTTGCAAGGATCTGTACACAATTCCTGGAAGCTGAAAATGTCCCAGTTCTTCCATGTCACCCACCAGACATGTCACCCATTGAGCAAGTTTGGGCTGCTCTGGATCGACGTGCATGACAGTGTGTTTCAGTTCCCACCAATATCCAGCAAATAATTATACCCTTCAATTGATTGGACTTGAAAAGGTACTGTAAGGTCCCACAGTTGCAGTGGTGTAAAGTACTTAAGTAAACATATTTTTAAAGTACTACTTAAGAAGTTTTTTGGGGGCATCTGTACTTTAATATTTTATATTTTTGACAACTTTTACTTCACTACATTCATGCAGAAAATAATGTACTTTTTACTCCATACATTTTCCCTCACACCTAAAAGTACTTGTTACATTTGAATGCTTAGCAGGACAGAAAATGGTCCAACTCACACACTTATGGAGAGAACATCCCTGGTCATCCCTACTGCCACTTATCTGATAGACTCACTAAACACAAATGCTTAATTTGTAAATTATGTCGGAGTGTTAGCGTACCACTGGCTATCCGTAAATTTTTTGGGGGGAATTTTAAATTATTTTTTACTTTTGATACGTAAGTATATTTAAAACCAAATACTTTTAGACTTTTACTCAAGTAGTATTTTACTGGGTGACTTTCACTTAATAGAAAATGAATCAAGTAAAAGTGATCTTTACTTTCGCGTACATTTACAATTGCATACTTTTCCCACCACTGCACAGTTGACTGCATGTCAGAGCAGAAACCAAGCCATGAGGTCAAAGGAGTTCTGAGACAGGATTGTGTCGAGGCACAGATCTGAGGAAGGGTACCAAAAAAGGTATGCAGCATTGAAGGTCCCCAAGAACACAGTGCCCTCTGTTATTCTTAAATGGAAGACATTTCGATCCACCTAGACTCTTCCTAGACTTGGCCGTCTGGCCAAACGGAGCAATTCGGGGGAGAAGGGCCTTAGTCAGGGAGGTGACCAAGAACCCGATGGTCACTCTGACAGAGCTCCAGAGTTCCTCTGTGGAGATGGGAGAACCTTCCAGAAGGACAACCATTTCTGCAGCACTCCACCAATCAAGCCTTTATGTTAGAGTGGCCAGATGGAAGCCACTCTTCAGTGAAAGGCACATGACAGCCCACTTGGAGTTTGCCAAAAGGCACCTAAAGGACAGTCAGACCATGAGAAAAAGCTCCTCAGGTCTGATGAAACCAAGATTGAACTCTTTGGCCAGAATGCCTAGCCTCATTTATGGCAGAAACTAGGCACCGCTCAACACCTGGCCAATACCATTCCTACGGTGATGCATGGTGGTGGCAGCATCATGCTGTGGGGGTGTTTTTCAGCGGCAGGGACTGGGAGACTAGTCAGAATCGGGGGAAAGATGAACGGTGCAAAATACAGAGAGATCCTTGATGATAACCTGCTCCAGAGCGCTTAGGACCTCAGACTGGGGCAAAGGATCACCTTCCAACAGGACAACGACTCTAAGCACACAGCCAAGACAACGCAGGAGGGGCTTCGGAACAAGTCTCAATGTCCTTGAGTTGCCCCAGCCAGAGCCCGGACTTGAACCCGATCCAACATCTCTGGAGAGACCTGATAATAGCTGTGCAGCAACGCTCCCCATCCAACCTGACAGCTTTCAAGGATCTACAGAGAAGAATGGGAGAAACTCCCCCAAATATAAATCAAATCCTATAGGTGTGCCAAGCTTGTATCATCATAGCCAAAAAGACTCGAGGCTGTACTCGCTGCGCCAAGAGTGTATCGTCACAGCCAAGAAGACTCGAGGCTGTACTCGCTGCCAAAGGTGCTTCAACAAAGTACTGTGTAAAGGGTCTGAATACTTATGTGAATTTTTTTGTTGTAGTAAATGCGCAAAAAATTCTAACCTTATTTATGCTTTGTCATTATGGGGTATTGATGAGGGGGGGGGAAACTATATGAATCCATTTTAGAATAAGGCTGTAACATAACAAAATGTGGAAAAGGTGAAGGGGTCTGAATACTACCCAAATGCACTGTAATTGATAGAGTGTAGATAAGGAAGCCTGTACAGAATACAAATATTCCAAAACATGCATCCTGTTTGCAACAAGGCACTAAAGTAAAACTGCAACAAATGTGAAAGCAAGTAACCTTTTGTCTTGAATACAAAAGTGATATGTTTGGTGCAAATACAACACATTACTGAGTTCCACATTTTTCAAGCATAGTGGTGGCTGCGTTGTGTTTTTTACGTATGCTTGTAATTGTTAAGGACTGGGGAGTTTCAAGAGGGAAAAAAGGAACGGAATACAGCCTAGTGTATACTACTGACACCTAGATTGTGTTGTTTAAACAGGTATAAAGCCAAGGTTGGCGATTTACTGGAACCTGCAGTTATGGAATGTTTGTTGACCAAGTATAATTCATTGGCTGATCCCTCCTGATGACCCGAATGGAATCGTGATCCTTCCTTAACCATAGGAAGTCCCACCCAGTTGACTACTTAAAAATGGTGGAAGCCCTAAATGGCAATGTCCATGCCAAAACAGGTTTTATCCATCTAGAGTCCTATTTAACTCTATGGATGTTCCAAGTACAGTTTCCTATTCCTGTGTAACATCAATTATATTACAACATTGTGTACATATTTTTGTTGTTGCTACAGTTAAATAATTTGTGACCGACCGGCTTGATTCAGTCTTATGTAGCAAAATTTGAAATTGTTTATTTTTTTTAAAAATTTTTTTTTTTTTCATTGGATAAAAGTAGAGACTCAAAGCTAGAAAATGGTATATCATACACTACAGTTGAGGAACAATGGGAAAGTAATCCTGCTTTGAAAGTTGATAAACTTGTAATTTCACTTTTGAGAAAATGTCCCTTGAATGTTTTAGTAAACCTATTGGAGAGCTCTACTTTGTCTACACCCATTCAGCATTGTTCATAGCCTCTTAAGCCTTAGCCCCACCCATCTCTTTAAGGATTCACATGTGAGGCCATGCACTAAACAACCAAAGATTTCAAGACTAAAGGCTGTCTATTGACAGTTGTAGCAGTGACATAATGAACGTTCTATTGTTGTCCAAAATCAAACTTGTCGTTTATGAAAAAGTATAAACACAAAAACTACAGGCTGCATGACATCACCGGCCTGGTGATCCAAAATAGCATAACTAGTGTATTTTAACACAAATAAACCACCCATTAAAAAAAAAAAAAAAATTCAGTATATGTCAATCTATCAAACCAGGCAACATTCTAAACAATGTTTTGGTTCGTTTCTAGCTCGTTAGTTAGATGGCTAGCCAGTTCAAATAATGACCATATCATATAGCTGACAACATCTTCACTTTTAGCTCATGTGTCTTCATTATTACAGGAAAATAAACTTACGACAAGGTCATTATTTACTTGTTAACGGTGAGCCAATTACAGAACATAGCTTACGGTTGTGAGTGCGACGAAATAAAAGCAAGGCATTCTACTGGACAATTTTACAACTTGGGACACGGGCCAATGAGATAAACGTTATAGCCTCATTTGACTTTGGTGCAGATCATGTTCTACACATTACCGTCTCTGATAAACACATACTATATCAAATAAAAGTTTATTTGTCACTTGTACAGGATACAGAAGGTGTAGTGAAATGGTTACTTGCATAGTGGAGTCTTTTTTTATTATTATTATTATTATTTTTTTTAAGACTTGTAGCTAGCTAGATAAACGATGAACCACAATCCCAACTCATGACGTTACTACCCTGCATGAATTTGCAGGTAGCTAACCAACTAAGTTCAATTGTTAGCTAGCTAGCTAACATTAAGCTATAACTAGCTATGCAAATGGCTCTTAGATACTTGTGTATAATCGTGTAGTAATATTATTTGTAACGTTAGCTAGCTAGCTAACAGTACGCTTTAACTTGAAATGAAAACAACTTTCTGGCAAAGATTAAACATATCTGAAAATGTAGCTAGACTATTTTACCCGTTTTATGGATGGATGGAAACGCATGGATACATGGATGGAAACTTCTCCCTCTCTGTCAAGGTGTTTGAAGATGTAATCCAGAGCCAGGTGTTTTATACAACAGCGTTCTATGTGTTCTCTTTTTTGACTCCGTCGGCATATTTGCAATCAAACGGCAGAATTTTCTCCATTCTCCGTAGCTATCATACTCCTAATTCCACTGATTTCAAAACTCGGTCCTCCAGAAAGTGAAGAGCAACACTTTTGTAGTTCTACTACGTGATATCTTTAAAAAAAAAAAAAAAAAAAAAAAAAAAAAAGCTGCGTTAGGAGTACCTACACATACTGAGCAGCTCATGTTATAGGCACAAGCGTGCTACATGGCAGACCAATCAGAACTCATCTCTCGGCATGTCCTGCCCATTCATTATCTCAGCCAATTATGGCTAGCGGGAAAGCTCCTCCCTTTTTCTGTGGCTAAACCACCTAGGCTTCTAATATAACAATTGTATTCATATTTACAGATGGCATACAAGTTTGTTATTAAGGCAAATTAAAGTTAACATGTTCCAAGAAGGCATTTCTGCCCCAAAACTTTTTTTTGATTTAAAAAATATAAACAAAATATAATTTGTTTACATTCAAATGCCTCTCCTGTGAAGTAGTGACGCGAGCCATATGCCTAGTTTCCTGAAACCAGTTACATCTCCGATTTTTTCTTCTGCACAGCAACAACCACAATGACCTTCTCTGTTTTACAGATGAGGGATCTTTTGAGTCCGATAGTCAGGAGGAGGATCCTGGCCTTGCTCCCCTACCCTCACCTTCATCAGACGAGGAATGGCTCCCTGGGGTTGATCCCAGCCAGGATGATCACCTTGATCCTCAGGCGCCATCTGCATCTAGGTTGAAGATACCCATGTTAGGACAACCCTAATAATTCCATTTGGTAGCTTTTGGAAAATAAACAGATTCCGCGCTGTTGCTAACTAGTACATCTCCCTTTTTCCCCCCTTTTTTTAAAGAATTCTTCCTCATTTATGCAAAGAGTTATGGGATAGTAGAATCCTCTTGTCTTAACCTTTTTTTCTCTTCAACCTAGATCTGCATCGGAACCAGACAAACAAGACGCAGGTAGGGATGGAGAAGAGCAAGATGTCCAATGTGGAGATTCTGCAGACGCCGCCCACCAGGGGCCCCTCATCTGTTCCCACTGTGGAAAATGTTTCAAGGAGAAATGGTATCTGACGAGACACCTTCAGTCCCATACGAAATCTTTCAGATGCTCTCATTGTGGGAAAGGTTTTAATCTTGCTAAACAGCTAGCGAAACATTCCATTAAACACCAAGAGAACACCTTCAGTTGTACCGATTGCGATGCGGTGTTCCGCCAGAAATGTACTTTGCAGTCACACAAGAAACGTCACAAAACGGAGAAAACGGTCACGTGCGCAGTGTGTGAAAAAAGGTTTGTAGGGGAAAGGCACAAGTGCATTGTAAAGCAGAGGACATTCAGCTGCTCTTCCTGCCCAAAGGTCTTAAAGACCAGAGAAGGATTGTCTTATCACCAGGGAACACACTCCGGGGAGAGGAAGTATTGCTGCGAGACTTGCGGCAAAACGTTCTTCACCGCTGTGTCCTTAAAAACCCATATGATGACTCATAAAGAGAAGGATCATAGCTGTACTGTATGTGGCCAACGTTTCAACAATGGACATGCTCTCAGAAAGCACATGGTAGCCAGCCACCCTGGAGAAACGCCAGAGAAATGCTTCGTCTGCGACGTGTGTGGCAAATGTTTCGCCAAAAGAGACCATCTGTATAAACACATGAGGAGACACAAGGAAGAAAAACCCTTTGCGTGTGACGTTTGTGGCAAAAAGTTTCATTCCTCAGGTAATTGCAAAAGACACGAGATAACGCACACAGGTGAGAAACTATATCACTGTGACCTTTGCGGGAAAAGTTTTACCCAGTCCGGAACCCTAACCATACATAAACTAAACACGCACACAGACGGTGATGAAAAGCCTTCTTTTAAGTGTGAGATTTGTGGGGAAGTTTTTCCAAGACGTTATACCCTAAAAAATCATATGGTCACTCACACAGGCAAGAAACCATGTCAATGTAGTGTTTGTGGGAAAGGTTTCTTTAGTAATCCTACTCTTAAAGCTCACATGCTCATTCACACAGGGGAGAAACCGTTTGAGTGTGATCAATGTGGGAAAAGGTTCACCCAGTCAAGTCATCTAAAATATCACGAGCGACATGTGCACACTGGTGTCAAACCATTCGTGTGCGACATCTGTGGGAAGGCCTATGCAAATAGACAGAATCTGAAACTCCACAAGTGCAGTGCTTCTGCTAAACAGTAGGTCTGTGCAGTGCTTCTGCTAAACGGTAGGTCTGTGCAGTGCTTCTGCTAAACGGTAGTAATCTAGCGTCACAGCTAGATAATTGTCACCCTGTCAATGAGCAATATATTTTTTGAATGGACCCATTCCATGCTCCTCCACGTGAAGGGGAAAATACAAAATAAAACTAACCAGGTTTCCAGCCAACCTTTTAATGCGAGTAAAGTGCATGTGGGATTTAAAAAAAAATGTAATTATTAAATTTGCCAACAGAACAAAATACGCTTGACAATGTCAGATCTGTTTGTGTCTGTAAAAATATTTATGCGGGAAATTGCGGTGGAAATGCCTCTATGCGCAAATATTGATATAATAACCATCATATCGAAGTGAACTTGGAGTCACGCGATATGTTGTGTGCTCCTCCCACTACGACTCGGTAAACCCACGCAGTTTATTAGACTACAGATGAAATAAATTCTGATGGAACTTCACAGGGTGGTGAAGGTGCACAGTAATGATCTTGATGCTCCTTTCCAATAAATATTGAGGGTCTTATTCTGGTGACATGATGATCGATGCTTGACTGCCGTTTTGACAAGTAAAAATAATCTCACTCTTTTGTCCATAATAATCTCATCATGTAGGTAGTTTTACCCGCACTGTATCTGTGAGCTGGTGGCTAGAGAGCACTGCCAAGACCAGAGTGGGACACATTCACTATAGAACGCAAAACGTTTTGTGACAACTGTCAGCAGAGTTGAAAAGAAGATGGAATCCCATTTAACTTTAGTTTTTTTTAATTGTTTTTTTTATTTGGTAACGTTACATTGGAATTTAAGCGCAAAAGTTATTATGTGCCACTGTTTCATCACGCACATTATTTTATCAACAACAAGTCAATTTATGAAAACTCATCCCAGGTGGGAAAATATGAAGATTGTTTTTAATGCAGATTTTAGAATATTCGCATTAAAATCTGTCTCCAATTGGATGGAAATCTTGCTATTTTAAGGGAAATAATCTGTGTAAAAATAAAAAATGTATCGGTTTTGAGTGTTTTTGTTATGACTGGACTCTGTGTCCTGGCACCAGACAGACCGTGCAGTTGCTAGCTCCATCACAATGTCCTTGAATTGATCCTGCTGCTTCTAATTGGAGACCTTCATATTGTTAGGAGTCTGTTATTGATTGTCTACTCATTATCAATCAATAGATGAGCTCATTTTCCAATGTCATCCGGTCACCAGGTCTTTATGATTTAAAAAAAAAGTTATTTGACCTTTTATTTAGATGAGATCAATGTTTCTTATTTTTTATTTTTTTTTGGCACTCAAATAGCAGTGAAATCAAAAGACAGAATTTGTGATTTTTACCCCCAGCATAGTTGCTTTGGCTTTAAATGCAAATATTCTGTATTTTAAATAAATTAACAAATTAGCCTCTGTGTATTTGTACTTGTCTGTCTCTTCTCCAAGCCACTCTGTATTAAGATCACCATCACCATGTCTGAGCACAATGGGAGTCTATGGGATCTCTGGCAGAATATTATTTTACATTTTAGTCATTTAGCAGACTCTTATCCAGGGTAACATAGTGCATTCATCTTAATAATGTAGGTGGGACAAATACATCTCAGTCATAAACCATGTTTCCATCCACAGTTATGTGAGTATAGTCATATGTGTAAAAAAAAAAATAAAAAAATCACAACAGATGATGGAAACCGGAAGCTTTGGTACACTTTTATGAATGCTGACAGATAAGTTGTCCGTTTTGACATGGTGAGATCTTTTTGTAACCAGGTTATCATCTAACCTTTATTATGCGAGTAAAGGAGGTCAGATAGGCATGTCACGACCAATGATTTACAGTGACTTCAGAACGTTTTCACACCCCTTATTCCACATTGTTACAGCCTGAATTGAAAATGTATTTAAACAAGTAGAATTCTCATCCATCTACACACAATTCCCCATGATGACAAAGTGAAAAATGTTTTTAGAAATTTTTGCAAATGTATAGAAAATGAAATACAGAAATACACTATATATACAAAAGTATGTGGATTTTGCTATTTCAGCCACACATGTTTCAGGCAGGTGTATAGAATCAAGGAGCACACACAGCCATGCAATCTCCATAGACAAAACATTGGCTGTAGAATGGCCTGTACTGAAGAGCTCAGTTGACTTTCAACGTGGCACCGTCATAGGATGCCACCTTTCCAACAAGTCAGTTGATCAAATGTCTACCCTGCTAGAGCTGCCCCGGTCAGCTGTAAGTGCTGTTATTGTGAAGTGGAAACATCTAGGAGCAACAACGGCTCAGCTGCGTAGTGGTAGGCCACACAAGCTCACAACACTAATGTCAGTTCCATTGTGGACTTTTCCCTGAAATGAGATGTTGGCCTACCACGGCTAAGGGCTGTGTCCTAAGAACAGCCATTAGCCGTAGTATATTGGCCATATACCACACCATGCTTAATTATAGCCGTCAAAACAAGTTAAATCGACATCCATTGATCGAAAATGATCTGGGAAGTTTAATAAGGGCAAATTCTTTTCTCTTGAGACATACAGTGCATTCAGAAAGTATTCCAACCCTTTGACTTTTTCCACATTGTGTTACGTTACGCGATGTTTCATCTTGCTCATGCGCACCATCTAGTGCTCGTTTGACTTTTGAATCGGATTTCGGATTTGACACCATATTAAATCAAATAGAATTTTATTGGTCACATACACAATTAGCAGATGTTTTTACGGGTGTAGCGAAATGCTTGTGTTCCTAGCTCCAACAGTGCAGTAATATCTAACAATTCACAACGACACACACAAAGTAAAAGAATGGAATAAATAAATATATAAATATTAGGACGAGCGATGTCGGAGTGCCATTAACTAAATACAGTATTTACATATGAAATTAGTAAAACAGTATGTAAACATTATTAAAGTGCCCAGTGATTCCATGTCTATGTACAGTTGAAGTCGGAAGTTTACATACACCTTAGCCAAATATATTTAAACACAGTTTTTTCACAATTCCTGACATTTAATCCTAGTAAAAATTCCCTGTATTAGGTCAGTTAGGATCACCACTTTATTTTAAGAATGTGAAATGTCAGAATAATAGTAGAGAGAATAATTTCTTTCTTTCATCACATTCCCACTGGGTCAGAAGTTTACATACACACAATTAGTATTTGGTAGCATTGCCTTTAAATTGTTTAACTTGGGTCAAATGTTTCGGGTAGCCTTCCACATGCTTCCCACAATTAGTTGGGTGAATTTTGGCCCATTCCTCCTGACAGAGCTGGTGTAACTAGGTCAGGTTTGTAAGCCTCCTTGCTCGCAAATGCTTTTTCAGTTCTGCCCACACATTTTCTATAGGATTGAGGTCAGGGCTTTGTGATGGCCACTCCAATACCTTGACTTTGTTGTCCTTAAGCCATTTTGCCACAAATTTGGAAGTATGCTTGGGGTAATTGTCCATTTGGAAGACCCATTTGCGATCAAGCTTTAACTTTCTGACTGATGTCTTGAGATGTTGCTTCAATATATCCACACAATTTTCCTTCCTTGTGATGCCATCTATTTTGTGAAGTGCACCAGTCCCTCATGCAGCAAAGCACCCCCATAACATGATGCTGCCACCCCGTGCTTCACGGTTGGTATGGTGTTTTTCGGCTTGCAAGCCTCCCCCTTTTTCCTCCAAACATAACGATGGTCATTATGGCCAAACAGTTCTATTTTTGTTTCATCAGACCAGAAGACATTTCTCCAAAAAGTACAATCTTTGTCCCCATGTGCAGTTGCAAACCGTAGTCTGGCTTTTTTTATGGCGGTTTTGGAGCAGTGGCTTCCTTGCTGAGCGGCCTTTCAGGTTATGTCGATATAGGACTCGTTTTACTGTGGATATAGATACTTTTGTACCCGTTTCTTCCAGCATCTTCACAAGGTCCTTTGCTGTTGTTCTGGGATTGATTTGCACTTTTCGCACCAAAGTATGTTAATCTCTAGGAGACAGAACGTGTCTCCTCCCTGAGCGGTATGACGGCTGCATGGTCCCATGGTGTTTATACTTGCATACTATTGTTTGTACTGATGAATGTGGTATCTTCAGGCGTTTGGAAATTGCTCCCAAGGATGAACCAGACCTATGGAGGTCTACAATTTTTTTTCTGAGGACTTGGCTGATTTATTTTGATTTCCCCATGATGTCAAGCAAAGAGGCACTGAGTTTGAAGGTAGGTCTTGAAATACATCCACAGGTACACCTCCAATTGACTCAAATGATGTAAATTAGCCTATCAGAAGATTCAAAAGCCATGACATTTTCTGGAATTTTCAGGCACAGTTTAAAGGCACAGTCAACTTAGTGTATGTAAACTTCTGACCCACTGGAATTGTGATACAGTGAATTATAAGTGAAATAATCTGTCTGTAAACAATTGTTGGAAAAATGACTTGTGACATGCACAAAGTAGATGTCCTAACCGACTTGCCAAAACTATAGTTTGTTAACAAGAAATTTGTGGAGTGGTTGAAACACTTAGGTTGGAGTCATTAAAACGAGTTTATGTAAACTTCCGACTTCAACTGTACATAGAGCAGCAGACTCTAAGGTGCAGGGCTAAGTAACCGTGTCGTAGCCTGCTAGTTATGGCTATTTAACAGCCTGATGGCCTTGAGATAGAAGCTGTTTTTCAGTCTCTCTGTCCCAGCTTTGATGCACCTGTAGTGACCGCTCCTGGATGACAGCGGGGTTAACGTGGCTCAGGGGGTTGATGTCCTTGATCTTTTTGGCGTTCCTGTGACATTGGGTGCTGTATGTTTCCTGGAGGGCAGGCAGTATGCGCCCGGTGGTGCGTTGGGCAGACCGCACCACCTTCTGGAGAGCCATGCGGTTGCTGGAGGTGCAGTTGCCATACCAGGCGGTGATACAGCCCGACAGGATGCTCTCAATTGTGCATCTGTAAAAGTTTGAGGGTCTTAGGGGCCAAGTCGAATTTCTTCAGCCTCCTGAGGTTGAAGAGGTGCTGTTGCGCCGCCTTCACCACACTGTCTGTCAGTGGACCATGTCAGTGATGTGTACGCTGAGTAACATGAAGCTTTCACCTTCTCCACTGCGGTCCCATGGATGTGGATAGGGGCCTGCTCCCTCTGCTGTCTGAAGTTCACAATCAGCTCCTTTGTTTTGTTGACGTTGAGGGAGAGGTTATTTTCCTGGCACCAGTCTGCCAGGGCCCTCACCTCCCTGTAAGCTGGTAATCAAGCCTGCTCCTATTGTCTGCAAACTTCATGATTGAGTTGGAGGTGTGCGTGGCCATGCAGTCATGGGTGAACGGGGAGTACAGGAGGGGCTGAGCACACACCTGTGTCGCGCATCTGCGTAGTGGTGTTGTGACCTACCTTCAACCCCTGGGTGCGGCCCGTCAGGAAGTCCAGGACCCAGTTGCACGGGGCGGGGTTCAGACCCATGGCCCCGAGTTTAATGATGAGCTTGGAGGGTACTATGATGTTGAAGGCTGAGTTATAGTCAAATGAACAGCATTCTTACATAGGTATTCCTCTTGTCCAGATAGCATAGGACAGTGTGCAGTGTGATGGCGATTGCATCTTCAATGGATGGGTTGGTATGCAAATTAAAGTAGGTCTTGGGTGTCAGGTAATGTGTGTGATGATTTAGTGAGCTCTAGCTAACAGATGGAAGATACAGTGCTGGTGTAGACTACTACGACATCATGAGATTATGGAAAAAGAGACAGATTATTTTTATTAGTCAAACGGCAGCCAAGCATCGATCATCATGTCACCAGAATAATTGAAAAGGAGTCATTGATTCATTTATGAGGTATTTGAGTTGTTAGAAACATTCGTCAATCTGACATTATTTCTAATGATTATTTCCCAATTCAATAGTGTTTGAATAACACAAGTAAATATGTAATAATAATTTCAAGTAAAAATAATCTGTTTCCATTAGGTATATTCTGTCCAACATCGAATTAAGCATATATTATTTGCACTTTTACCACTCTGAAATTCATCATAATTTATTTGATCTCTAGCCTAATAAACTGCATGGTTTCCTGAGTCATAGCGGGAGGATCACACGCCATATCCTCGCATGACTCCAAGGGTGTGTTCGTAAATTCACTCAGGTTATCTACTCCGATTTCAGAGCACTCTCGTCTGAGTGTGCCAGACTGCAGAATAACTGATGAATTTACAAACGCTCAATACCTGTTGAATATGGGGCCAGTGTAAGTAAACTTTGGCAAAAAAGCCACCACTATTTATTGCATAATTAATTTTATTGACACAAAAAGATCCCACCATGTAGGGTGTGTTCCTAAATTAAATCTGGAGTGCCAGAGTGCCATCTGGCCGTTCGTAAATTCAGCATGGTCAGATTGTCCATTCATAAATTCAGAGTGTTTCTAATTTTCTGGGTAAATTGCTAGAGGCACGTTGATTTGTTGCTAAAAGTTGCTAAATTACGTTGCGATGTCATTGCGTAATAACGTAAAATTGCGTCATTACGTAGAATACACAATAACATTACTCAAATTGACTGTCCATGTCGGCAGAAATAATGATTTGACATTTGTTCAGGTACAGACTCCCACTCTTCTCTGTACAATTTTGATTGAGACATGTTGATTGATGTAAGTTCTGTTCAAGATCAAACATTCGTGACCAACTATATTCATTGGGTTTGGCTCGTCGAACCCGTACTACTGCTGCTGCAGTCAGCCAACATTGATTCGCAATTTACTGAAATTGCTGCTGCCTGTACACGAGCTGAGTCACTTTTCAAAAGTTGCTAAAAGTTCCAAATACATTTTTTAAAGTAGCTAAATTTGTTGCTAGGTGCCGTTTCAAAAAAAGTTGCCAGGGTAGTCTGAAAAGTTGCTAAATTGGCATCACTGGGTGTTCTCTCATTTGTGTCTGGAAGTAGCTGAAAACACTTCTTCACTCTGACCATTTTACTTGCCCAAGCAGAGCTGGTTAGGCTGTTTTCATGTTATCCAGAGCGTTGGTGACTAAATGTGATGCTTGCAACAATTTAATTGCGCTTTTTTGTCGATGTTTACTGACACCGGTCATATTCAACTGGTGTTTGTCAATTAATTCGTTATTCTACTGTTAATGCCTGTTAACAAACAACATCAGACGAGAGTGACTATCTACTGCGATTTCAGAGCAGAGTGAATAAATGATCTGTCGGCATATATAAAATTGTACCGAAACGACCTGTTTCCATCACAGATGTCGTGATTATTTTTTTTATACAGTATGACTTTACTCGCATAAAAACTGAATGGAAACGTGGCTACTGACAGTTACTGAACTAAGTAGACTACCCAGCTGCTATTGATTGCATTGGTGTCTATGGGAGACACCCAGTTAAGTAGACCACAACTGACACTTAAAAAAAAAAACATGCACCTTTATTTAAGTTCTCATTTGCAACTGCGACCTGGCCAAGATAAAGCATAGCAATTCGACACATACAACAACACAGAGTTACACATGGAATAAACAAAACATACAGTCAATAATACAGTAGAAAAATAAGTATATACGATGTGAGCAAATTAGGTGAGATAAGGGAGGTAAAGGCAAAAAAGGCCATGGTGGCGAGGTAAATACAATATAGCAAGTAAAACACTGGAATGGTAGATTTGCAGTGGAAGAATGTGCAAAGTAGAAATAGAAATAATGGGGTGCAAAGGAGCAAAATAAATAAATACAGTAGGGGAAGAGGTAGTTGTTTGGGCAAAATTATAGATGGGCTATGTACAGGTGCAGTAATCTGTGAGCTGCTCTGACAGCTGGTGCTTAAAGCTAGTGAGGGAGATAAGTGTTTCCAGCTTCAGAGATTTTTGCAGTTCGTTCCAGTCATTGGCAGCAGAGAACTGGAAGGAAAGACGACCAAAGGAGGAATTGGCTTTGGGGGTGACCAGTGAGATATACCTGCTGGAGCGCGTGCTACGAGTGGGTGCTGCTATGGTGACCAGTGAGCTGAGATAAGGCGGGGCTTTACCTAGCAGAGACTTGTAGATAACCTGTAGCCAGTGGGTTTGGCGACGAGTATGAAGCGAGGGCCAACCAACGAGAGCGTACAGGTCGCAATGGTGGGTAGTGTATGGTGCTTTGGTGACAAAACGGATGGCACTGTGATAGACTGCATCCAGTTTGTTGAGTAGAGTGTTGGAGGCTATTTTATAGATGACATCACCGAAGTCGAGGATCGGTAGGATGGTCAGTTTTACAAGGGTATGTTTGGCAGCATGAGTGAAGGATGCTTTGTTGCGATATAGGAAGCTGATTCTAGATTTAATTTTGGATTGGAGATGCTTAATGTGAGTCTGGAAGGAGAGTTAACAGTCTAACCAGACACCTAGGTATTTGTAGTTGTCCACGTATTCTAAGTCAGAGCCGTCCAGAGTAGTGATGCTGGACGGGCGAGCAGGTGCGGGCAGTGATCGGTTGAATAGCATGCATTTAGTTTTACTTGCGTTTAAGAGCAGTTGGAGGCCACAGAAGGAGAGTTGTATGGTATTGAAGCTCGTCTGGAGGTTAGTTAAGACAGTGTCCAAAGAGGGGCCAGAAGTATACAGAATGGTGTCGTCTGCGTAGAGGTGTATCAGAGAATCACCAGCAGCAAGAGCAACATCATTGATGTATACAGAGAACAGAGTCGGCCCGAGGATTGAACCCTGTGGCACCCCCATAGAGACTGCCAGAGGTCCGGACAACAGGCCCTCCGATTTGACACACTGAACTCTATCAGAGAAGTAGTTGGTAAACCAGGCAAGGCAATCATTTGAGAAACCAAGGCTGTCGAGTCTGCCAATAAGAATGTGGTGATTGACAGAGTAGAAAGCCTTGGCCAGGTCGATGAATACGGCTGCGCAGTAATGTCTCTTATCGATGGCAGTTATGATGTCGTTTAGGACCTTGAGCGTGGCTGAGGTGCACCCATGACCAGCTCTGAAACCAGATTGCATAGCGGAGAAGGTACGGTGGGATTCGAAATGGTCGGTAATCTGTTTGTTAGCTTGGCTTTCGAAGACCTTAGAAAGACAGGGTAGGATAGATATAGGTCTGTAGCAGTTTGGGTCTAGAGTGTCACCCCCTTTGAAGAGGGGGATGACCGCGGCAGCTTTCCAATCTTTGGGAATCTCAGACGATACGAAAGAGAGGTTGAACAGGCTAGTAATAGGGGTTGCAACAATTTTAGCAGATAATTTTAGAAAGAGAGGGTCCAGATTGTCTAGCCCGGCTGATTTGTAGGGGTCCAGATTTTGCAGCTCTTTCAGAACATCAGCTATCTGGATTTGGGTGAAGGAGAAATGGTGGGGGCTTTGGCGGGTTGCTGTGGAGGGATCCAGGCAGTTGACCGGGGTAGGGGTAGCCAGGTGGAAAGCATGGCCAGCCGTAGAGAATTGCTTTTTGAAATTCTCAATTATACTGGATTTATCGGTGGTGACAGTGTTTCCTAGCCTCAGAGCAGTGGGCAGCTGGGAGGAGGTGCTCTTATTCTCCATGAACTTTACAGTGTCCCAGAACTTTTTTGAGTTAGTACTACAGGATGCAAATTTCTGTTTGAAAAGGCTAGCCTTAGCTTTCCTAACTGCCTGTGTATATTTGTTCCTAACTTCCCTGAAAAGTTGCATTCGATGCTAATGCAGTACGCCACATTGTTTTTGTGCTGGTCAAGGGCAGACAGGTCTGGAGTGAACCAAGGACTATATCTATTCCTAGTTCTACATTTTTTGAATGGGGCATGCTTATTTAAGATGGTGAGGAAGGCACTTTTAAATAATAGCCAGGCATGATCTACTGACGGGATGAGGTCAATGTCATTCCAGGACTTTTATTTCAACGGCAACCTGCCTGAGTGAACTACCTTAATTTATCCACCATTTTGATAAAATTATATGAAACGTTCCGACATTGGACATTTCGAATTATATCAAACATGCATCTTCGTTGATTGGCCAATGATACAAGTAAACGTTGTTACGTACGGTTCTGTAGCCTATCACAGCGCACGTGTGTCTAAGAGCGGGACCTTCCAAGGGGGAGACGAAAGTTCTGCAAATCCATCTTTGTTTTCATTTGAGTCGACGATGTTGGTGTCCGTTACAGATTAATCTGTTAGTCAAGTTAACAGATACACATAGCTATAATTTACTTTTAGTGAAAAAAATATAACCTCTATGGGTAAGTGTAATTTACGTAATGTTTGCTAAATTAAAATGTCTTGATACGTTTAGCAAGCTAACCAGTTAGCCAACCGTAACTCAAACGAGAAGGTCGTTCAATTGTTACCAAGGCAAGCGATTTAAATATGCAAGTCTGGTAAAAGTATTTTTGAAAAGTGAAAGTCAGT
The DNA here is from genome assembly GCF_045679555.1 of Salvelinus alpinus. Lineage (NCBI taxonomy): Eukaryota > Metazoa > Chordata > Actinopteri > Salmoniformes > Salmonidae > Salvelinus > Salvelinus alpinus. The sequence continues at coordinate 7,940,595 of NC_092093.1, read as the reverse complement.
TGAAAGAACATTACTACTGTTAAGGTCTCCTCAACTAGCTAGGTAGCCACATTTTACTCTAGTCAGTAAAGTTGACAAAATATTAGCTAACGTTATCTAGTTAGCTAACTACTTTAGCTACTGTTAATGCCTGTTAGCAAACAACATGTTGACAAGTTAGATACATTAGATAATTCTCGTGGACTTCTAGGTAACGTTAGCTAACATTTGCCCATTCAAATAGATGGTAAATGTTAGTAAACATGAGTGCATAACGTTACATTTTCATATTGCCATCCAAAGGCATTGTAGTGCAGCCACTCTACTAGCATTGGTGGTGGAACTTTGTTTCATAAAGAAAGTATGCGTATTTTCCCTGTTTTTTTTCACCTACTCGCCATTAAATCGAGTTAAGGAGGAAATCTACGCATTTGCAGCTGAATATACGTTTTATTTATGAACGGTCCACGGGAGATCCGATTGTATAACCAGTTGAATACAACGTCTTTGGACTGTAAAATGAAATTACTAAGGTGATCTACCGGCGGTTGGGCTGTTCACTAAGCTGTTCCCCGACGCTGGCCAAATCCTCTGTCTAAATGCAAATGCGCCTTGTACTCGATACAGTTTTGGAAACATTTGTAACTTAACATTCATATACGAGAGAAATAATGTATCAAATACAAATTATACAGTTAATGTTCACAGTTTAGTAAAGTTGTATCCTGGTTGCACAATGCAGAGGGCTCCACATTGACATGCTTGGTTGACGGTAGGTGAAGGTGGGAGGTCCTGTATAAACACAAACTTACTTCCTTGACAACTTCCTTTACAAAAGCTCTGCCCGGAGAAGCGCAAGAAGTATGAATGGCCAGACTTCTGCAGAGGCCATAACACTGTAAATGCTGCATGGCCAATGCAGACATCTGAATGATCATGCAGTGCCTTCTTAGGGTTAGTGCTATCCGGAACCCTTGGAACATCCTAACCTTAACTCCTAACCGTAGCCATAACCCGCCCCCTAACCTTAACCGTTTTACATTTCAACTTCAATGGGGTGACATCAGAGTTGGGATGTCCCAAGGATACCGTTTAGATTTTCCCCTCTTAGTAACTCTGGGACGATCTCAATTGTAAACTCCTCGCATCCTCTTTTCCTTCTCAAAATCCATTGGAGGAGAAGGTCACAGGGGCGGGACTTCTGGCCTTCTCATCCTATGGATTTTGACAAGGAGGAGAGGATGCGAGGAATCAAGAAAATGCAATTGAGATTTTGCCAAATTTAGCATAATTGGGGACGAAGTTTCGTATCATGTTTTGAAAATTCTGTCGGGTGCAACCAGGATGCAACTTTGCTAAACTATGTACATTTAACTGTGTCTTTTGTATTTGAATGATTCTTTTCACTGTTAACTTCCAGATGTTTCTAAAAACGTATTGCAAGTGAGGATTATTAACGTTTCTAATTGTAGTGGGATTGTAATTCACATGGTCCCAGCTGCCCTCCATACGATCAGCTGTTAACCCAAAAGGGTGTATGCTGGAAGCACCTTTGTGTTTTCGAGAGCTACTTGTTGCTAAGTTTATTTGCTCAAACAGGAAAGACTGAGATCATATCACGTCTCATCAATTTCATGATAGCTACAACTAGCTAACAATATTTTTGTCATTTTGCAGACATGGTAAACTCAAACACTGACTTCAAACCAAGAATATAAGAACAATCCAAGTTCCTGTTTATATAAAGAGTAGAGAAGAGAAGATGGAGGAGTTGTACACCCTTGAGAGGGAGGTCGGGCGGGGCAGCTACGGGGTGGTCTATGAGGGACACATGTCTAAAACAGGCGAGCGGGTTGCCATAAAACGCCTACCCTGCAGTAGCCCAGAGTGCATCGAGCTTTACCTCCAGGAGCTGTGGGCTATGAGAGCCACGGCCAAGAACCACCCCAACGTCATCGCCCTCCATGGCTGCCTGCTGCAGACCGGACCCAAGACCCTGCAGCCCCTCAGGCCAGGCAGGCTGCCTCTGGACCTGGTGGAGAGCGCCCTGAAGGGGAGCGTGGTGGGGATAGAGCAGAACCAGGTGGAGAAAAGGAGTAAGTCCGACTCCTCCCGGTCTAAAACTAAGAACAGAACTAACTCAGGTGGTCTCTTCAGAACCAAGAGCAGATTGAGAACTAACTCCGAGTCAGACTTCTTCAGGTCCAAATCCCAGGAAACAACTAACTCTGACTTATCCGTGTCCAAAACACCTGTGAGGAAAATTTCTGGCCTCTCCAGGCCCAGAAAAAGACCAGCCCCCACCGGAGAGAAGGAGAACCGTGGTTCCAGGCGCTGCTTGGCCCTGTGGCTGGTGATGGAGTACTGTGATGGGGGAGACCTGAACCACTACCTGTTGTCCAGACCTCCAGACAGCCAGAGGAACCACTGCGTGGTCCAACAGCTCAGCTCAGCCATGGCCTTCCTCCACCGCCTCCGCATCGTACACAGAGACCTGAAGCCAGACAACGTGCTTGTCTCTCTCACGCCTAACGGGCCTCTCATCAAGGTAGGTGCGCCAACATTCAAAGGGAAGTGAAAGGGGTGTGTGCGTGCTAAGAAGGTGAACACTTCAGTGTAACCACAGGTCCCAACTGAACACTTCAGTGTAACCACAGGTCCCAACTGAACACTTCAGTGTAACCACAGGTCCCAACTGAACACTTCAGTGTAACCAAATCAAATTTTATTTGTCACATGCGCCGAATACAACAGGTGTAGACCTTACCGTGCTTACTTACAAGGCCTTAACCAACAATGCAGTTAAAGAAATATACTTCAGAAAATATTTACTAAATGAACTAAAGTAAAAAATAAAATGAAGTAACACAATATAATTACATAACAATGAGGATATAAACCGGGGGTACCGGTACCGAGTCAATGTGCGGGGGTACAGGTTAGTTGAGGTAATTTGTACATGTAGGTAGAGGTAAAGTGACTATGCATAGATAATAAACAGCGAGTAGCAGCAGTGTAAAAACAAAGGATGGGAGTTGTCAATGTAATTAGTCCTGTGGCCATTAGATTAATTGTTCAGCAGTCTTATAGCTTATGGGTAGAAGCTGTTAAGGAGTCTTTTGGACCTAGACGTGGCGCTCTGGTACTGCTTTCTGTGCGGTAGCAGAGAGCACAGTCTATGATTTGGGCGACTGGAGGCCTTGACAATTTCTGGGGCCTTCCTCTGATACCGCCTAGTGTATAGATCCTGGATGGCAGGAAGCTTGGTCCCAGTGATAGGCCGTACGCATTACCCCCTGTAGCACCTTACGGTCGGATGCCGAGCAGTTTGCAATACCAGGCGGTGAATCAACCAGTCAGGATGCTCTCGATGGTACAGCTGTAGAACTTTTTGAGGATCTGGGGACCCATGCCAAATCTTTTCAGTCTCCTGAGGGGGAAAAGGTGTTGTCGTGCGCTCTTCACGACTGTCTTGGTGTGTTTGGACCATGATAGGTTGTTGGTGATGTGGACACCAAGGAACTTGAAACTCTCGACACATTCCACTACAGCCCCGTCAATGAGAATGGGGGTTTGTTTGGCCCTCCTTTTCCTGTAGTCCACGATCATCTCCTTTGTCTTGCTGACATTGAGGAGGGAGAGGTTGTTATCCTGGCACCACACTGCCAGGTCTCTGACCACCTCCCTATAGGCTGTCTCATCGTTGTTGGTGATCAGGCCTACCACTGTTGTCGTCAGCAAACTTAATGATGGTGTTGGAGTTGTGCCTGGCCACGCAGTCATGGGTGAACAGGGAATACAGGAGACGACTAAGCACGCATCCCTGAGGGGCTCCTGTGTTGAGGATCAGCATGGCGGATGTGTTGTTGCCTACTCTTACCACCTGAGGGCGGCCCGTCAGGAAGTCCAGGATCCAGTTGAAGAGGGAGGTGTTTAGTCCCAGAGTCTTTAGCTTAGTGATGAGCTTTGTGGGCTCTATGGTGTTGAACGCTGAGCTGTAGTCAAAGAACAGCATTCTGACTTAGGTGTTCCTTTTTTCCAGGTGGGAAAGGGCAGTGTGGAGTGCGATAGAGATTGCGTCATCTGGATCTGTTGCCGGTATGCAAATTGGAGTGGGTCTAGGGTTTTTGGGATGATGGTGTTGATGTGAGCCATGACCAGCCTTTCAAAGCACTTCATGGCTACCGACGTGAGTGCTACAGGGGGGTACCTTCGCATTCTTGGGCACAGGGACTATGGTGGTCTGCTTAAAACATGTAGGCATTACAAACTCGGTCAGGGAGACGTTGACAAATCAGTTAAGACACTTGCCAGTTGTTCCGCACATGCTTTGAGTACACGTCCTGGTAATCCATCTGGCCCCGCGGCTTTGTGAATGTTGACCTGTTGAACTTCTTGTGGGCATTTTCACTTTCGGATAAATAGCATGCCAAAATTCAACTGCCTGCTACGCATCCCCAGAATATAAGATATGCATATTATTAGGAGATTTGGATAGAAAACACTGAAGTTTCTAAAACTGTTTGAATCATGTCTGTGAGAATAACAGAACTTGTGTAGCAGGCAAAACCCTAAGGACAAACCATTCAGAATTTTTATTTTTTTGATGTCACTGTTTTTTCTTAGAGACACCAGATTTCTAATGGACTTGCTTGCAGTTCCTACCGCTTCCACTGGATGTCACCAGTCCTTGGAAATCGGTTGAGGTTATTCCTTTGTGTAATGAAGAAGTAGGGCTATCGTAAATGAAGGTCACATGAAGTAAATTTTTTGAGAGGCACGTTACGAAAAAAGTTGCGTCGGTTTGTTTTCTTTTTGTATTGAACACAGATCATCCCGTCTTCAAATTGATCGATTATTAACGTTTAAAAATACCTAACGTTGTATTACAAAAATAGTTTGAAATATTTTGGTAAAGTTTACATGTAACTTTTGATATATTTTGTAATGAAGTGGCGAAAGTTGGAAGCTGTGTTTTTCTGGATGAAACGGTCCAAATTGACATTTTGGATATATATCGATGGAATTAATCGAACAAAAGGACCATTTGTAATGTTTATGGGACATATTGGAGTGCCAACAAAAGAATTTCGTCAAAGGTAAGGCATGATTTATATTTTATTTCTGCGTTTTGTGTCGTGTTTGCAGTGTTGAAATATGCTCCTCTTTTTGTAGACTGTTGTGCTATCATCAGATAATAGCATCTTATGCTTTCGCCGAAAAGCCTTTTTGAAATCTGACATGTTGGCTGCATTCACAACGAGTGTAGCTTTAATTTGGTATCTTACATGTTTGATTTTTATATCATTTTATTTGAATATGGCGCGCTGTATTTTCCCTGGCTATTGGCCGGTGGGACGATTGCGTCCCACCTGCCCCAGAGAGGTTAAAGGTCTTGCTCACATCGGCTACGGAGAGGGTGACAACACAGTCATCCGGAACAGCTGGTGCTCTCATGCATGCTTCAGTGTTGCTTGCCTTGACGCAGGCATAAAAGGCATTTAGCTCACGTCACAGGGCAGCTCCCGGCTGGGTTTCCCCTTGTAGTCCGTAATAGTTTGCAAGCCCTGCCACATCCGACGAGCATCAGAGCTGGTGTAGTAAGATTCAATCTTAGTCTTGTTTTGACGCTTTGCCTGTTTGGTAGTTCATCTAAGGATATGGCGGGATTTCTTATGTGTCCGGATTAGTGTTCCGCTCCTTGAAAGCGGCAGGTCTAGCCTTTAACTTCTGGTTGGGATATGTACGTACGATCACTGTGGGGAACGACGTCGTCGATGCACTTATTGATGAAGTCGGTGACTGAGGTGGTATACTCCACCATGCCGTTGGATGAATCCCGGAACATATTCCAGTCTGTGCTAGCAAAACAGTCCTGTAGCGTAGCATCCGCGTCATCTGACCACTTCCGTATTGAGCAAGTCACTGGTACTGCATGCTATAGTTTTTGCTTGTAAGCAGGAATCAGGAGGATGGAATTAGGGTCAGATTTTCCAAATGGAGGGAGAGCTTTGTACACGTCTCTGTGTGGAGTAAATGTGGTCGAGAGTTTGTTTTTCTTCTGGTTGCACATGTGACATGCTGGTAAAAATGAGGTACGACGGATTTAAGTTTGCCTGCATTGAAGTTCCCGGCCACTAGGAGCGTCGCTTCTGGATGAGCATTTTCTTGTTTGCTTATGGCTTTATACAGCTGGTTGAGTGCGGTCTTAGTGCCAGCATCGGTTTGTGGTGGTAAATAGACTGCTCTGAATAATATAGATGAGAACTCTCTTGGTAGATACACTACCTCAGGCGAGCAGTACCTCGAGACTTCTTTAATATTAGACATTGCGCGCTCTGTCCCGCCGATGCACGGAAACCCAGCCAGCTCTATATTATCCGTGTCTTCGTTCAGCCACGACTCGGTGAAACATAATATATTGCCGTTTTTAATTTCCCGTTGGTAGGATAGTCTCGACCATAGATCATCCAGTTTATTCTCCAGTGATTGCACGTTGGCCAATAGAATGGTAGTGGTGATTTACTCACTCTCCTCCGAATCCTCACAAGGCACCCCGACATTCTCCCTCTGTATCTCCACCTTTTCTTCGCGCGAATGACGGGGTATTTGGGCCTTGTCTCCTGAAAGCAGTATATCCTTTGCGTCGGACTCATTTAAAGGAAAAATCTTTGTCCAGTTCGAGGTGAGTAATCGCTGTTCTGATGTCCAGAAGCTCTTTTCGGTCATAAGAGACGGTAGCAGCAACATTTATGTACAAAATAAGTTAGAAACAATGCAGTAAAAAAACAACTAAATAATACAGTTGGTTAGGAGCCCGTAAAACAGCAGCCATCCCCTCCGGTGCCATTATATGTAGGGTCCTAGGGACACAGATGACGCAATCCCCACCGGTAACATTATAACACGGTTGTACTGAACACCAGTGCAACCACGGTCCCAACTAAAAAGTACATAGACAAACTGTAAGAAAAGTTCTACTAAAAGGGTGAAAGGTTCATTAGCTACTATTTTTATTTATTTATTTATTTATTTAAACAGCAAAACACAGACAGTTCATTTAAATCTTCAGCTTGATACTGTAACAATATTCACTGTCTTCAATCTTCCATTCCACGCTACCTTCCTTTAGGTGGCTGACTTTGGCCTGAGTAAGATGAGCGTTGAGGGGGGCCAGGGGATGGAAGGAGACACCAGACAGCACTTTTCCTCTACATGTGGCTCTGACTTCTACATGGCTCCAGAGGTGTGGGGTGGCCTCAGCTACACGGCCCAGGCAGACATCTTCTCCCTGGGGGTGATGTTCTGGGCCGTCCTGGAGAGACTCACCTTCCTGGAGGAGGGCTCCACACAGGAACAACTGGGTGAGTTGGAGGGAGGGCTCCACACAGGAACAACTGGGTGAGTTGGAGGGAGGGCTCCACACAGGAACAACTGGGTGAGTTGGAGGGAGGGCTCCACACAGGAACAACTGGGTGAGTTGGAGGGAGGGCTCCACACAGGAACAACTGGGTGAGTTGGAGGGAGGGCTCCACACAGGAACAACTGGGTGAGTTGGAGGGAGGGCTCCACACAGGAACAACAGGGGGGAGGTGTGTGTGTTGTCTCGGCCTGTGGCGGCCTATGGAAAACAAATCTATGTTGACTATCTGTGAAAAGATTCAGAGGGGTTAGTTACGCTAACCCTTGAATATGAATGCTCCGGTTTAAATTTAGTCTCTTCAGAGTCGGAGAATGATGAAGCAGTAGAATACAGACTGTCAGATTTCATTCTCTAAAATGGTCTAAAACGAGCAGCTCTGTTGGAGGAAAACACTCTGCTACAGGTTTACAATAAAATACCTTCACCTCGTTTAAAACGACTTCCTTCCCCCACCTCGTTTAAAACGACTTCCTTCCTTCCCCCACCTCGTTTAAAACGACTTCCTTCCTTCCCCCACCTCGTTTAAAACGACTTCCTTCCTTCCCCCACCTCGTTTAAAACGACTTCCTTCCTTCCCCCACCTCGTTTAAAACGACTTCCTTCCTTCCCCCACCTCGTTTAAAACGACTTCCTTCCTTCCCCCACCTCGTTTAAAACGACTTCCTTCCTTCCCCCACCTCGTTTAAAACGCCTTCCTTCCTTCCCCCACCTCCGTTTCAAGTGGGTTATCAACCTGAATGAAAATGTCTTTGTTACCAAAGACAATACTGGATTTGAATATAAAACGGTAAACTGAGGCTTCATTATGTTGCCCATGGTTTGGTGGGTGAATGGATGGGGTGAGTTAGGGAGGGAGGGAAACTTCCTCGGCCAGTAAAGTAGTGGCTCATTTCTATTCTGTCTCCTTTTGTTGTCTTCCCAGAGCCCATGAATGGATGCTAGTTCTACTACAGTAATTATTACAGTCGCTCATGTTCTCCTGGTTGAAGGATCAAGATGATGGCTTGTTTTTTTTTTCTTCTACATATAAACATTCTATTTTCATTGAAAATGTAATACTGATATCTGTACCTGTACCTGTGTGGTCCTACAGGTGCGTATGTGTTTTTAAGGCGTCAGCATGTTTCAGTTCAGCTGGCGCCTCGCAGAACTCGGCTAACCGAACGACTGTACCGACATACTCTCAAGACCTTTGCTTGAAAAACGAGAAAAATGCAGCAATAGTACTGTTTGTCCATTTTGAGAAGCCGTAGCCCGTCTAAAAATCTAAAAATTGTCCAAATTAATCTAAGATAACTCAAGAAATCTGTCCATTACCTTTGACATTTTTGATCATAGTGTCGCAATTTTACATCTCACTCAGATGTTTGGGCGTGGACTTCGGGCTCCGAACTTGCCTCCCGGAAAAGAAAAGAAATGGTGTGCCTGAACATCCGGGAGGGAAAACCTCGCCGAAGTCCAAAATGAACAAAAAACATCACAAAATATCATCAAAGTATATCCACAAACTCTAGCCATCTGTTTTGACTGGGAAACATGCAGACTCCTTAAAGGTGTTAGTACTGATATACAATATTTTTCCTACAGGTGCGTATGTGTGTAAGACCCGCTGGCTGATGCCCCTGGGCGAGGCGTTGTGTGAGAACCCAGACCTCCAGGTGTGTATCCCCATGAAGTCCCGCCGCGCCCCCTCTCTACCGCCCCCTCCTGGCCAGGCTGTCTGCACCCTGCTACTGGACATGCTGGCCTCAGACCCTGACGCCCGGCCCACCGCCGCCCAGCTGGAAGACAGGGTCCGCTCTGCCATTGAGGAGGACGCACAGTGACGGTCTGCGTCCCAAAGGTTACCCTATTCCCTATATAGTGCACTACTTTTGACCAGGGCCCTTGCGGTTTTGGTTAAAAGTAGTGTATTATACAGGGATATTAGACCCTGGTCAAAATAAGTGCCCCTAGATGGGGAATGGGGTGCATATTGGGATACAGAGCTTCTATATCCAATGTACTGAACACTCATAGTCAAGTCTTATCTGCTAGCTGTGTGAGGGACCATGACGGAGTTAAACCCACAATGTTGGGTTGATGTTGCCACTTGTCAGTACCATGCTAACCGCTGGTGCTTCTCTTCTCATCAATATATTCAGTTGTATGTGGTCCCTACAGAAATTGAACCCACAACCTCGGTGACCCAATGCTCTAGCCATCTTATGGTCAAAATAAACTTGTGCTAACTTGCCAGCACCATGTACGCACCACCGTCACCAGGAACAACTACTGCTACATAGGAACCTATGGTTCTAAGATGTACCTAGCCTTAAAGATGCTTTTGGGAAACCGGACCCTAGTCTTCTGACTCGGAGGGAAGCTAACTGTTCTTTAGGCACATCAATCGACCTACTGGGTTAAGGAGTGAGTGAGTGGTGTTTTTTGTCTTCGACGCTACAAACAGTACGTTACATGCTTTCACTGTTTGGTTCGCTAGACTATAGGCCTACGTTGTGGTCAGAAATGGTTTGCCCCTAATATTTATTATTTAATTAATCGTGTAATTTACTTGAATGATTGTATCAATGCTTGAAGATACCACTTGATGCCAATACGTGTATTAAACTGTAACATTTTTATTTTAAGGGAATGTGATTTTAATAAATACATATTTATGGTGTTTGAGTGTGTCCGTAGTGTCTTTAATCAATATGATGCTCAGTTCATTTTTGCAGTTGAGATACTTTTGTATATACAGTACATTTGGGAAAGTATTCAGACCCTTTCACTCTTCCCACATTTTGTTACATTACAGCCCTTTTCTAAAATGGATTAAATCGTTTTTTTCCTCATCAATCTACACACAATACCCCATAATGACAGAGCAGAAACAGGTTTTTAGAATTTGAAATATCACATTTCCATAAGTATTCAGCCCCTTTACTCAGTACTTTGTTGAAGCACCTTTGGCAGCGATTACAGCCTCGAGTCTTTGGTATGACGCTACAAGCTTGGCACACCTGTATTTGGGGAGTTTCTCCCATTCTTCTCTGCAGATCCTTTCAAGCTCTGTCATATTGGATAGGAAGTGTCGCTGCCCAGCTATTTTCAGGTCTCTCCAGAGATGTTAGCTCGGGTTCAAGTCCGGGCTCTGGCTGGGGCACTCAAGGACATTCAGAGACTTGTCCCGAAGCCACTCCTGCGTTGTCTTGGCTGTGTGCTTAGGGTCGTTGTCCTTTTGGGGCGAAGGTTCACCTTCCAGTCTGAGGTCCTGAGTGCTCTGAAGCAGGTTGTCCTTCTGGAAGGTTCTCCCATTTCCACTGAGAAATGCTGGAGCTCTGTCAGAGTGACCATCGGGATCTCGGTCACCTTCCTCTTCTCCCCCGATTGCTCAGTTTGGCCGGGCGGCCAGCTCTAGGGAGAGTTTAGGTGGTTCCAAACTTCTTCCATTTAAGAATGATGGAGGCCTCTGTATTCTTGGGGACCTTCAATGTTGCAGAAATGTTTTGGTACCCTTCCCCAGATCTGTGCCTCGACACAATCCTGTCTCGGAGCTCTATGGACAATCCTTCAACAGAGCTTGGTTTTTGCTCTGGCATGCACTGTCAACGTTGGGACCTTTTAATATAGACATGTGTCTGCCTTTCCAAATCATGTCCAATCAATTGAATTTACCACAGGTGGACTCCAAGTTGTAGAAACATCTCAAGGATGATCAATGGAAACAGGATGAACCGGAGCTCAATTTCGAGTTTCATAGCAAAGGGTCTGAATACTTATGTAAATAAGGTATTTCTGTTTTTTAAATTTGTAATACAATTTCAAAAATGTCTAAACCTGTTTTCACTTTGTCATTATAGGGTATTGTGTGTAGATTGATGAGGAAAATAAATACATTCATCAATTTTAGAATAAATCTGTAACGTAACAAAAGGTGAAGGGGTCTGAATACTTTCAGAATGCACTGTATAGTGTATGTAGAAACCCCTTCAAATTAGTGAATTCAGCTATTTGTCCTTCCTGTTGCTGACCGGTGTATAAAATTGAGCACACAACCATGCAATCTCCATAGACAAACATTGGCAGTAGAATGGCCTTACTGAAGAGCTCAGTGATGTGCTCTTCAGTGTGGCACCATCATAGGATGCCACCTTTCCAACAAGTCAGTAAGTTACATTTCTGCCCTGCTGGAGCTGCCTCGGTCAACTGTAAGTGCTGTTATTGTGAAGTGGAAATGTCTGGGAGCAACAACGGCCACACAAGCTCACAGAATGGGACTGTCGAGTGCTGAAGTAAGTGTGTGAAAATTGCCTGTCCTCGGTTGCAACACTGACTACCGATTTCCAAACTGCCTCTGGAAGCATAAGAACTTTGTCGGGAGCTTCATGAAATGGGTTCAATCTTTACTAATGACAAGCCACTGGTTAGTTTCAGAGTGGGTGGCAAGGAATAAGTTAGTCCTAAATATTTCTAAAATTTAAATACTTGTATTTGGGACAAATCATTCACTAAACCCTAAACCTCAAATGAATTTTGTAATAAATAATGTGGAAATTGAGCAAGTTGAGGTGACTAAACTGTTTGCAGTAACCCTGGATTGTAAACTGTCATGGTCAAAACATATTGATACAACAGTAGCTAAGGTGGGGAGAAGTCTGTCCATAATAAAGCGCTGCTCTACCTTCTTAACAGCACTGTCAACAAGGCAGGTCCTACAGGCCCTAGTTTCTACCTTCTTAACAGCACTGTCAACAAGGCAGGTCCTACAGGCCCTAGTTTCTACCTTCTTAACAGCACTGTCAACAAGGCAGGTCCTACCGGCCCTAGTTTCTACCTTCTTAACAGCACTGTCAACAAGGCTGGTCCTACAGGCCCTAGTTTCTACCTTCTCAACAAGGCTGGTCCTACAGGCCCTAGTTTCTACCTTCTCAACAAGGCTGGTCCTACAGGCCCTAGTTTCTACCTTCTTAACAGCACTGTCAACAAGGCAGGTCCTACAGGCCCTAGTTTCTACCTTCTTAACAGCACTGTCAACAAGGCAGGTCCTACAGGCCCTGGTTTTGTCACATCTGGACTACTGTTCAGTCGTGTGGTCAAGTGCCACAAAAAGGTACTTAGGATAATTGCAATTGTCTCAGAAGAGGGCATCACGGCTGGGCCTTGGATGAGAGAGCTAACGTTAATAATATGCATGTCAATCTCTCCTGGCTCAAAGTGGAGGAGAGTTTGACTTCATCACTACTTGTATATGTGAGAGGAATAGACATGATGAATGCACCGAGCTGTCTGTTTGAACTACTGGCACACAGCTCGGACACTCATACATACCCCACATGACATGCCACCAGAGGTCTCTTCACAGTCCCCAAGTCCAGAACAGACTATGGGAGGCGCACAGTACTACATAGAGCCATGACTACATGGAACTCTATTCCACATCAGGTAACGGATGCAAGCAGTAAAATTAGATGAAAAAAAAACTGCAAAAAAATACACCTTATGGAACAGCGGGGACTGTGAAGCAACACAAACAGGCACATGCACTATACACATAGTGTTGTGAAATCTGTGAATGTATTGTAATGTTTTTAAAATTGTATAAACTGCCTTAATTTTGCTGGATCCCAGGAAGAGTATCTGGGTAGCTAATGGTGATCCATAATAAATACAAATACTAACCCCTCCAGGCTATGCTTTAGTTTATATGATTCTGCCAATTACAGCAAGCCTGAGGAGCAATGGTACACACCAATTTACACAAATCCTGAACTCATCACACCAAAATTATGTTTAGTCTCTCTCAGCGTTTCACAGTTACAAAGAGGGTCAGTTTGTTGTTAGCCATTTTTCAAATGACAGGCCTCCTTTTATGGCGAGTGGCTACATCCCAATAGGGCTCTGGTCAAAAGTAGTGCACTATATAGGGAATAAGATGCCATTTGGGCCACTCGGTCAGTGCTCAGTTGACTGAGGACTGATAGAGATGTAATTGGACTGTCTCCGTGTGTCAAATGAAGCAGTAAAAACCATCAGAGTACTCATCATCTGGGGTCTCCTGAGGAACACAACCTCTGATAGGCTACTCTAGATTCTAGAACACATCATCATAGGAAGTGCTGCCATGGTGATGGAGGCAGCTATTTTTACCTCAAATGGCTTTTCAGAGTCAGAGACAAAAGAAGATCTTTTGTTGTTGAAAAGTTTAAATATTCTATTATTTTCATACAGCTGAAAAAACGTTATAGTTCATATTTCTCTACTCTGTTTTTGACAGGAAACTCATACAGTATAATTAGATTGTTTTTAATCTTATCAACACAGGGATTCTCTGATTATATCCGTTTTGTGAGATTAGAGTTATCAATCAGTCTCTGTGCTAACATCGGGAAGGGGGTTGTTGACGTTGACACAGTTGTTGACGTTTACACTAAATGGTTTACTGAATTCCCACGTTAAACAGTAATACTTTTCATACAAACATTTTCCCATTCGTTTCATGTTCCTAGCATTAATCGTTCTATTTACTGTGCATGCTTTCAGATGGGTAAGCTTTCGAATGGATAAGTTTTCGGATGGATAAGCTTTCGGATGGATAAGCTTTCAGATGGGTAAGCTTTCGGATGGATAAGCTTTCAGATGGATAAGTTTTCAGATGGATAAGCTTTCAGATGGATAAGCTTTCAGATGGGTAAGTTTTCAGATGGATAAGCTTTCAGATGGGTAAGTTTTCAGATGGATAAGCTTTCAGATGGGTAAGCTTTCAGATGGATAAGCTTTCGAAGCAGAGTTGAGTAGTAAAGGCAGTTGAATGAAGAAATGACGTGGTCTCCAAGTCACCAGTCACACGTTCTGTGTTCCCGTGCTGTTTTTGTTAACAGTTCTACCATGATCCAAGCTGTGTAATGTTTCTAATCTGGTCCCAGATCTGTTTGTGCTATCATTCCACTCCTTTCCCCTCACGAGTGGCATGATGTCCACAAACAGACCGGTACCCAGGCTATAATATTTCTAAATATATTTATGGAAAATTATATACTGAACCATATATAAATGCAACATGTAAAGTGTTGTTCCCATGTTTCATGAGGTGAAGTAAAATATCCCAGAAATGTTTCATACGCAAAGAAACTTACTAATCTAAGATGTTGTGCACAAATTAGTTTACATCCCTGTTAGTGAGCATTTCTCCTTTCCAAGATAATCCATCTACCTGACAGGTGTGGCATATGAAGAAGCTGATTAAACAGCATGATCATTACACAGGTGCACCTTGTGCTGAGGACAATAAAAGGCCACTAAAATGTGCAGTTTTGTCACACAACACAATGCCACAGATGTCTCAAGTTTTGAGGGAACATGCAATTGGCATGCTGACTGCAGGAATGTCCACCAGAGCTATTGCCAGAGAATTGAATGTTAATTTCTCTACCATAAGCCACCTCCAATGTCATTTTAGAGAATTTGGCAGTACGTCCAACCGGCCTCACATCCGCAGACCATGTTTATGGCATCATGTGGGTGAGTGGTTTGCTGATGTCAACCTTGTGAACAGAGTGTCCCATGGTGGGGTTATGGTATGGGCAGGCATAAACTACGGACAACGAACACAATTGCGTTTTATCAAAATAAATTTGAAGGCACAGAGAGACAGTGACGAGATCCTGAGGCCCATTGTTGTGTCATTCATCTCCTGCCATCACCTCATGTTTCAGCATGATAATGCACAGCCCCATGTCGCAAGGATCTGTACACAATTCCTACAAGCTGAACATGTCCCAGTTCTTCCATGGCCTGCATACTCAGACATGTCACCCATTGAGCATGTTTGGGATGCTCTGGATCAGCGTGTGCGACACCGTCTTCCAGTTATCCAACAACTTCGCACAGCCATTGAAGAGTGGGACAACATGAGGCAAATGGTGGTCCCACCAGATTCTGACTGTTTTTCTGATCCACGCCCCTACTTTGTTTTTTAAAGGTATCTGTGACCAACAGATGCATATCTGTGTTCCCAGGCATAAAATCCATAGATTAGGGTCTAATGAATTTATTTCAATTGACTGATTATCTTATATGAACTGTAACTCAGTAAAATCTTTTAAATTATTGCATGTTGCGTTTTTATTTTGGTTCAGTACACTTGAGACTTGCTCTGTATGAACCTGTAGGGTTCCCTGTTTGTTCCCCTCCTATCACTCACTCAGCCCAGGTGGAGATGACTCTCGTAAAAAGGTAACAGGATCAGAAATCTGAGTCCCTGAAATACGGCCTCATTACCGTAACGGACAGAGTGTGCATCCCAAGTGGCACCCTGTTCCCTAATGTAGTGCACTACTTTTGACCAAATCCCTATGAGACCTGGTCCAAAGTAGTGCACTACATAGGGAATAGGGTGCCATTAGGGGTACGAACACAGCAGCTGAAGCTGAGAGTGGCTGGAGGATAGAGAGAGAGTAGCGACAGGGTCAGGGAGGGTAAACCCACAGTGATACAACGATCTCCGTGTTATGGGCTAACCTTTAGACTCCCTGTAGAATGAGATGGAGTTCTGCTCACAGTCTTTTAAACACATTTTATATGTGGGGCTTGCATCCCAAATGGCACCTTATTCCCTACCTAGAGCCCTACTTTTGACCAGATTCTTATGGGCCCTAGTCAAACAGTGCACTATATAGGGAATAGGGTCGGGGGTGCCATTTGGGACAGGGCTGTGACATTTCCTCCTCTCAGAAACTCCTGGCCTTTCCCTTCACGCCTGGCTGGCTGCTAAATAAAACACTCAGACACAGAATATGTCCCAAATGGCACTCTATTCCCTAATATAGTGCACTACTTTTGATCAGGGCCCATAGGGATCTGGTCAAAAGTAGTGCAGTAGGTCAGGAATAGGGTGCCTTTTGGGATACAGACAGCGTTTGAGCTCAGTAAGGACAGCTTTCAGGTGCTTTATGTCATCTTCATAAAGCTAGGAAGGCCACAGAGGTCTGGAGGAAACAGGTAACCTGGGATTCTGAGGGATTTTGCAAACTCAAACTCATTTTCATCTTCAGCTTATCTAAGCGACCTAATTGTCACTGCGTTTTAGCGATCAGGCTACCACTCTGTTTCCTCCAGACCTCTGTGGCTTCCCAGCCTGATGAAGATGAATTGGAAATGACCATGGGAGCTCCTGAGAACTGAGGTGAGGTCAAATAAGGTCTGAGCTAGCCAACTGAGCTGTATTTTGCTGTTTAACCTGCTTTTGCTACGTTTTATAACAGTGAACTGTATCAAAATCAGCTTGGACCCCAGGCTACCAGTCTGTTTGCTCCAGACCTCCGTAGCCTCCTGGCCAGTTGAAATGTTAACAGGAGATGACAACTTTGTGAAACGTGGAGAATGCACAGTTAGGGAGAAAATTGGCAGTTGGGGATTCTGAGTGGAGTAGTTTTAGATTTCACAGATAATAGCAGACCGAGAGAGAGCGGCAGCATAAGGAGAAGCGATATTGGCCCCATTTTGCTTCAGTGTTGAAAGTGAAACAGTAACACACAGTGAAGTCACGGCGTTAGTTCCAGGAAATGATGCCGTGCACAGTAGGGCTTTTTCATTCAGACTTATTCATATTTGACTCCACCAACACCACACTGACTGAAGAGAATCTGAGACATGCGGCACGATGGAGCGGATCACTTTTGTAAAGTGGTCACCGCCTTTCAAAGCGTGTTGCATCATGGGGATAAAAATGGTCCTACTAGCGGATACAAAACAACAAAATAGTTTCGTCGCATTGGAGCTTGATCTTCCTACCCCTTCGTCGCTGGGGGTACCTGTGTCTGGAGCCTGATCTTCCTGCCCCTTCGTCGCAAGCCACCGGGGTCTGACAATTTGGATGGAAAATTACTGAGGATAATAGCAGACGATTTTGCCACTCCTATTTGCCATATTGTCAATTTAAGCCTACTAGAAAGTGTGTGACTTCAGGCCTGGAGGGAAGCAAAAGTCATTCCGCTACCTAAGAATAGTAAGCCCCCTTTACTGGCTCAAATAGGCTCTCCAACATAATCCCGGTAGAATCAGGAATTCCCCAGGGCAGCGGTCTAGGACCCTTACTTTTTTCAATCTTTACTAATGACAAGCCACTGTCTTTGAGTAAAGCCAGTGTGTCTATGTATGCGGATGACTCAACACTATACACGTCAGCTACTACAGTAACCGAAATGACTGCAACACTTAACAAAGAGCTGCAGTTAGTTTCAGAGTGGGTGGCAAGGAATAAGTCAGTCCTAAATATAAAAAATATAAAAAATAAAAGCATTGTATTTGGGACAAATCATTCACTAAACCCTAAACCTCAACTAAATCTTGTTATAAATAATGTGGAAATTGAGCACGTTGAGGTGACTAAACTGCCTGGAGAAACCCTGGATTGTAAACTGTCATGGTTATAACATATTGATACAACAGTAGCTAAGATGGGGAGAAGTCTGTCCATAATAAAGCGCTGCTCTACCTTCTTAACAACACTATCAACAAGGCAGGTCCTACAGGCCCTAGTTTCTACCTTCTTAACAACACTGTCAACAAGGCTGGTCTTACAGGCGCAAGATTTGTCCCACCTGGACTACTGTTCAGTCGTGTGGTCAGGTGCCACATTTGGCTCAGAACAGTGCAACACGGCGGGCCCTTAAATGTACACGGAGAGCTAACAATAATATGACTCAAAGTAGAGGAAAGATTGACTTCTTCACTACTTGTTTTTGTAAGAAGTGTTGACATGCTGAATGCACCGAGCTATCGGTTTAAACAACTAGCACACAGCTCTGACACCCATGCATACCCCACAAGACATGCCACCAGAGGTCTCTTCACAGTCCCCAAGTCCAGAACAGACTGTGGGAGGCGCACAGTACTACATAGAGCCATGACTACATGGAACTCTATTCCACATCAGGTAACTGATCCAAGCAGTAAAATCAGATGAAAAAAACAGCTAAAAATACACCTTATGGAACAGCGGGGACTGTGAAGTAACACAAACAGGCACAGACACATGCATACACACACATGATAACATACACACATGGATTATGTGTTGTGGATATGTGGTAGCGGAGTAGGGGCCTGAGGGCACACAGTGTGTTGTGCATTCTGTAATTAATGTATTGTAATGTTTTTAAAAATTGTATAACTGCCTTCATTTTGCTGGACCTCAGGAAGAGTAGCTGCTGCCTTGGCAGGAACTAAACGGGAACCATAATAAATACATGTCGAAAGCATGAACTACAAAAATCGTGTGATCAAAGGCCATGAAGTTTTTGACTGCAGTCGACAGCAAGTTTGTGCAGTGGCTGTTCACCAATTTCATCCTGCAGCCATCGCCTGCATAGGCGGAGGCTCTATCGTCAACCAATCATTAGGCTGTTTTTGTTTGACCCACGCAAACGTGACCAAAGACGTGACTGAAACAGGAACCAACTTTGCCATGATTCATGTATAACGTGGATATATACAAATGAATGTGATGTTTGAGGCTCTCTCTCACTATATGATTGTACAATGTACACACACACGATTTCAGTTTGTGATTGTATGATATCGGTGTTACAAACATGTTTATTTCGACATTATATAAAGAAACACTTTTATAAACAATGGCAACACTGCCATGTTGATCTGAGCGTTGCTGTTGGAAAACCACATTAGTGTCCGACTTCCGGCTGTCGCGTACAAACCTCCCCCGAAATCACTCTACAGCCGGTTGCTTTGGCCTTACCATTTAAAACGTGCCCATGGTCTCCACATAAAAAGAGGTTTCAGTTACAAAGAGGGTCAGTTTTTTGTTAGCCATTTTTCAAATGACAGGCCTCCTTTTATGGAGAGTGGCTACATCCCAATAGGGCTCTGGTCAAAAGTAGTGCACTATATAGGGAATAAGATGCCATTTGGGATGCAGTCAGTGGGCCACTCAGTCAGTGCTCAGTTGACTGAGGACTGATAGAGATGTAATTGGACTGAGGAACACAACCTCTGATAGGCTACTCTAGACTCTAGAACACATCATCATAGGAAGTGCTGCCATGGTGATGGACTTTAACACAAATGGCTTTTCAGAGTCAGAGACAAAGGCTGATTTTTGTTTAAAATGTTCTATTCTTTAGTTTATATTTCTCTACTCTGTTGACGACTGGATACTCATGCAGTATAATTACAAACATGTTTATCTTATCAACACAGGCATTCTCTGACAGACAAGTACATTTGTCTTTTCCCCCCCCCCCCATTTAGCAGAAGCTCTTATCAAGAGTAAACACATTCAATAACAAAGCAAGGGCAAAAAGTGACAACAGTTGAAATGATATAAATGTTAAATATTTTATTCCATGAAACCAAAACAGCTTTCAGAGCAGTGAAAGGGATTTTAACTGAAATTTTAAGTCCAACACCAAAACAAAAGTAACATTTGTTGTAAATAAAAAACAAAAACAGGAAAACATGGGATAGGATTAAGAGAGGGTTTAAAAATAAACGTATGCAGCACTATTATTCCATATCCTGCCCTATAAAACTGTGGCTATAAAACATCTGTTCAGAGAGAGAGAGGACTTTCCCCACTGACTGCCCAATTATACAGTGCCAAGTCTGTTCACGAACGACGACTCATACTGGTGGTCTTCCTCAACTCACTGATAACACGATGAACTAAAAACACAAAGCTAAACAGCCTCCTAGTTATCTCATGAAGCTGGACGAGACTCTTACAAAGTATTCCTGAACTACGGCTTAAATGACCGAGGACGCACAGACCACTGGTCCATCAAGGTGAACTTAAGACTCTTATGCTGTACCCACTCTGGGTAGAAGTCACTCTTTAAATGCACAGATCTAGGATCAGCTTCCTCCAAACTGATCTATTCACTCCGCCCTCTGATACCACAAGCATAACTAAAACAAGAGTGATGCATGTATTGTCATTCATGTACTCTGTAGCATCACCAGAGTAACGATCATGTACTAGTAACAAATAAATATATTTTTGTCTTGCGTGCGTCTTGGTAAAACAATGATAATAAAAAAACAGGTTCATTCCCAAGTTCGTCTACAGACACACCTCCAGGTGTTTCACCATATACGGTCCCTCCAGTTCATAACCCATCTTCCTGTAGTAGTTCCTAGTTCCCACACCTGAAACACAGAAGTTTGATAAAGACATGGGTTGATGGGAAATATTACCACGCAATCCAGTCTCTACAAAAAGCACCAACTGTCTTGTGTGCGTGTTAATGAATATCGTACAGAGTGGTTTCCCACACCCTTGGGTGTAAAATCAATGAAGCAATCAAATGTATTTATAAAGCCCTTTCTACATTAGCATATGTCACAAAGTGCTAATACAGAAACCCAGGCTAAAACCCCAAACAGCAAATGTAGAAGCACTCCCCAAAGAGCTCTACTTGCTGAAATTATGTTTATGAATGATTTGGCAAAATAAATTAAACAGTTAAATATTGGTGTAAGATATGATGAAATGCTAAGCATCCTACTATATGCTGACAGTGGCGTAAAGTATTTAAGTAGTACTTTAAAGTATTTTTACTTAGGTTGTTTTTTTGGGGTATCTGTACTCTACTATTTATATTTGGACTATTTTTACTCCACTACATTCCTAAAGAAAAAAATATATACTTTTTACTCCTTACATTTTCCTTGACAGCTTGCAACGCCAGGGTTGTGGGTTCATTCCCCACGGGGGGACCAGGATGAATATGTATGAACTTTCCAATTTGTAAGTCGCTCTGGATAAGAGCGTCTGCTAAATGACTTAAATGTAATGTAAATGTAAAAGTACTTGTTGCATTTTGAATGCTTAGCAGGACAGAAAATGGTCCAATTCACACACTTATCAAGAGAACATCCTTGGTCATCAGTACTGCATCTGATCTGGTGGACTCACTAAACAGAGAACATCCCTACTGCCTCTGATCTGGCGGACTCACTAAACACAAATGCTTTGTTTGTAAATTATGTCTGAGTGTTGGATTGTGCCCCTGGCACATTTAAAAAACACTTGTACTTATACATTTACTTTTGATACTTAAGTATTAAGTGATCTCAAAGAAATAGAGATGGAGGATCAAATGAATTTCAATTGCCTTTTCTACCACGATACCCGTGTCTTTATTCTAGAAAGCCCACCGTAGGGTGCCTTCGGAAAGTATTCACAGCCCTTGACTTTTTACACATTTTGTAACATTACAGCCTTATTCTAAAATAGATTAAATACTTCTACACACAATACCCCATGACAAAGCAAAAACAGTTTTAGAATCTTACGCAAATTTACAAAAAAATAACTGAAATACGTTATTTCCATAAGTATTCAGACCCTTTGCTACGAGACTCAAAATTTAGCTCATGTGCATTCTGTTTCCATTGATCATCCTTGAGATGTTTCTACAACTTAATTGGAGTCCAAATTCAATTGATTGGACATGATTTGGAAAGGCACACACCTGTCTATATAAGGTCCCACAGTTGACAGTACATGTCAGAACAAAAACCCTGCCATGAGGTCGAAGGAATTGTCCATAGAGCTCTGAGACAGGATTGTGTCAAGGCACAGATCTGGGGAAGGGTACCAAAACATTTCTGCAGCATTGAAGGTCCCCAAGAACACAGTGGCCTCCATCATTCTTAAATGGTGGTTCCAAACTTCTTCCGAGACTCTTCCTAGAGCTGGACCCCGGCCAAACTGAGCAATCGGGGGAGAAGAGGAAGGTGACCAAGATCCCGACGGTCACTCTGACAGAGCTCCAGCATTTCTCAGTGGAAATGGGAGAACCTTCCAGAAGGACAACTATCTCTGCAGCACTCCACCAATCAGGTCTTTATGGTAGAGTGGCCAGACAGAAACCACTCCTCAAAAGGCACCTAAAGACTCTCAGACCATAACAAACAAGATGCTCTGGTCTGATGAAACAAAGATTGAACTCTTTGGCCTGAATGCAAAGTGTCACGTCTGGAGGAAACCTGGCACCATCCCTACGGTGAAGCATGGTGGTGGCAGCATCATGCTGTGGGGATGTTTTTCAACAGCAGGGACTGGGAGACTAGTCAGGATTGAGGGAAAGATGAACAGAGCAAAGTACAGAGAGATCCTTGATGAAAACCTGCTCCAGAGCGCTCAGGACATCAGACTGGGGCGAAGGTTCACCTTCCAACACGACAACGACCCTAAGCACACAGCCAAGACAACGCAGGAGTGGCATCAGGATAAGTCTCTGAATGTCCTTGAGTGGCCCAGCCAGAGCAGAGACTTGAACCCGATAGAACATCTCTGGAGAGACCTGAAAATAGCTGTGCAGCAACGCTCCCATCCAACCTGACAGAGTTTGAGAGGATCCGCAGAGAAGAATGGGAGAAACTCCACAAATACAGGTGTGCCAAGCTTGTAGCATCATACCAAAGAAGACTCAAGGCTGTAATCGCTGCTTCAACAAAGTACTGAGTAGAGGATCTAAATACTTAGGTAAATGTGATTTTTATTTTTTGGGGGGGGGATTTCTAAAAACAAGTTTTTAATTTGTCATTATGGGGTATTGTGTGTAGATTGAGGGGGGGGAACTATTTAATACATTTCAGAAAAAGGCTGTAACGTAACTAAATGTGGGAAAAGTGAAGGGGTCTGAATACTTTCTGAATGCACCGTCTACCCTGGAATTATACGGCTGAGCCATGAGGAGAAACTGAAATGTTTATGTTCATTGTGTATTTCTGTTTACAGAATTTGTAGATAAAGCCTGGAATACAAGAACAAGAACTCCTAGGAGGAGAGAAGACAAGCCCATCCGTCTACTGCTCCTGGGAGGGGGGAAGAGAGACAGACACAGAGAGATATAGAAATAGATATATAGATAGATCTAAGACCAACCGATTACTGCTCCTGGGAGGGGGGGGAAGAGAGACAGAGACACAGAGAGATATAGAAATAGATATATATATATATCTAAGACCAACCGTCTACTGCTCCTAAGCATGGAGGAGAGAGAGAACGAGAAGAGACCCACCTGAGATGACGGCTAGTTTCCCAGAGCCGTGTTCCTCTCTGGCGATCCTCTCTGCTTCCTCCATCAACATCATGCCAAAGCCCTACAAACAGGAGGAACAAATGAAAAGACAAATCAAGCACGGAGCTTAACAAAACCTCAGAGACTTGACACATAACAGAGACAGTGATTCAGTTCATAAAAAAACCCCCACATGATTCAACTTAACAAGGTCATGATGATGTTGAGTAGCTAGTAATATTTGAATAGCGCTAGGTAGGTAGGTAGGTATAGTGTACCTGGTGTTGGAACTTGTTGGGGTCTCTGCTACTGACAGGAACCACGCTGCCGTAGACGTGCAGCTCACGCACGATAGACACTCCCCCTTTGAGCTCAGGGCGAAATGATTGGGCGGAACAACGCCGCAGACGCAGCAGACCAATCAGAATGTCCTGTTCTGGATCCTCGTAGGACAGGAAGGTCTCCCAGCCACCGTTGGCTACGTAGTCTCTACGAATTAGCTCCACCTGGTAGGGACGGACTTTGTGATGGATCTCCTGGATTCCCACTTCTCTTGTTCTCACATCTCGACACTAGTGGATGAGAGAAAGACATTATGATCATGTATTCTAACTAGCTAACTACCACTACGTATGACTTAACATTGGATTGTAATGACATTTTATACACACACACATTATTGTAAACCGGGTAGTTTAGATCCTGGATTCTGATTGGCTGAAACAGCATTCCAGCCGTGTGTATATCAGATTATATATATTATGGGTGTGACGCAAAACTACTTGTTTACTGTTCTATTTATGTTGGTAACCAGTTTATAATAGCAATAAGGCTCCTAGGGGGGTGTGGTATATGGCCAATATAGCACGGCTTAGGGATGTTCTTAACCACGACACAACGCGGAGTACCTGGACGCAGCCCCTAGCCGTGGTATATTGGCCATATATCACAAACCCCCCGAGGAGCCTTATTGCTATTATAAAATGGTAACCAACATAATTAGAGCAGTAGAACTAAATCTCGTCATACCCGTGGTGATTTATACGAGCAGTAGAGGATGGGGTATACCATGGCTTTCAGCCAATCATAATAATTCAGGGATCAAATCACCCAGTTTATAATGGCTGATATACTACGCCCCCTGGGGCCCTACCGCTTCGATATACTACGCCCCCTGGGGCCCTACCGCTTCAATATACTACTACGCCCCCTGGGGCCCTACCGCTTCAATATACTACTACGCCCCCTGGGGCCCTACCGCTTCAATATACTACTACGCCCCCTGGGGCCCTACCGCTTCAATATACTACTACGCCCCCTGGGGCCCTACCGCTTCAATATACTACTACGCCCCCTGGGGCCCTACCGCTTCAATATACTACTACGCCCCCTGGGGCCCTACCGCTTCAATATACTACTACGCCCCCTGGGGCCCTACCGCTTCAATATACTACTACGCCCCCTGGGGCCCTACCGCTTCAATATACTACCACGCCCCCTGGGGCCCTACCGCTTCAATATACTACCACGCCCCCTGGGGCCCTACCGCTTCCATATACTACCACGCCCCCTGGGGCCCTACCGCTTCAATATACTACCACGCCCCCTGGGGCCCTACCGCTTCCATATACTACTACGCCCCCTGGGGCCCTACCGCTTCCATATACTACTACGCCCCCTGGGGCCCTACCGCTTCCATATACTACTACGCCCCCTGGGGCCCTACCGCTTCCATATACTACTACGCCCCCTGGGGCCCTACCGCTTCAATATACTACTACGCCCCCTGGGGCCCTACCGCTTCGATATACTACGCCCCCTGGGGCCCTAACGCTTCAATATACTACTACGCCCCCTGGGGCCCTAACGCTTCAATATACCACTACACCCCCTGGGGCCCTAACGCTTCAATATACTACACCCCCTGGGACCCTACCGCTTCAATATACTACTACGCCCCCTGGGGCCCTACCGCTTCAATATACTACTACGCCCCCTGGGGGCCTACCGCTTCAATATACTACTACGCCCCCTGGGGGCCTACCGCTTCAATATACTACTACGCCCCCTGGGGCCCTACCGCTTCAATATACTACTACGCCCCCTGGGGCCCTACCGCTTCAATATACTACACCCCCTGGGGCCCTACCGCTTCAATATACTACTACGCCCCCTGGGGCCCTACCGCTTCAATATACTACACCCCCTGGGGCCCTACCGCTTCAATATACTACACCCCCTGGGGCCCTACCGCTTCAATATACTACTACGCCCCCTGGGGCCCTACCGCTTCAATATACTACTACGCCCCCTGGGGCCCTACCGCTTCAATATACTACTACGCCCCCTGGGGCCCTACCGCTTCAATATACTACTACGCCCCCTGGGGCCCTACCGCTTCAATATACTACTACGCCCCCTGGGGCCCTATTGCTTCAATATACTACTACGCCCCCTGGGGCCCTATTGCTTCAATATACTACAACCCCTGGGGCCCTACCGCTTCAATATACTACAACCCCTGGGGCCCTACCGCTTCAATATACTACACCCCCTGGGGCCCTACCGCTTCAATATACTAAACCCCCTGGGGCCCTACCGCTTCAATATACTACTACGCCCCCTGGGGGCCTACCGCTTCAATATACTACTACGCCCCCTGGGGCCCTACCGCTTCAATATACTACTACGCCCCCTGGGGCCCTACCGCTTCAATATACTACTACGCCCCCTGGGGCCCTACCGCTTCAATATACTACTACGCCCCCTGGGGCCCTACCGCTTCAATATACTACTACGCCCCCTGGGGGCCTACCGCTTCAATATACTACTACGCCCCCTGGGGCCCTACCGCTTCAATATACTACTACGCCCCCTGGGGCCCTACCGCTTCAATATACTACTACGCCCCCTGGGGCCCTACCGCTTCAATATACTACTACGCCCCCTGGGGCCCTACCGCTTCAATATACTACTACGCCCCCTGGGGCCCTACCGCTTCAATATACTACTACGCCCCCTGGGGGCCTATTGCTTCAATATACTACTACGCCCCCTGGGGGCATATTGCTTCAATATACTACTACGCCCCCTGGGGCCCTACCGCTTCAATATACTACTACGCCCCCTGGGGGCTTACTGCTTCAATATACTCCTACGCCCCCTGGGGGCCTATTGCTTCAAAATACTACTACGCCCCCTGGGGGCATATTGCTTCAATATACTATGCCCCCTGGGGCCCTACCGCTTCAATACACTACGCCCCCTGGGGCCCTACCGCTTCAATATACTACTACGCCCCCTGGGGCCCTACTGCTTCAATATACTACGCCCCCTGGGGCCCTAATGCTTCAAAATACTACACCCCCTGGGGCCCTACCGCTTCAATATACTACTACGCCCCCTGGGGGCCTACCGCTTCAATATACTACTACGCCCCCTGGGGCCCTACCGCTTCAATATACTACTACGCCCCCTGGGGCCCTACCGCTTCAATATACTACTACGCCCCCTGGGGCCCTACCGCTTCAATATACTACTACGCCCCCTGGGGCCCTACCGCTTCAATATACTACTACACCCCCTGGGGCCCTACCGCTTCAATATACTACTACGCCCCCTGGGGCCCTACCGCTTCAATATACTACTACGCCCCCTGGGGGCCTATTGCTTCAATATACTACTACGCCCCCTGGGGGCATATTGCTTCAATATACTACTACGCCCCCTGGGGCCCTACCGCTTCAATATACTACTACGCCCCCTGGGGGCTTACTGCTTCAATATACTCCTACGCCCCCTGGGGGCCTATTGCTTCAAAATACTACTACGCCCCCTGGGGGCATATTGCTTCAATATACTATGCCCCCTGGGGCCCTACCGCTTCAATACACTACGCCCCCTGGGGCCCTACCGCTTCAATATACTACTACGCCCCCTGGGGCCCTACTGCTTCAATATACTACGCCCCCTGGGGCCCTAATGCTTCAAAATACTACACCGCCTGGGGCCCTTTTGCTTCAATATACTACACCCCCTGGGGCCCTACCGCTTCAATATACTACTACGCCCCCTGGGGCCCTACCGCTTCAATATACTACACCCCCTTGGGGCCCTACCGCTTCAATATACTACTACGCCCCCTGGGGCCCTACCGCTTCGATATACTACTACGCCCCCTGGGGCCCTACCGCTTCAATATACTACTACGCCCCCTGGGGCCCTACCGCTTCGATATACTACTACGCCCCCTGGGGGCCTATTGCTTCAATATACTACTACGCCCCCTGGGGGCATATTGCTTCAATATACTACTACGCCCCCTGGGGCCCTACCGCTTCAATATACTACTACGCCCCCTGGGGCCCTACCGCTTCAATATACTACTACGCCCCCTGGGGCCCTACCGCTTCAATATACTACACCCCCTGGGGCCCTACCGCTTCAATATACTACTACGCCCCCTGGGGCCCTACCGCTTCAATATACTACACCCCCTGGGGCCCTACCGCTTCAATATACTACACCCCCTGGGGCCCTACCGCTTCAATATACTACTACGCCCCCTGGGGCCCTACCGCTTCAATATACTACTACGCCCCCTGGGGCCCTACCGCTTCAATATACTACTACGCCCCCTGGGGCCCTACCGCTTCAATATACTACTACGCCCCCTGGGGCCCTATTGCTTCAATATACTACTACGCCCCCTGGGGCCCTATTGCTTCAATATACTACAACCCCTGGGGCCCTACCGCTTCAATATACTACAACCCCTGGGGCCCTACCGCTTCAATATACTACACCCCCTGGGGCCCTACCGCTTCAATATACTACTACGCCCCCTGGGGGCCTACCGCTTCAATATACTACTACGCCCCCTGGGGCCCTACCGCTTCAATATACTACTACGCCCCCTGGGGCCCTACCGCTTCAATATACTACTACGCCCCCTGGGGCCCTACCGCTTCAATATACTACTACGCCCCCTGGGGCCCTACCGCTTCAATATACTACTACGCCCCCTGGGGGCCTACCGCTTCAATATACTACTACGCCCCCTGGGGGCCTACCGCTTCAATATACTACTACGCCCCCTGGGGCCCTACCGCTTCAATATACTACTACGCCCCCTGGGGCCCTACCGCTTCAATATACTACTACGCCCCCTGGGGCCCTACCGCTTCAATATACTACTACGCCCCCTGGGGCCCTACCGCTTCAATATACTACTACGCCCCCTGGGGCCCTACCGCTTCAATATACTACTACGCCCCCTGGGGGCCTATTGCTTCAATATACTACTACGCCCCCTGGGGGCATATTGCTTGAATATACTACTACGCCCCCTGGGGCCCTACCGCTTCAATATACTACTACGCCCCCTGGGGGCCTACTGCTTCAATATACTCCTACGCCCCCTGGGGGCCTATTGCTTCAAAATACTACTACGCCCCCTGGGGGCATATTGCTTCAATATACTATGCCCCCTGGGGCCCTACCGCTTCAATACACTACGCCCCCTGGGGCCCTACCGCTTCAAATACTCCCACTCTATCTACGCCCCCTGGGGCCCTACTGCTTCAATATACTACGCCCCCTGGGGCCCTAATGCTTCAAAATACTACGCCCCCTGGGGCCCTAATGCTTCAAAATACTACACCGCCTGGGGCCCTATTGCTTCAATATACTACACCCCCTGGGGCCCTACCGCTTCAATATACTACTACGCCCCCTGGGGCCCTACCGCTTCAATATACTACACCCCCTTGGGGCCCTACCGCTTCAATATACTACTACGCCCCCTGGGGCCCTACCGCTTCGATATACTACTACGCCCCCTGGGGCCCTACCGCTTCAATATACTACTACGCCCCCTGGGGCCCTACCGCTTCGATATACTACTACGCCCCCTGGGGGCCTATTGCTTCAATATACTACTACGCCCCCTGGGGGCATATTGCTTCAATATACTACTACGCCCCCTGGGGCCCTACCGCTTCAATATACTACTACGCCCCCTGGGGGCCTACTGCTTCAATATACTCCTACGCCCCCTGGGGGCCTATTGCTTCAATATACTACTACGCCCCCTGGGGGCATATTGCTTCAATATACTACGCCCCCTGGGGCCCTACCGCTTCAATATACTACGCCCCCTGGGGCCCTACCGCTTCAATATACTACGCCCCCTGGGGCCCTACTGCTTCAATATACTACGCCCCCTGGGGCCCTAATGCTTCAATATACTACGCCCCCTGGGGCCCTAATGCTTCAATATACTACGCCCCCTGGGGCCCTACCGCTTCAATATACTACGCCCCCTGGGGCCCTACTGCTTCAATATACTACGCCCCCTGGGGCCCTAATGCTTCAAAATACTACACCGCCTGGGGCCCTATTGCTTCAATATACTACACCTCCTAGGGGCCTATTGCTTCAATATATACTTGGTATATATACACTTGGTAGTTTGGATCCTGGATGCTGATTGGCTAAAACAGCACTCCAGTCATGTGCAAATGAGACGGCATACCATGAGTATGACGCAAAAATAAAACAAAAAGTGTTCTATTTGAGAGTGAACGCCACACCCCCTCTGGCCTTATTTTATACATGTTATTTGCAGTGTATTTCCTCACCTCCGTCCCCATGTCTTTCATCCT
This sequence comes from Salvelinus alpinus, assembly GCF_045679555.1. Taxonomy (NCBI): domain Eukaryota; kingdom Metazoa; phylum Chordata; class Actinopteri; order Salmoniformes; family Salmonidae; genus Salvelinus; species Salvelinus alpinus. The sequence continues at coordinate 7,910,497 of NC_092093.1, read as the reverse complement.
GGCCAGAGCCAGCTCTCTGAGGTTACCATGCTCCACTCCAGAGCTCACCAGAGGCATGGGGATATCCCTGAGACAGAGAGACCGATACATCAGTATACTGTAATACTTTACATAAAGGGGTTTAGGATACATCAGTATACTGTAATACTTTATATAAAAAGGGGTTTAGGATACATCAGTATACTGTAAAATCAGTGGTCACCAACTGGTCGATCACGATTGACAGGTCGATCTCCAAGTCATTCCTAGTCGATCAACAAACATTTTTGTAAAAAACCCAACGATAAAGCTTTGCCTTCCTATTTTTTTTTTTTTTTTTTTAAATGTGTTTTCGCGCAGTAGGTGCACTTGATCACAGACAGTGTCACCAGCAAAGCACCGCCACACCTCCTCCTCCATGCTTCACGGTGGGAACCACACATCCGTTCACACATCCGTTCACCTACTCTGCGTCTCACAAAGACATGGCGTTTGGAACCAAAAATCTCAAATTTGCATTCATCATACCAAATGACAGATTTCCACCGGTTAAATGTCCATTGCTCATGTTTCTTGGTCCAACCAAGTCTCTTCTTCTTATTGGTGTCTTTTTAGTGGTTTATTTGCAGCAATTCGAACAGCAATTCTGAACAGTTGATGTTGAGATGTGTCTGTTACTTGAACTCTGTGAAGCATTTATTTGGGCTGCAATCTGTGGTGCAGTTAACTCTAATGAATTTATAATCTGCAGCAGAGGTAACTCTGGGTCTTCCTTTCCTGTGGCGGTCCTCATGAGAGCCAGTTTCATCATAGCGCTTGATGGTTTTTTCAACTGCACTTGAAATACTCCAGCATTGACTGACCTTCATGTCTTAAAGTTATGATGGACTGTCGTTTCTCTTTGCTTATTTGAGCTGTTCTTACCATAATATGGACTTGGTCTTATACCTTTTACAACAGATTGGCTCAAACACATTAAGGGAAGAAATCCCACAAATTAACTTCTAACAAGGCACACCTGTTAATTGAAATGCATTCCAGGTGACTACCTCATTAAGCTGGTTGAGAGAATGCCAAGACTGTGCAAAGCCGTCATCAAGGCAATGGGTGGCTACTTTGAACAGTCTCAAATATAAAATATATTTTGTTTAACACTTTTTTACTACATGATTCCATGTGTTATTTCATAGTTTTGATGTCTTCACTATTATTGGAAACTATTAGTGGAAACGCGTTCTCTGGAGTGATGAATCACGTTTCACCATCTGGCAGTCCGACGGACGAATCTGGGTTTGGCGGATGCCAGAAGAACGCTACCTGATCGAATGCATAGTGCCAACTGTAAAGTTTGGTGGAGGAGGCCCCTTAGTTCCAGTGAAGGGAAATCTTAACGCTACAGCATACAATGACATTCTAGAGGATTCTGTGCTTCCAACAGCCTTTCCTGGTTCAACATGACAATGCCCCCTTGTACAAATCAAGGTCCATACAGAAATGGTTTGTCGAGATCGGTGTGAAAGAACTTGACTGGCCTGCACAGAGCCCTGACCTCAACCCCATCTAACACCTTTGGGATGAATTGGAACGCCGACTGCGAACCAGGCCTAATCGGCCAACATCAGACCTCACTAATGCTCGTGGCTGAATGGAAGCAAGTCTCCGCAGCAATGGAAAGTGGAAAGCCTTCCCTGGAGAGTGGAGGCTGTTATAGCAGCAAAGGGGAGGACCAACTCCATATTAATGGAAAAATTAATGCAAAATCCAATGATTTTGGAATGAGATGTTCCACAAGCGGGTGTCCACATACTTTGTCAGGTAGTTTCACATTTCACAGTCTCTGGTCATAAGATTAACAGGAATTGGTGCATGCGGCGGCTGGATGACTGTGTCCCCTTTTCTCAGAGGAGGGAGGGAGCTGAAGGACGGTGAGTCAGGTGAGAGGCAGCCTCACTGCTGCTCCCTTCCTCCCTCCCTCCCTCTCCTCATACGCAGGCCATCAAGTAAAATATAATTTCAAAAATTGGTCTGAGAAGAAGAACATTGGCAGGGCAATTCAAGCATAACCAATATGTAGTGATATTGTAATGTATTGGGCCTTTTGCCTACTGCACAAGCCTTATTGCTACAGAACTATTTTTAATTCATTAATGTTGCATAGGCTTATGTTTATTAAATTCAGTTTTTTTTTTTTAAGTATATGAGCGGTAGATCTGTTTGCATTTTGAAGGCTTTTCTGTTTTTACATCCTCTCTCAATTCAATTCAAAAAGGGGCTTTATTGGAAACGTGTTTACATTGCCAAAGCAACTCTCTCTAACACAGACACACACACAGACCTCTGGACGCGGTAGACTCTAGTCCAGGGTGGCACCAGTGCCAGGATGCGAGCCACCAGATCTACCAGGGCAGAGGGGGAGTAGCTCTTATAACGACCGGTCTTCCACAGCTCATACAGACCTGTACCCCTGATCACCAGAGTGGGGTACAGCTTCAACCCATCTGGCCTGAACGCTGGGTTCTCAAAGAACTCCTGGAGGGCAGAGAAAGAGGAGGAAGTGGAGGGAAGAGGTGAAGGATGAAGAGGGGGTAGTTGGTGGAAGGAGGAGGACGGAAGGGGAAGAGGAGGATGGAGGGGGAAGAGGAAGACAGAAGGGGAGGAGGGAGGACAGAGAGGAGAAAGAGGATGAAGACAGAGGACAGAGAGGAGGAAGACAGAGAGAAGGAAGGAGGGCGAAGAGGAAGACAGAGAGTGCTGTTAAAGAACAAGAGGTCCCAGTGATGCAGGTGTATGCATCAGTATGACAGGGGAGCAGGACTGTGACCATTGGCCAAATACACCATTTATCTCCTGCTCTCACACACCGACACGCTCCGATTACTATCACTAGGATTACACACACAGGGTGTGAGAGCTATTCTCAAAGGGATACTTCGGGATGTTGGTAATGAAGCCCTTTGTTTACTTCCCCAGAGAGTCAGATGAACCCGTGGATACCATTTTAAGGCTAGTTAGCATTGGCTCGCTAAACTACCTCTAACTTCCTTCATACTGGATGCAGAAACATAAAATAGGTATCCATGAGTTAATCTGACTCCACATGGAACCCCGACTCTGAATACACGTTCTATTATAGCAACTATAGTGGAAGAGTAACCAGGCTAGTTCAACAAAATGTGTGGCTGGCTGGCTGGCTGGCCACACACAAGGTAGTATATTGCATCCGATGTGGACTTCCACTACTGATTGTGGGTTCACTGATGACTGTAAAATCCAATGTAGGGATGCACACTGTCTGCCACAGACAGAGCACACAAAGGCCTGTCCCGTTGAGGCCGGTGCAGGCATGGTCACATTTCTTCTCTGTCGCTTTCACCAGACTACTTTCAGTCCTTTCCCCCCCACCTCGGCCAGGTGGAAGGGTCCGCAGCAACAGTCTCGAGGGAGACAGGGTCCTGTCTTCAGTTGGTCCTTTAGCCGCTTTTTTTCTGCCCACCTGCAGAGCGACGGCACCGTTGTAGCTGTCCATACAGCAGCTTCCGCGGCAGGGGATCCTCTACTATCTGGATGGCATTGGCCGAGCCATCTAAGCTGCTGGTGTGTGACGAACGCCTCAATGCTCCTGCAGTTGGATCTCTGTAGGATCTCCGAGTGGGGAACACGATCCTTCCAGGTCACTTTCAAAATGCGTCGAAAGGCATTTTATATGAAAAAGGACTCCAGTTGTTTTAAAAAGTGTCGGTTGTAGACTGTCCATGTTAAACATCCATAAAGGAGTGTAGACACACTGCAACTTTGGTGTGGAGGTGCAGGTTCCTGTTGTTTAAAAACCCCTCTTCCTTAGCCATCCAAAAGGAGGACGAGGCCTCTTTGACCCGGTTCTGGATATCTTGTTCGATGTTAGTCTTCCGAGAGGCCAGGGAAGAGCGAGATGAAGAATGTGTTGTTTCAGGTGGAGGATCAGATGACCTCTGACCTCTGGGAGGTTAACAGACAGCCGTTCTGCTGTAATGCTCTTACAGCTCCTGTGAGGGTGGCCTGTACAGCTCCTAGGGTATGTTTCATATGAGCTCAGTCATCCGCATACTGGAGATCAAGTACGCGATCAGATTTGAGTTGTGTGGCAGCTTGGAGCCATCTAATGTTGTCTCGATGTTCTCTAGTTTTTCTGCCTAGAGACAGAGAGAGACGTAGGTTGTTACGTGACTCTGTTTCCTGACGTCGAGCACCAGATAAGAACAAGAGATAAAAGTAACAAGTAATTCAAGAGCAGCAGTGAAATAACAATAGAGAGACTATATACAGGGGGGTACCGATACAGAGTCAATGTGCAGGGGCACCGGTTAGTTGAGGTAGTATGTACATATAGGTAGAGTTATTAAAGTGACTATGCATAGATGACAACAGAGAGCGGCAGTGGTGTGGGGGGCAATGTGAATAGTCTGGGTAGCCATGTGACTCGATGTTCAGGAGTCCTATGGCTCGGGGGTAGAAGATGTTTAGAAGCCTCTTGGACATACCCTTTGGCGCTCCGGTACCGCTTGCCGTGTGGTAGCAGGCAGAACAGTTTATGACTAGGGTAGCTGGAGCCTTTTTAAGTGGACTTCTTGAGGTGGACGGCTGGGTGAACCTTCCTTCTGAGCTTGGTTAAGGATGGCCGGGTGAACCATCATTCTGAGCTTGGTTAAGGATGGCCGGGTGAACCTTCATTCTGAGCTTGGTTAAGGATGGCCGGGTGAACCTTCATTCTGAGCTTGGTTAAGGATGGCCGGGTGAACCATCATTCTGAGCTTGGTTAAGGATGGCCGGGTGAACCTTCATTCTGAGCTTGGTTAAGGATGGCCGGGTGAACCTTCATTCTGAGCTTGGTTAAGGATGGCCGGGTGAACCTTCATTCTGAGCTTGGTTAAGGATGGCCGGGTGAACCTTCATTCTGAGCTTGGTTAAGGATGGCCGGGTGAACCTTCATTCTGAGCTTGGTTAAGGATGGCTGGGTGAACCATCATTCTGAGCTTGGTTAAGGATGGCTGGGTGACCCTTCATTCTGAGCTTGGTTAAGGATGGCCGGGTGAACCTTCATTCTGAGCTTGGTTAAGGATGGCTGGGTGAACCATCATTCTGAGCTTGGTTAAGGATGGCTGGGTGACCCTTCATTCTGAGCTTGGTTAAGGATGGCCGGGTGAACCTTCATTCTGAGCTTGGTTAAGGATGGCTGGGTGAACCATCATTCTGAGCTTGGTTAAGGATGGCTGGGTGAACCTTCATTCTGAGCTTGGTTAAGGATGGCTGGGTGACCCTTCATTCTGAGCTTGGTTAAGGATGGCTGGGCGACCCTTCACCTAGGAGTCTGGTCTCACACGATTTGCAGCGATGTCATTGTTATAAATCGCTTCAGCTCTGCTGCGATGAGTGCCGTCTTTCCTTCAGGGCCCGTCGGCGCCGTGGCTCGAGTCCAAGAGACGTTCCATGTTACAAGTCGTAAAGGGACATTCATTTGTATCTAGTTCGCGACCGCTGAAGCGGAATGTCCTGAAAGGCTATTGCACCCATCTAAGAGAGTTAGAGTGGGCAATGTTTCAGACACCTTTTCTAGGCCTTTTCCCAGCTGGGGTGAACAGTGTGGTTCCTAAAACAGGACTGCTCAGACGTACAGGGGTCTGCAAGGTGTAGCTGCCACTCAAATCCCAGCTGCTGACGACCAAAAGCCCCGTGCTGTTACCGTGCAGGGGCCCGGCTAGGAGATACCAGATCATTCCGTCCTGCCTGTTACCAAGCACTCCATTGCCTGTCGACTTTAATGGTTTCAGGAATTCTAGGTGGAAGTCGCTGCAGAGCAGTAGTGGATACCTGCGTGATGAAACTATTTAGAGTCGGGGGGGGGGGGTGATTGTCCGAACATCACTTCTTCGCTGTTGGAAAATGGGCTACTCCAGTGGCAAAGAAAGAAGAAAATATCAAAGATGACCAGTACGTCCACACAGATGCAGGAGGCTTTTGCCCTGCCGAGTTAGCATGAGGCCATCCAGTTACCGTGTCACGAGGAGGCCCGGCAAGAGTCTTGATGAAGGAGAGGCTGTTTACTGTCAAGGTAAGACTTACGCAGAGCTGCTTCCCAGTTTATCACATGGGCAAGCCAGTGGCAGCGAGCTGTAAGCGAGACGGTTGCAAGCAGGTGGGAAGTAGACATACACCTTCCCTCTAACCACTGCATCACACACACCTTCCCTCTAACCACTGCATCACACACACGCAGGTAGTAATGAAGCCAGAGCAGATTGTCTGGCCTGCTAAAGTATCACACCAGGCAGTAATGAACTACCCATAATCCCCTCTACGCTCTTCACCACTTCTTCTCTGTAATGTGAAGCAATGAGTCACCACACCCTGACTGGCTGACAGGATGACTACCCGGTCATAAAATAACCCAGGCATATTGTTCATCCTAAATGGCACCCTATTCCTATGTAGGGCCCATAGGGGTCTGGTTAAAGTAGTGCCCTAAATAGAGAATAGGGGCCCATTTGGGATACAGCACAAGAGAGAGAGCGACACGGCAGTGGGTTGGGTCGAGTCATGACGCGGTGTAACCTAGCTACCACACATTAAACAGTGGGTTGGTCCAGTCATCACGCGGTGTAACCTAGCTACCACACATTAAACAGCGGGTTGGTCCAGTCATCACGCGGTGTAACCTAGCTACCACACATTAAACAGTGGGTTGGGTCCAGTCATCACGCGGTGTAACCTAGCTACCACACATTAAACAGTGGGTTGGGTCCAGTCATCACGCGGTGTAACCTAGCTACCACACATTAAACAGTGGGTTGGGTCCAGTCATCACGCGGTGTAACCTAGCTACCACACATTAAACAGTGGGTTGGGTCCAGTCATCACGCGGTGTAACCTAGCTACCACACATTAAACAGTAGGTTGGGTCCAGTCATGACGCGGTGTAACCTAGCTACCACACATTAAACAGTGGGTTAGGTCCAGTCATCACGCGGTGTAGCCTAGCTACCACACATTAAACAGTGGGTTGGGTCCAGTCATCACGCGGTGTAACCTAGCTACCACACATTAAACAGCGGGTTGGGTCCAGTCATCACGCGGTGTAACCTAGCTACCACACATTAAACAGTGTGTTGGGTCCAGTCATCACACGGTGTAGCCTAGCTACCACACATTAAACAGTGGGTTGGGTCCAGTCATCACGCGGTGTAACCTAGCTACCACACATTAAACAGTGGGTTGGGTCCAGTCATCACGCGGTGTAACCTAGCTACCACACATTAAACAGTGGGTTGGGTCCAGTCATCACACGGTGTAGCCTAGCTACCACACATTAAACAGTGGGTTGGGTCCAGTCATCACGCGGTGTAGCCTAGCTACCACACATTAAACAGTGGGTTGGGTCCAGTCATCACACGGTGTAGCCTAGCTACCACACATTAAAAAGTGGGTTGGGTCCAGTCATCACGCGGTGTAGCCTAGCTACCACACATTAAACAGTGGGTTGGGTCCAGTCATCACGAGGTGTAACCTAGCTACCACACATTAAACAGTGGGTTGGGTCCAGTCATGACGCAGTGTTTTTTTTATTTTATTTATTTAACCTTTATTTAACCAGGTAGGCAAATTGAGAACACGTTCTCATTTACAATTGCGACCTGGCCAAGATAAAGCAAAGCAGTTCGACACATACAACAACACATAGTTACACATGGAGTAAAACAAACATATAGTCAATGATACAGTGAAAAAAAACAAGTCTATATACAATGTGAGCAAGTGAGGTGAGATAAGGGAGGTGAAGGCAAACAAATATATGTATAAATAAATAAAAATATAAAAAGGCCATGGTGGCGAAGTAAATACAACACAGCAAGTAAAATAAAAACTAAAAACGCTGGAATGGTTGGTTTGCAGTGGAAGAAAGCGCAAAGTAGAGACAGAAATAATGGGGTGCAAAGGAGCAAAATAAATAAATAAATACAGTAGGTAAAGAGGTAGTTGTTTGGGCTAAATTATAGATGGGCTATGTACAGGTGCAGTAATCTATGAGCTGCTCTGACAGCTGGTGCTTAAAGCTAGTGAGGGAGATAAGTGTAACCTAGCTACCACACATTAAACAGTGGGTTGGGTCCAGTCATCACGCGGTGTAACCTAGCTACCACACATTAAACAGTGGGTTGGGTCCAGTCATGACGCGGTGTAACCTAGCTACCACACATTAAACAGTGGGTTGGTCCAGTCATGACGCGGTGTAACCTAGCTACCACACATTAAACAGTGGGTTGGTCCAGTCATGACGCGGTGTAACCTAGCTACCACACATTAAACAGTGGGTTGGTCCAGTCATGACGCGGTGTAACCTAGCTACCACACATTAAACAGTGGGTTGGGTCCAGTCATCACGCTGTGTAACCTAGCTACCACACATTAAACAGTGGGTTGGGTCCAGTCATCACGCGGTGTAGCCTAGCTACCACACATTAAACAGTGGGTTGGGTCCAGTCATCACGCTGTGTAACCTAGCTACCACACATTAAACAGTGGGTTGGGTCCAGTCATCACGCGGTGTAACCTAGCTACCACACATTAAACAGTGGGTTGGGTCCAGTCATCACACGGTGTAGCCTAGCTACCACACATTAAACAGTGGGTTGGGTCCAGTCATCACGCGGTGTAACCTAGCTACCACACATTAAACAGTGGGTTGGGTCCAGTCATCACGCGGTGTAACCTAGCTACCACACATTAAACAGTGGGTTGGGTCCAATCATCACACGGTGTAGCCTAGCTACCACACATTAAACAGTGGGTTGGGTCCAGTCATCACGCGGTGTAACCTAGCTACCACACATTAAACAGTGGGTTGGGTCCAGTCATCACGCGGTGTAGCCTAGCTACCACACATTAAACAGTGGGTTGGGTCCAGTCATCACGAGGTGTAACCTAGCTACCACACATTAAACAGTGGGTTGGGTCCAGTCATCACGCGGTGTAACCTAGCTACCACACATTAAACAGTGGGTTGGGTCCAGTCATCACGCGGTGTAGCCTAGCTACCACACATTAAACAGTGGGTTGGGTCCAGTCATCACGAGGTGTAACCTAGCTACCACACATTAAACAGTGGGTTGGGTCCAGTCATGACGCGTTGTTTTTTTAATTTTATTTATTTAACCTTTATTTAACCAGGTAGGCAAATTGAGAACACGTTCTCATTTACAATTGCGACCTGGCCAAGATAAAGCAAAGCAGTTCGACACATACAACAACACATAGTTACACATGGAGTAAAACAAACATATAGTCAATGATACAGTGAAAAAAAATAAGTCTATATACAATGTGAGCAAGTGAGGTGAGATAAGGGAGGTGAAGGCAAACAAATATATGTATAAATAAATAAAAATATAAAAAGGCCATGGTGGCGAAGTAAATACAACACAGCAAGTAAAATAAAAAATAAAAACGCTGGAATGGTTGGTTTGCAAGTGGAAGAAAGCGCAAAGTAGAGACAGAAATAATGGGGTGCAAAGGAGCAAAATAAATAAATAAATACAGTAGGTAAAGAGGTAGTTGTTTGGGCTAAATTATAGATGGGCTATGTACAGGTGCAGTAATCTATGAGCTGCTCTGACAGCTGGTGCTTAAAGCTAGTGAGGGAGATAAGTGTAACCTAGCTACCACACATTAAACAGTGGGTTGGGTCCAGTCTTTACGCTGTGTAACCTAGCTACCACACATTAAACAGTGGGTTGGGTCCAGTCATCACGCGGTGTAGCCTAGCTACCACACATTAAACAGTGGGTTGGGTCCAGTCATCACGCGGTGTAACCTAGCTACCACACATTAAACAGTGGGTTGGGTCCAGTCATCACGCTGTGTAACCTAGCTACCACACATTAAACAGTGGGTTGGGTCCAGTCATCACGCGGTGTAACCTAGCTACCACACATTAAACAGTGGGTTGGGTCCAGTCATCACGCGGTGTAGCCTAGCTACCACACATTAAACAGTGGGTTGGGTCCAGTCATCACGCGGTGTAGCCTAGCTACCACACATTAAACAGTGGGTTGGGTCCAGTCATCACGCGGTGTAACCTAGCTACCACACATTAAACAGTGGGTTGGGTCCAGTCATCACGCGGTGTAACCTAGCTACCACACATTAAACAGTGGGTTGGGTCCAGTCATCACGCGGTGTAACCTAGCTACCACACATTAAACAGTGGGTTGGGTCCAGTCATCACGCGGTGTAACCTAGCTACCACACATTAAAATGACGCCGCTCATTCAATCAGTGACAGACCACGGTAGGAGGGGTATTTTTGTATTCACTTGCTATTTTCACATCGGTTGTTATAAACTACAGTTTTGTCTCTCAATTTTGCTGAAATATATATATGTATATTGGTGCAAATGGGTTCAGATAATCGTTATAAATCCTGACAAACTACAAACACATTTCTTAGAAGTTATTATTGGGGATGAATCAGAATGAGTTGGGTAACATAGATAAGATGTTTTACTTTCATCATATGCTTGTGAGATACTTGTCATTAAAATCTCTCCCTTTGTCTATAGGGTTGGCAGTTGCAGTTATCCCTTCTCAGCTAGGGCTTAGGTCACTCGACATTATCCTCTCTTGTAAAACAGCTGGTACTATTTACAGTATACAGCACCACGTCCCGCTGTGTGTGTGTGTGTGTTACTCACGATGAACTGTTCGACGTCTCTCTCCATACCAACGTTAGGGAGGTCAGGCATCATGTGAGACACCACCTTGAAACCTGCGTCTTTGGAGAAGTGGAAGGACTCACACACCGCCCTCACTGTGTGACCTCTGGACACACACACAGCATTATTATTATTATTACACAGCGAGCGTGTAAAACACACAATCACGTTCACTAGGATGATCACAAATCACTCACACAATAGATTACATGGTGATCATGTAACATGCACATGACACACAACATTATACTGACCAACACTACTGACATATGACCAGTGGCTATGCCCAACACTGGGGACATGCGAGTCATGCCCGACACTGGGGACCATGCGAGTCATGCCCGACACTGGGGACCATGCGAGTCATGCCCGACACTGGGGACCATGCGAGTCATGCCCGACACTGGGGACCATGCGAGTCATGCCCGACACTGGGGACCATGCGAGTCATGCCCGACACTGGGGACCATGCGAGTCATGCCCGACACTGGGGACCATGCGAGTCATGCCCGACACTGGGGACCATGCGAGTCATGCCCGACACTGGGGACCATGCGAGTCATGCCCGACACTGGGGACCATGCGAGTCATGCCCGACACTGGGGACCATGCGAGTCATGCCCGACACTGGGGACCATGCGAGTCATGCCCGACACTGGGGACCATGCGAGTCATGCCCGACACTGGGGACCATGCGAGTCATGCCCGACACTGGGGACCATGCGAGTCACGCCCAACACTAGGGACATGCGAGTCACGCCCAACACTAGGGACATGCGAGTCACGCCCAACACTAGGGACATGCGAGTCACGCCCAACACTAGGGACATGCAAGTCACGCCCAACACTGGGGACATGATAGTCACGCCCAACACTAGGGACATGATAGTCATGCCCAACACTAGGGACATGCGAGTCACGCCCAACACTAGGGACATGCGAGTCACGCCCAACACTAGGGACATGCGAGTCACGCCCAACACTAGGAACATGCGAGTCATGCCCAACACTGGGGACATGCGAGTCATGCCTAACACCAGTGACATATGATTAGTATCTATGACCCTTGGGTTTCTGCCCCTTAGATTAGTGACATATGACTAGCGGCCATGAATAAGAATACTGACATATGACTAAGATAAGTGACATATCACTAGCAGTCGCTATGACGGCTCAATTCAAAATCCCTCCTGACCTCTGCCCTCTGCCCTGTTTGTGTCTCAAACTAAAAGTCCTCGTAGACTCTATGAACCCTTTATCTCACACACTAATGACCTCTGACCTGTTGGTGTCCCGTGCTACGTCCTCGTAGACGCTCTGAACCCCTATCTCCAGCCGGGTACAGCCGTACCCCAGCATGTCGCTGAGGTGTCTCTTCAGACAGTAGTCAGGACGCGTCTCGATGGTGATACCAACACACTTGGTGTTACTGCGTTCCGAGTACCTATAAAAACAGGAAAGGAGACAGAGAAGTTAGCTGTCAGCAACAGGCTGCTGATTCCAAAGAACTAGAAGGAGATTTCAATGTCTGATAGGGTCAGATCGAGGGTATGGGTAATATAGCCCCCCCCCCAACCACCCGGACAGCCACCCGGACAGCCACCGGGTGTCCGGGTGGCAGTCATTGGCAGGAAAATGTGAGACAATAATAAATCACGTCATAAAAATGGCACAACAAAAGTTAAATTTTCTATGAATAACTTCTTCCCCGTTGAAACGAAGAGAGACAATTGTGGACGTATTAAAACCGTAGGAACGAGGAGAGCCGATTGTAAAAACTGTAGGAACGAGGAGAGCCGATTGAGGACGTATTAAAAACTGTAGGAACGAGGAGAGCCGATTGTGGACGTATTAAAAACTGTAGGAACAAGGAGAGCCGATTGTGGACGTATTAAAACTGTAGGAACGAGGAGAGCCGATTGAGGACGTATTAAAACTGTAGGAACGAAGAGAGCCGATTGAGGACGTATTAAAAGTGTAGGAACAAGGAGAGCCGATTGAGGACGTATTAAAACTGTAGGAACAAGGAGAGCCGATTGAGGACGTATTAAAACTGTAGGAACAAGGAGAGCCGATTCAGGTTGAATTGAGCTGAGATTAAACATCATCCGTCTGGTTGTCATTCTCTCCACTTGGACAGGTTTGATCATCATCATCATCTAGACCAATAATTTCAGCTCATATTCCTACAAACTATTACTGGGAACATAATGTCCATTCTAACAGTCTGACGACTGATTTAAGACAAATCACAGGAGTTACTGCCCCAGAGAACACATCAGATTGTCTGAAATTAGTCAATAAAAAATGCTATTATCTGGATGGTTATCTGCAGATCACATGCAGAGGCTTTTCTCATCAAACGAACGGAGGCATAGTGGGACTCGGAGAAGCGTGATTGCCACAGGCAGACAAGCTTACACACACACACGGCAGAGATAAGGGCCTCCCACGTCTCAGCCTGATTAGCTGCCGTAACAATTCCTGTAATCGTGTCTTAACGAACATGCTGATAATGCCACTGGATGAGCAATACAGGAGAACACACACACACACACACACACCTCAGCCAGTAGGGAGTAAATACCCTGACTAACAAGCCCTCCGTTCCCCCACTCCTTTATCACATTCCTCCATTTTATATTCATCTCCCAAAAGTCACAAATGGTTCTCCCTCCTACTGTAATGAAGGGCCAAAGCATGAGTCATGTTGTAACTCCCAAAGATGGGGACACTTTCCAATCCTCTCATCATAACAACTAAACAAATATCAAGTAAAAATGTGCCCTTCTTCCAAGTCTTAATTTGTCATATGGGTTAATAAGGAATAAGGATTTTTGCTTTTTTGCTGAGAAAATGTCTACAGCAGGGACGGACAACTGGAAAGCCCTCGGATCAACCCCCCCCCCCCCCTCCCCTTTTTAATAACTCAGTCAGGGTCTCAACTTATTGTTGAGAGGTAGAATACACAAGGTGCAATTTCAACATTTGGTTGTGCATCAGCAGTGATCCTCTTGTCATGTCAGTTACTGATAGTCAATTAGCCGATGTCAGCTAACAATGTTTAGATTGCCAAGTTAGTTTAGCAGCCAGCTACAGTACCAGTCAAAAGTTTGGACACATCTACTCATTCAAGGGTTTTTATTTTATTTTATTTTTTACTATTTTCTACATTGTAGAATAATAGTGAAGACATCAAAACTATGAAATAACACATATGGAATCATGTAGTAAACAAAAAAAAGTGTGTAACAAAATCATCCGTTCATCTACTCTGCGTCTCACAAAGACACGGCGGTTGGAACTAAAAATCTCCAATTAGGACTCATCAAACCAAAGGACAGATTTTCACCGGTCTAATGTCCATTGCTCGTATTTCTTGGCCCCAGCAAGTTTCTTCTTATTGGTGTCCTTTAGTAGTGGTTTCTTTGCAGCAATTCGACCATGAAGGCCTGATTCACGCAGTCTCCTCTGAACAGTTGATGTTGAGATGTGTCTGTTACTTGAACTCTGTGAAGCATATATTTGGTCTGCAATTTCTGAGGCTGGTAACTCTAATTAACTTATCCTCTGCAGCAGCAGTAACTGGGTCTTCCATTCCTGTGGCGGTCCTCATGAGAGCCATAATATGGACTTGGTCTTTTACCAAATAGGGCCATCTTCTGTATGCCACCCCTACCATGTCACAACACAACTGATTGGCTCAAACGCATTAAGGAAAGAAATTCCACAAATTAACTTAAGAATTTTAATGCATTCCAGGTGACTACCTCATGAAGCTGGTTGAGAGAATGCCAAGTGCCAAGAGTGTGCAAAGCTGTCAAGACAAAGGGTGGCTAGTTTGAAGAATCCCAAATATAAAATAGATATTTTGATTTGTTTTAAGACTATTTTGGTTACTACATGATTTCATGTTATATTTCATAGTTTTAATGTCTTCACTATTATTCTACAATATAGAAAATAGTAAAAGTACAGAAAAACCCTGGAATGAATAGGTGTGTCCAAACTAAACTTGTTATCATGGTTGAATTGCCGGGTGGCCTCCATTGATTTTGTTAGTCAGTCTCACTTAGATATATTAAAAACAGCACATTTTCCTCTCCATGGGAAAATGTGTAGAATTGCGAGCAGCTACGGTCCATCATGAGGAATTCAGATGTTTTTGTGGCCCCTAACCCCAATCAAAGTTGCCCGTCCCCTGGTCAACAGGGTTTGCTAGATCTCAAGACACAGAGAACATTGCCATCTCGTGGAACAAACTACCCATCACACTCCTTCAGACAGGAACCATTTCACAACCAGAGGGAGCAAAAAAACACCTCCAAAAATAATAAGAGATATTTGGTCGGGTCTAGTTCAGGGCTCTCCAACCCTGTTCCTGGAGAACTACCGTCCAGTAGGTTTTAATTCCAACCCTGTTCCTGGAGAACTACCGTCCAGTAGGTTTTAATTCCAACCCTGTTCCTGGAGAGATACCGTCCAGTAGGTTTTAATTCCAACCCTGTTCCTGGAGAACTACCGTCCAGTAGGTTTTAATTCCAACCCTGTTCCTGGAGAACTACCGTCCAGTAGGTTTTAATTCCAACCCTGTTCCTGGAGAACTACCGTCCAGTAGGTTTTAATTCCAACCCTGTTCCTGGAGAGATACCGTCCAGTAGGTTAATTCCAACCCTGTTCCTGGAGAACTACCGTCCAGTAGGTTTTAATTCCAACCCTGTTCCTGGAGAACTACCGTCCAGTAGGTTTTAATTCCAACCCTGTTCCTGGAGAACTACCGTCCAGTAGGTTTTAATTCCAACCCTGTTCCTGGAGAACTACCGTCCAGTAGGTTTTAATTCCAACCCTGTTCCTGGAGAACTACTGTCCAGTAGGTTTTAATTCCAACCCTGTTCCTGGAGAACTACCGTCCAGTAGGTTTTAATTCCAACCCTGTTCCTGGAGAGATACCGTCCAGTAGGTTTTAATTCCAAGCCTGTTCCTGGAGAACTACCGTCCAGTAGGTTTTAATTCCAACCCTGTTCCTGGAGAACTACCGTCCAGTAGGTTTTAATTCCAACCCTGTTCCTGGAGAACTACTGTCCAGAAGGTTTTAATTCCAACCCTGTTCCAATTACAACAGGAGAGATATGGTAGGATCCTGACGGGGTTATGGATATGGTAGGATCCTGACGGGGTTAGGGATATGGTAGGATCCTGACGGGGTTAGGGATATGGTAGGATCCTGACGGGACTAGTGATATGGTAGGATCCTGACGGGGCTAGTGATATGGTAGGATCCTGACGGGGCTAGTGATATGGTAGGATCCTGACGGGGCTAGGGATATGGTAGGATCCTGACGGGGCTAGTGATATGGTAGGATCCTGACGGGGCTAGTGATATGGTAGGATCCTGACGGGGCTAGGGATATGGTAGGATCCTGACGGGGTTAGTGATACAACAGGAGAGATATGGTAGGATCCTGACGGGGCTAGGGATATGGTAGGATCCTGACGGGGCTAGGGATATGGTAGGATCCTGACGGGGCTAGGGATATGGTAGGATCCTGACGGGGCTAGTGATATGGTAGGATCCTGACGGGGCTAGTGATACAACAGGAGAGATATGGTAGGATCCTGACGGGGCTAGGGATATGGTAGGATCCTGACGGGGCTAGTGATATGGTAGGATCCTGACGGGGCTAGTGATATGGTAGGATCCTGACGGGGCTAGTGATATGGTAGGATCCTGACGGGGCTAGGGATATGGTAGGATCCTGACGGGGCTAGGGATATGGTAGGATCCTGACGGGGCTAGGGATATGGTAGGATCCTGACGGGGTTAGTGATACAACAGGAGAGATATGGTAGGATCCTGACGGGGTTAGTGATATGGTAGGATCCTGACGGGGTTAGTGATATGGTAGGATCCTGACGGGGTTAGTGATATGGTAGGATCCTGACGGATGGAAGCGGCACCCCAGGTACCCTGAGATGTTCGAGTGCTAGTTTTGATGGAAGCAGCACCCCAGGTACCCTGAGATGTTCGAGTGCTAGTTTTGATGGAAGCAGCACCCCAGGTACCCAGAGATGTTCGAGTGCTAGTTTTGATGGAAGCAGCACCCCAGGTACCCTGAGATGTTCGAGTGCTAGTTTTGATGGAAGCAGCACCCCAGGTACCCAGAGATGTTCGAGTGCTAGTTTTGATGGAAGCGGCACCCCAGGTACCCTGAGATGTTCGAGTGCTAGTTTTGATGGAAGCAGCACCCCAGGTACCCAGAGATGTTCGAGTGCTAGTTTTGATGGAAGCGGCACCCCAGGTACCCAGAGATGTTCGAGTGCTAGTTTTGATGGAAGCAGCACCCCAGGAGGATAAAAAACATTGGTTTGTCAGTCCTAGCCTGGTTTCAGATATCTTTCTGCTCCTACCAACTCCATCTCTCAATCCAATGAGTGACAAGGACTTGTTGGCATTTTAGCAAAAACCGACTGGCACACAGTCCCTATTATGAAACAGATTGAGAAACACTCATCTAAAAAGGGCCATCGGTAGTATAGAGGGTTAGTCCAAAATGGTAGCTTATGTCCTATATAGTGCACTGCTTTTTACCAGAGCACTACGGGCCCTGGTTAAAAGCAGTGCACTATAAAGGGAATAGGGTGCCATAGGGCCCTGGTTAAAAGTAGTGCACTATAAAGGGAATAGGGTGCCATAGGGCCCTGGTTAAAAGTAGTGCACTATAAAGGGAATAGGGTGCCATAGGGCCCTGGTTAAAAGTAGTGCACTATAAAGGGAATAGGGTGCCCTAGGGCCCTGGTTAAAAGTAGTGCACTATAAAGGGAATAGGGTGCCCTAGGGCCCTGGTTAAAAGTAGTGCACTATAAAGGGAATAGGGTGCCATAGGGCCCTGGTTAAAAGTAGTGCACTATAAAGGGAATAGGGTGCCCTAGGGCCCTGGTTAAAAGTAGTGCACTATAAAGGGAATAGGGTGCCCTAGGGCCCTGGTTAAAAGTAGTGCACTATAAAGGGAATAGGGTGCCATAGGGCCCTGGTTAAAAGTAGTGCACTATAAAGGGAATAGGGTGCCATTTAGGACACACCCTTTGAAGAGAGTCTAGAGTGACTAAGTGAGGGAGAAAGGGTTCTGTGTGATTAGGTCTCCTACAAAAAACCTCAATGGATCAATCCTATTGACTCTACAGAGAAGCTGCAGATCAGAAGCTGCAGATCAATACCCAGACGGCTCCATTTACGACACACTCTGCGTGGTATAATTAATAACGAACCTCTGACAAATGAGAAATTCATATAGGCCTAATGAAAGTCTCTTGATTATATAAAGATATTTTGTTGTAGCGTTCAAGCATTACGTACTTTTGTCTTTTGTATCAAATTTTTTTTTTTTTTGGGGGGGTGGTCACTGACAGATTCACACCGAGTGTACAAAACATTAAGAACACCTTCCTAATTTAGAGTTTCAACCCCTTGTCCCTCAGAACAGCCTCAATTCGTCTGGGCATCGATTCTAGAAGGTGTCGAAAGCGTACAGTGCCTGACGGACTAGAGGTGTGGGGGGGGGGGGGTAGTAATATTACCTGACGGCCTCAGCTACGTTGTTAGAGGTGTGTCCTGACAGGGGTTCGGGGGGGGCAGTATTACCTGACGGCCTCAGCTACGTTGTTAGAGGTGTGTCCTGACAGGGGTTCGGGGGGGGGGGGGGGCAGTATTACCTGACGGCCTCAGCTACGTTGTTAGAGGTGTGTCCTGACAGGGGTTCGGGGGGGTGGCAGTATTACCTGACGGCCTCAGCTACGTTGTTAGAGGTGTGTCCCGACAGGGGTTCGGGGGGGGGGGGGCAGTATTACCTGACAGCCTCAGCTACGTTGTTAGAGGTGTGTCCCGACAGGGGTTCGGGGGGGGGGCAGTATTACCTGACAGCCTCAGCTACGTTGTTAGAGGTGTGTCCTGACAGGGCGTCGTGGAGGTTCCTGATGAAGTAGTCTCTGTACTCCTCAGCCAGGGCCATGAAGGTTCCTCCCATCACTATAAACTCCACCTTGTCCACACTGTGGCCCAGCTGCTTCAACTGGACGGGAAAACACATGTTCAGTGTTGTAGTATAGGCCTCCTCTCAGAACAAGAGGGCAGAGATAAAAGTTGGTTACTTTGCTACACATGTAGTGCAGTGGTGAATGACGTGAGTTCCCCGCATTTCTAATGTGAATTATTACTATTATCATCATCATGTCTTATTTTATTATCATAGGTAATAATGATAGTAGGGGTACTGCACTGTGTGTCACTGACCTGTTCCACTCGATGCCTGGTCTGCAGGTAAGGATCATAACGTGCTCTGATGGCTCTCATAGACGTCGGCTGACAGAGAGAAAGAATACGAGACTTTTAGACAACACACACACAGAGAGAGAGATGTTGGAGGTTCTGGACTACGGGAATAGTGTTGATTTACCTCATAGCCAGTGTAAGACTGGGTGGAGTATTCAAAGTCCGAGTCTGGACCACCTGGACAGTATCTGTCGTAGCAGAAACATAACGGTTCCTCTTTATAGTCAACACAATATTATGGTCAGAATTCTTCCTAGTTTTACTGTCTGATCTGTTACTATGCAGTCACACACACACACACAGACGATCTGTTACTATGCAGTCACACACACACACACAGATGATCTGTTACTATGCAGTCACTCACACACAGATGATCTGTTCCTATGCAGTCACTCACACACAGATGATCTGTTCCTATGCAGTCACTCACACACAGATGATCTGTTCCTATGCAGTCACTCACACACAGATGATCTGTTCCTATGCAGTCACTCACAAACAGATGATCTGTTCCTATGCAGTCACTCACACACAGATGATCTGTTCCTATGCAGTCACTCACACACAGATGATCTGTTCCTATGCAGTCACTCACACACAGATGATCTGTTCCTATGCAGTCACTCACACACAGATGATCTGTTCCTATGCAGTCACTCACACACAGATGATCTGTTCCTATGCAGTCACTCACACACAGATGATCTGTTCCTATGCAGTCACTCACACACAGATGATCTGTTCCTATGCAGTCACACACACACAGATGATCTGTTCCTATGCAGTCACACACACAGATGATCTGTTCCTATGCAGTCACACACACAGATGATCTGTTCCTATGCAGTCACACACACAGATGATCTGTTACTATGCAGTCACACACACAGATGATCTGTTACTATGCAGTCACACACACAGATGGTCTGTTACTATGCAGTCACACACACAGATGGTCTGTTACTATGCAGTCACACACACAGATGATCTGTTACTATGCAGTCACACACAGATGATCTGTTACTATGCAGTCACTCACAGATGATCTGTTACTATGCAGTCACTCACAGATGGTCTGTTACTATGCAGTCACTCACAGATGATCTGTTACTATGCAGTCACTCACAGATGATCTGTTACTATGCAGTCACTCACAGATGATCTGTTACTATGCACTCACACACAGATGGTCTGTTACTATGCACTCACACACAGATGATCTGTTACTATGCAGTCACACACACAGATGGTCTGTTACTATGCAGTCACACAGATGATCTGTTACTATGCACTCACACACAGATGGTCTGTTACTATGCACTCACACACAGATGTTTCCAGTGAAGCTGATGTGGGGGCAGCGATGGGGTTTGCACATCACAGCAACTACTGCAATCTGAACAAAGAGAAACAAGCACACGTGTCTTGTCAGAAATGAAATGGTCCTTTTTATTGCTTGTCCATAGAAGGAAGCCGACAGACAGACACTCAAACACACACACGTACCCCGCTGGCAGTGCGGATAGGCTTGGCCTTGAGTTTGGGCACCAGGGCACGGCGGTAGTGGGGTGGAACAGCAGCTATGATGTCTACTAGCCTGGGCTGAGCTGAAAGACCATATTTAGCAGAGCACTTCGTCTTCACCCTGATGACAACATGTAAAAGAGTGTTCGAGAGGTTAGTCCATTCAGGGGTGTATTCATTCGTGCACTGCGTAGTAAACCATAGCAAACTGAACTGAAAAAAGTTTATATTGGAGAGATTCTGGTAGGTTCATCCCTATTTTGTTCCATTGGCTTAGATTATCATTCCACACAGCACAACGTTTCCCAAATGATGGTTGCAGACAGGTACGTTTGAGAACATGACAGGTTTCTGGCAAGAAATAATGCTTTGTTTACTTGGTGGGTCACAATCCACTTCCCCAAGGGCTTTAACTTTTTTATTTAACCTTTAATTTAACTAGGCAAGTCAGTTAAGAACAAATTCTTATTTACAATGATGGCCTAGGAACAGTGGGTTAACTGCCTTGTTCAGGGGCAGAACGACAGATGTTTCCCTCGTCAGCTCGGGGATTCGATCTAGCAACCTTTTGGTTACTGGCCCAACACTCTGCCTCCCCCCTCTAACCACTAGGCTACCTGCTGGGTGGCAGGTAGGTGGCAGTCCATGGAAAAGCTGTAGGTTAGGTTCTTACTTGTTGAGGTTGATGTCTTTTCCCTCTTCATGCGCCTCGACCAGCTGATTGATGACATCAGCAATGGTCATCATCATTAACTCTGCACGGCTCAGATCACCTGGCAAAGTAGTCAGGCAACATTAGCTTAATTAACTACCAGTAATAGCCGACTAAACTCAACGATATACAACCAAACATGCCCTGACTATAAAGATGATATACAGTGAGCTCCAAAAGTAAGTCGGGACAGTAACCACGTTCCCACCGACAGTTTTTATTTCGAGTAAAGTCATATCATATAAAATAAATAAATGACGGTCATGACGAGAGAAAACCAAATATCCAATATAACATTAGTTTTACCTCGGTACAGTGTTTGGTCGCCTAATAACTACCGAGCAAGCTTCACAGACACTCAAGCCAAGTCACTTTTAATTAGTCAATTTAGCCTACATAAAAGACAGAGTTGGTTAGTTGTTCGTAGAGAAAATCAGTTTCGCCTAGCTATCTGGAGGACAAGTTAGCAAGATGTGTAATTTAGCTAGCTAAGTTAGCTAGCCAGCCAACGACTAACCTCAGCTCCTAGCTAACCAAGCAGAAAGATAACCATTTCAGAAAAGTAGAGGATAGTTCCACAGACTTACTCTTTTTCTTTTGCTTTCCCATATCTGCAGTTACGTTGACGCTGTGAATTTACAATATGAAACGTGTTATTAACTGGGAAAATATGGAGAACTTTCAACTTGGTAATCAAGCTTGCACGACTCCTGCCGTCCACCCTTGTAAACGGTCGTAAAATAACGTAAAAACACAGCGCTTATTTTTTTTATTCCGAGAAGTTCCCTGTCCATAATAAAATAATGTAAAATGTTGGACGGTGTCTCAATTAAAATGGCCCTTTGAAACTGCATCTGACATCAATAATTCTAATCCTTTCCACACATTTTTACTATAAAATACATTATATGTATATTTTCTGAAAACATTTTTTTTTCTAAATACAGATCTACAATAAATCAGCATACTCTCCAACAGTTTATCCATAAACAACATTCCCTTGCGCAAATCTGTGTATCGCAACTAAATCCGGTTAAGGCTTCAGGATAGGTTTAGGACGATGACTTCAGGGATCTATACGGGCGGCATCAGGAAATGCAACAGGTGGAAAACTATTCGTTCTCGCAATGATCTGTTGTTGTTCCCGGTAAGTTTGGACAATTGTGTTTTTGGGAATGTTTTATAATAGCTATAACTCAAGACAACTTACTACCTAAACTGTTTAGTTGTTGTTGGCTAAATTTGTCCACCGATATCACCATATATTGTTTGTTTGTTTTTATCCCGCTGGCACGCAAGCTAGGGAAGGAAGGAAGGAAGGAAGGTGGACTTGAAGAGAACGCTGCCTGAATTTGGACGCTCGAGTAAGGGGGAAAATAAGAACTAGTCGCACGGTGAGTTGACAGTTTTCTCTGTAAGCTAAAATCGTTTGAGCTTTTCCAGTTTTTTTTTTACTTTACTTTTGTCCTTGAGCTGAACAGGACACATGTGTTTGTGTGTGTGTGTGAGCGCTTCGATGCAACCAAGAGTGTTTTGACATTGCTGGCTACAGCAGGCTTCCTATCTCTTCGTTTGATTAATAACCTGTGATTAGAGATAAATCATTCAGAATGTGTACATTTGGCAAGATGAGGTAGCACGATTCATGCATGTACAGTAACGTTATACATTATTAATGAATCTCATTCACCATTCAGTCCAGCCACAGAAAACCCTCAGCCAGGCACCATGGATGACAGCTTGAGTAACTCCAATGTGAAGGTCGCAGTTCGCGTCCGACCAATGAACAGAAGAGGTACACTCATAATACAAATCTTGACAGTCATTTCATGAGTAGGTCTTTCCATCCATGCAGTTTATTTTTGGTGTGTGAGTGAATGATGCGGGGGTGGAACCTAAACCTGCAGTCTCAGCAGTTATATCCGTGGAGCCGGCAGGTTAGAGTCATGGAATATTGTGTGAATGAAGGGCAGGTTGACTAAAGAGACAACAATGCATAAAAAAAAATCTAGAAATGTATCATTCTGGTTCAATTTATATCAAATCAAACTTTATTAGTCACACATGTGCCGAATACAACAAGTGTAGACCTTACTGTGAACTGCTTACTTATACAAGCCCTTAATAACCAAAAATGCAGTTCAAGAAAGAGTTAAGAAACATTTTAACCAAATAAACAAAAGTAAAAAGTGTAACAAAAAAATAACGAGGTTCTATACAGGGGGTTACCGGTACTGAGTCAGTGTGCGGGGGTACAGGTTAGTCGAGGTCATTTGTACATGTAGGCAGTGGTGAAGTGACTGCATAGATAATAGACAGCAAGTAGCAGCAGTGTACAAAACAAATGGGGGGGTCAATGTAAATAGTCCAGTGGCCATTTTGATTAATTGTTCAGCAGTCTTATGGCTTGTGGTTGGCCACACAAGCTCACAGAACGGGACTGCCGAGTGCTGTAGTGCATAAAAAAATCGTATGTCCTTTGTTGCAACACTCACTACCGAGTTCCAAACTGCCTCTGGAAGCAAGGTCAGCACAATAACTATTTGTCGGGTGCTTCATGAAATGGGTTTCCATGGCAGCCCCACACAAGCCTAAGATCACCGTGCACAATGCCAAGCGTCGGCTGGAGTGGTGTAAAGCTCACCGCCATTGGACTCTGGATCAGCGGAAACGCATTCTCTGGAGTGATGAAGCCCGCTTCACCATCTGGCAGTCCTGACGGACAAATCTGGGTTTGGCGGATGCCAGGAGAACACTACATGCCCCAATGCATAGTGCCAACTGTAAAGTTTGGTGGAGGTGGCTAGGCCCCTTAGTTCCAGTGAAGGGAAATCTTAACGCTACAGCATACAATGACATTCTAGACGATTCTGTGCTTCCAACTTTGTGGCAACAGTTTGGGGAAGGCCCTTTCCTGTTTCAGCATGACAATGCCCCCTTGCACAAAGCGAGGTCCCTACAGAAATAGTTTGTTGAGATCAGTGTGGAAGAACTCGACTGGCCTGCACAGAACCCTGACCTCACCTCCATCGAACACCTTTGGGCTGAATTGGAATGCCGACTGCGAGCCAGGCCTAATCACCCAACATCAGTGCCCGACCTAACTAATGCTCTTGTGGCTGAATGGAAGCAAGTCCCCGCAGCAATGTTCCAACATCTAGTGGAAAGCCTTCCCAGAAGAGTGGAGACTGTTATAGCAGCAAAGGGGGGACACACTCCATATTAATTCCCATGATTTTTGCAATAAGATGTTCAATGAGCAGATGTCCACATACTTTTGGCCATGCAATGTATGTGTTGCTGTGTTGATACATTAGCTGGGAGGTTAAATGTATGTGTTGCTATGGTGATACACTAGCTGGGAGGTTAAATGTATGTGTTGCTATGGTGATACACTAGCTGGGAGGTTAAATGTATGTGTTGCTATGGTGATACAGTATCTGAGAGGTTAAACGTATGTGGCTCCCTCGAATCATCAGCTGTTCCTGGACACATCGTAGCCAGACGCAGAAATAAGACCTGTTGTTGTTGTTCCTGTTGTATAACAACATGTATGTGTTGTGTGTCTCCTTGTCCCACCAGAAAAGGACCTGAAGACCAACTGTGTGGTGGAGATGGAGGGGAACCAGACAGTGTTGAACCCTGCTAGTCAGAACCTCAGCAAGGGAGACCCCCGGTAGGAATACACACACCTTCATTCTGACCATCATGTATCCCTGCAGCATTAGGCCTCCCGTCCCATGTGCCATCCATGTGTCTGCCTACTGTTCAGTGTTCAACAAATACTTCCTTTTGAATTATATTGTAGTAACTGGGTGGGGGGGGTCAGTTTCAGGTCAAGATTTATCATGGACTACTAGCTTAGGAATTTGATTGGGCCCCCTTTTCATATGCTTGACTTTTCTTCATGGTTTGACACATTTAGAAACAGATGAGGAATCAGATCCCAGTTAGACCTTGTTATTGATTTGCTTTTTGAAAAGCAACAAAATAGAGTACATTTTTCGTTTTTTATTCAGATGGTTCAAGTGCAGGAATGGTATTCGAAATATGTGACTTTTGTGTTGTGTTGTTGGCTGCCACCAGCCGTTATTTGTATCATAAGTCATTTGTCATGCTACGTACTGTATCACTTTGTATACACTGTGTGTTCACCAAGTCACATCCCCTCCGATGTTCTCACACTGAGGATCACACATGCATAGACCTTATTGCTCCAATGCTCAATGGACATGGTGTTGATTGCAGAATAGAAAGAGAAAAAAAGGAAACTGAAACTTCCCTACTGACCATTGTCTCCTCTCTGGCCCATTAGCTGGAACTACCTATAGTATATGTCTTCTATTCCATGAACCATCAGTCATCAGCTCCATTACAGCCCTACAGCTTCCTGGTCTGCTGTGTATGTAGACTCAGTCACAGAGAGTCAAACCGGTCTGGCAACGCACCGTTTAGCTCCAAAACCCCTCCCTTAACCTTCCTAACGCTCTCCACACCGCTACCCTCCCTTAACCTTCCGCCCTGCTCTGCTCTGGCCTGTCTCTCGTTACTAAGGCTGTGTCTATTCTGTTTTAAATTCTGTGTTCAGTCAGTCAGTGTTGCAGGTGGGATGGATGCGCTCAGGGTTGGCTACTTGCCCAGGTGAGGTTTTCACCTCATCAACAAACAAATACCTGTCCTGGTTAGTTGGGGGTTTGTTAGACTATAGGTTAGGTTTTCTGACGCATAATATGGGCCCTTTTTTTCTATGGTCTACAACAAACAGTAGGACATTTTGTCTTTTGATTGTGATTTCTGCCCTGACATGCTGCAGTGCTGTCCTTCTGTCTATCCCCTAGGCTATATATGAACAGGTTTTACAGGCTTCTGTGGGCTTCAGACAGAATCACTTCCCAGATTCCATTTTGGTTATTAAGGGACCATTTTAGCAGAGCATCAGGCTGGCTCAGCGAGCTCTGGGCCTTTTAATGAATATGTGTCTTTTGAAGTATTCTACATGGCTCTTATAACATTATTCATTTTTATATTACACTGAAGAAAAATATAAACGCAACATGCAACAATTTCAAAGATTTTACTGAGTTACAGTTTATATAAGGAAGTCGGTCAATTGAAATAAATAAATTAGGCCCTAATCTATGGATATCACATGACTGAGGAATACAGATATGGATCTGTTGGTCACAGAAACCTTGATAAAACGGTAGAGGGGCGTGGATCAGAAAACCAGTCAGTATCTAGTGTGACCCTCCCTTTTGCCTCATGCAGCGAGACTCATCTCCTTCGCATAGAGTTGATCAGGCTGTTGATTGTGGAATGTTGTCCCACTTTTTAGTCAAAGGCTGTGCAAAGTTGCTGAATATTGGCGGGAACTGGAACATGTTGTCGATCCAGGGCATCCCAAACATGTTCAGACGGTGACATGTCTGAGTATGCAGGCCATGGGAGAACTGGGACATGTTCAGCTTGCAGGAATTGTCTACAGATCATTGCGACATGGGGCCGTGCATTATCATGCTGAAACATGAGGTGATGGCGGCAGATGAATGACACAACAATGGGCCTCAGGATCTCGTCACGGTATCTCTCTGTGCATTAAAATTGCCATCAATAAAATGCAGTTGTGTTCATTGTTCGTAGCTTATGCCTTGCCCATACTTTGACATCAGCAAACCGCTCTCCCACACGACGCCATACACGTTGTCTGCCATCTGCTCGGTACAGCTGAAACCGGGATTAATCCGTGAAGAGCCCACTTCTCCAGCGTGCCAGTGGCCATCGAGGTGAGAATTTGCCCACTGAAGTCGGTTACGACGCCAAACTGCAGTCAGGTCAAGACCCTGGTGAGCACGATGAGGCTGCAGATGAGCTTCCCTGTTTCTGACAGTTTGTGCAGAAATTCTTCGATTGTGTAAACCCACAGTTTCATCAGCTATCCGAGTGGCTGGTCTCAGACAATCCTTCAGGTGAATAAGCCGGATGTGGAGGTCCTGGGCTGGCGTTGTTACACTTGGTCTGCAGTTGAGAGGCCAGTTGGACTTACTGCCAAATTCTCTAAAATCGATGTTGGAGGCAGCTTATGGTAGAGAAATGTGCACCTGTGTTATGATCAGGCTGTTTAATCAGCTTCTTGATATGTTCCCAGCACAAGGTGCACCTGTGTAATGATCATGCTGTTTAACCAGCTTATTGATATGTTCCCAGCACAAGGTGCACCTGTGTAATGATCAGGCTGTTTAATCAGCTTCTTGATATGTTCCCAGCACAAGGTGCACCTGTGTAATGATCAGGCTGTTTAATCAGCTTCTTGATATGCCACACCTGTCAGGTGGATGGATTATCTTGGCAAAGGAGAAATGATAACTAACAGGGATGTAAACAATTTAAAAAAAATATTCTGTGCGTATGGAACATTTCTGGAAACTTTTATTTCTGCTCCTGAAACATGGGACCAACACTTTTATATGTTGCGTTTTTATATTCTTTGTTCAGTGTAGTTTAGGAGATCACAAGGCTTGGTAAACAGCTAGTGGAGGGATCCCAGCCAACCGGAGAACCTGACCCTGTAGGAGGATCTTCTTTAGCGTCAGCCAAGCTACTCTGTGGTTGAGTTGCAACGAGTCATAAATGCAGTGTTTGGTTTTCACCAGACATAATGGGACCCGTGTCATCCAAAAAGTTGACTCTAATTTGCCGCCAAAAAGCACCTGGACGATCGTCAAGACTCCTGGAAGAATGTTCTACGAGTCTTGGTGATCATCCGGGTGCTTTCTGGGTCCCATTATGTCTGGTGAAAACCTAACACTGCATTCCACAGTAAGAACCTCATACCAACGGTCCAGCATGGCTGTGGTAGTGTGATGGTTTGGGGTCAGCGTGGTAGTGTGATGGTTTGGGGATGCTTTGCTGCTTCAGGACCTGGACGACTTGCCTTAATAGAAGGAACTATGAATCCTGCTCTGTATCAGGAGAATTCTACAGTAGAATGTCAGGCCGTCCGTCTGTAAGCTGAACAGCAGCTGGGTCATGCAGCAAGACAATGATCCAAAACACACAATCAAGTCTACATGAAAATGGCTAAAAAAGCCATACATTTGAAGTTTTGGAATGGCCTAGTCAAAAGTCCAGACCTAATCCCAATTGAGATGTTGTGACGGGACTTGAAACGAGCAGTTCATGCTTGAAAACCCACAAAAGTCACTGAGTTAAAGCAGTTCTGCATGGATGAGTGGACCAAAATTCCTCCACAGTGACGTGAGAGACTGATCAACAACTACAGGAAGTGTTTGGTTGGGAGTCATTGCAGCTAAAGGTGGCACAACCCCCAATGCTCTTTTGAGACCCCTCTTTCTTTAAAAAATGTTTTATTGGAGAAAAATATAAACATACGATCACATTGGCTTCCCCCCTAATCCTTTAGAACATTCCCAATTCATCTCTCACCCCCCTCCCTCTCTCTCTCACCCCCCTCCCTCCCTCTCACCCTCCTCCCTCTCTCTCTCACCCCCCTCCCTCTCTCTCACCCCCTCCCTCTCTCTCACCCCCCTCCCTCTCTCTCTCACCCCCCTCCCTCTCTCTCACCCCCCTCCCTCTCTCTCTCACCCCCCTCCCTCTCTCTCACCCCCCTCCCTCCCTCTCACCCTCCTCCCTCTCACCCTTCCCTTGACAACTTGTTGCCTTGACAGCTTGATTTTAAGCTTTTGATGATATAAAAAGTATGTTTTATTTTTTTATATACACCCTTTTCATATCACCTTTTGACTTCACGGACTTTGTTAGTAAATACATTATTAATAGCTTAATGTTTTCCCTTGTATATGAATGCACACTGGTATTATTAGTCAGCCCACTTTGTTTGGAGTAAAGCTGTTTTAACTAAGTCTTTCCCTTTCCTCTCTGTTGTCCTGTTCAGGAATCAGCCTAAGGTGAGCCCTTAACCAGGACAGTATTGTGAGGTTACAAAATCACTATCTTTAATCACTTTTGTGAATGTAAGGATTTATGTGTTCCTCAACTGGCTGTCATTTTCCCCTCAGGTCTTTGCTTATGACCACTGCTTCTGGTCCATGGACGAGTCCGACACAGACAAGTTTGCAGGTTAGTATATCTCAGAATGTCGAATACATACTTTATTCAGCAACAAGATCAACAAGACATCCATCCTCTTCCACATACAATATCCACACAGTCTAATAGATCAGTGTAAGGATTATCCTTGAGATTCTCTCTCTTTCCCCTGGGCTATGTGCATTGTGGGGACACAGTTGTAGCCCTCTTGCTGTTGAGTTGTTATTCATTAGAACAGGCTTTATACTGGAATCACTATGCTTCCTGGTCCCAGAGAGCTGCATGGAGGGTAAAGCACTATGCTTCCTGGTCCCAGAGTGCTGCATGGAGGGTAAAGCACTATGCTTCCTGGTCCCAGAGCGCTGCATGGAGGGTAAAGCACTATGCTTCCTGGTCCCAGAGTGCTGCATGGAGGGTAAAGCACTATGCTTCCTGGTCCCAGAGTGCTGCATGGAGGGTAAAGCACTATGCTTCCTGGTCCCAGAGTGCTGCATGGAGGGTAAAGCACTATGCTTCCTGGTCCCAGAGAGCTGCATGGAGGGTAAAGCACTATGCTTCCTGGTCCCAGAGTGCTGCATGGAGGGTAAAGCACTATGCTTCCTGGTCCCAGAGCGCTGCATGGAGGGTAAAGCACTATGCTTCCTGGTCCCAGAGTGCTGCATGGAGGGTAAAGCACTATGCTTCCTGGTCCCAGAGGGCTGCATGGAGGGTAAAGCACTATGCTTCCTGGTCCCAGAGAGCTGCATGGAGGGTAAAGCATTATGCTTCCTGGTCCCAGAGGGCTGCATGGAGGGTAAAGCACTATGCTTCCTGGTCCCAGAGTGCTGCATGGAGGGTAAAGCACTATGCTTCCTGGTCCCAGAGTGCTGCATGGAGGATAAAGCACTCCCAGGTTTAACTGTACTGATACACCTGAAGAAAGGAACAGACCTGGAAATAGATTATCTTGGCTTTAGGGAAGAGAAATATCTGCCTTTGACAAAGATCCTCATATTCTAATGCAATTCAATTGAAATGTAATGCGTGTTTCTGTCTGTGTGTGTGTTTCTGTCTGTTTGTTTGTGTGTGTGTTTCTGTCTGTGTGTGTGTCTGTGTGTGTGTCTCCGTCTGTGTGTTTCTGTCTGTTTGTTTGTGTGTGTGTTTCTGTCTGGTGTGTGTGTCTCCGTCTGTGTGTTTCTGTCTGTGTGTGTGTTTGTGTGTGTGTTTCTGTCTGGTGTGTGTGTCTCCGTCTGTGTGTTTCTGTCTGTGTGTGTGTTTGTGTGTGTGTTTCTGTCTGGTGTGTGTGTCTCCGTCTGTGTGTGTGTTTCTGTCTGTTTGTGTGTGTGTTTCTGTCTGTGTGTGTGTTTGTGTGTGTGTTTCTGTCTGTGTGTTTGTTTGTGTGTTTCTGTCTGTGTGTTTGTGTGTGTTTCTGTCTGGTGTGTCAGGTCAAGACGTTGTGTTCCAGTGCCTTGGAGAGAGTCTTCTGGACAATGCCTTCTTGGGCTATAACGCCTGTATCTTTGCCTATGGACAGACAGGTTGGTACCAGACGAGTGACCCAGACAGATAGACAGACAGGGTGGTACCAGACTAGTGACCCAGACAGACAGACAGGTTGGTACCAGACTAGTGACCCAGATAGACAGGCAGGGTGGTACCAGACTAGTGACCCAGACAGACAGACAGGTTGGTACCAGACTAGTGACCAGGCATTCAATAACACACACGGTGACTCAGTTTAAACACACTTGTAATCCAATTATTTATTTGTTACCTCAAACAAAACAAAACCTTTTTTTGGCCCTGTGACTAAATTGGCAGTGCCTCACCTGTTTAGATTTGATTGGCTGAGTCTTAGTGATCCAGTGATTTGATTGGCTGAGCCTTACTGATCCAGTGATTTGATTGGCTGAGCCCTCCTGATCCTCTGATTTGGATTGGCTGTGTGCCCCCTTTCCCTAGGCTCAGGGAAGTCGTACACCATGATGGGTTCGTCAGAGCAGCCAGGTCTGATCCCGCGGCTGTGCAGCTCTCTGTTTGACCGGACCCTACTGGAACAGAGGGAGGGAGAGAGCTTCACTGTAGAGGTCTCCTTTATGGAGATCTACAACGAGAAGGTTCGGGATCTACTGGATCCTAAAGGGTGAGGAGAACAGGAACTCCATTTTTTGGGGGGGTGAACAAATGTTTTATTACCAGTAAATGACAGATAAACAAGAAACCAATCATATGTTTTAGTATGTGGACATACTGTACATGTAGACTCATATCAGTACATAGAGATGACCTCTCACATATGATGAAAACTGATGATTTCTTTATTGTCCAAACAATCAAGGTGGGAAATCCCAAAGTTAAAAAAAATAGTATTTCCTGATGAAACCTCTCTTCCCCGGTCTCTGCCCTCAGAAGTCGTCAGGCCCTGCGCGTGAGAGAACACAAAGTGTTTGGGCCGTACGTTGATGGTCTGTCTCGTCTGGCTGTAGCCTGCTATAAGGTACTTTTCTTATCGAATGTATCGAATTGTTTTAAGTCTTCCAGAATTGTCTTTTATTTGACCTCTATTGGTTCAGGTTGGTCTCATTGGAATACATGTTCTTTGTCAAGAGAGGACTGGCACTGCTAATACAATACTACATACAGGACATTCAGAAAGAATTCACACCCCTTGACTTTTCCCACATTTTGCTTAGGCTGTAAGCTGAATTTAAAATGGATTCAATTCTTGAGTCAATAATTATTCAACCCCTTTTGTTATGACAAGCCTAAATAAGTTCAGGAGTAAACATTTTCAAGTCACAATGTAAACAAGTCACATTAAGTTGCAAGGTGCAGTAATAGTGTTTAACATGATTTTTTAATGACTGTCTCATCTCTGTACCCCCACACACACACACATGTAAGGTCCCTCAGTTGAGCTGTGAATTTCAAGCACAGATTCAACCACAAAGACCAAGGAGGTTTTCCAATTCCTCGCAAAGAAGGGCACCTATAAGTATTTATTATGGATCCTGGGGTTTTAAGGCAGTTTCTACCATTTTTAAAAACATTACAATACATTGACAGATTTCACAACACACTGTGTGCCCTCAGGCCCCTACTCCACCACTACCACATATCTACAGTACTAAATCCATGTCTAAGTGTGTGTATAGTGTGTATGTTATCGTGTGTGTGTGTGTGTCTGTCTATTGGTAGGGGTAAAAAAATATCCCTTTGAGCATGGTGAAGTTATTAATTCCACTTTGGATGGTGTATCAATACACCCAGTGACGTTAGAACAGAGGTGAATGGCTGTGACAGGAGAAAACGTTAGGCTGGATCAACTACATTGTAGTTACTCCACAACACTAACCTAAATGACAGAGTCAAAAGATGGCAGCCTGTACCACTAAAGTAAATTGTCCTGAATACAAGTGTTTTGTATGGGGGCAAATCCAATATGGGGGCAAATCCAATATGGGGGCAAATCCAATATGGGGGCAAATCCAATATGGGGGCAAATCCAATATGGGGCAAATCCAATATGGGGGCAAATCCAATATGGGGGCAAATCCAATATGGAGGCAAATCCAATATGGGGGCAAATCCAATATGGGGCAAATCCAATATGGGGCAAATCCAATACAACACATTTCTGAGTACCACTTTCCATATTTCAATACATTTTGAAAACATTTCTAAAAACTTGTTTTCACTTTGTCATTATAGGATATTGTGTGTAGATGGGTGAGATAAAAATAAATACATTGTAATCCGTTTTGAATTCCGGCTGTAACAACAAAATGTGGAATGAGTCAAGGGGTATGAATACTTTCTGAAGGCACTGTATGAATGCTTACTCTAGAAAGACCAGCCAATCCCTTACTCTCTCCCTCCGTCTTTCTCCCTCTCTCTCCCTCTCTCTCTCCCTCGGTCTCCCTCTCTCTCCCTCTCTCTCCCTCCGTCTTTCTCCCTCCCTCGTCTCTCTCTCCCTCGGTCTCTCTCGGTCTCTCTCCCTCCCTCCATGTCTCTCTCTCTCTCTCCCTCGGTCTCTCTCCCTCCCTCCATGTCTCTCTCTCTCTCTCCCTCGGTCTCTCTCTCGGTCTCTCTCCCTCCCTCCATGTCTCTCTCTCTCTCTCCCTCGGTCTCTCTCTCTCTCTCTCTCCCTCGGTCTCTCTCTCTCTCTCCCTCGGTCTCTCTCTCTCTCTCTCTCCCTCGGTCTCTCTCTCTCTCGGTCTCTCTCCCTCCCTCCATGTCTCTCTCTCGGTCTCTCTCCCTCCCTCCATGTGTCTCTCTCTCTCTCTCTCCCTCGGTCTCTCTCTCGGTCTCTCTCCCTCCCTCCATGTCTCTCTCTCTCTCTCTCTCTCCCTCGGTCTCTCTCTCGGTCTCTCTCCCTCCCTCCATGTCTCTCTCTCTCTCTCTCTCTCCCTCGGTCTCTCTCTCGGTCTCTCTCCCTCCCTCCATGTCTCTCTCTCTCTCTCCTTCGGTCTCTCTCTCGGTCTCTCTCCCTCCCTCCATCTCTCTCTCTCTCTCCTTCGGTCTCTCTCTCGGTCTCTCTCCCTCCCTCCATGTCTCTCTCTCTCTCTCTCTCTCGGTCTCTCCCTCGGTCTCTCTCCCTCCCTCCATGTCTCTCTCTCTACAGGACATAGAGTGTCTGATGTCAGAGGGTAACAAGTCTCGTACAGTAGCAGCCACCAACATGAATGAGGAGAGCAGCAGGTCCCATGCCGTCTTCAACATCATCCTCACACACACTCTAATGGACCTGGGTTCTGGGGTAGGTCCAACACACACACTCTCATGGACCTGGGTTCTGGGGTAGGTCCAACACACACACTCTCATGGACCTGGGTTCTGGGGTAGGTCCAACACACACACTCTCATGGACCTGGGTTCTGGGGTAGGTCCAACACACACACTCTCATGGACCTGGGTTCTGGGGTAGGTCCAACACACACACTCTCATGGACCTGGGTTCTGGGGTAGGTCCAACACACACACTCTCATGGACCTGGGTTCTGGGGTAGGTCCAACACACACACTCTCATGGACCTGGGTTCTGGGGTAGGTCCAACACACACACTCTAATGGACCTGGGTTCTGTGGTAGGTCCAACACACACACTCTCATGGACCTGGGTTCTGGGGTAGGTCCAACACACACACTCTAATGGACCTGGGTTCTGGGGTAGGTCCAACACACACACTCTCATGGACCTGGGTTCTGGGGTAGGTCCAACACACACACTCTCATGGACCTGGGTTCTGGGGTAGGTCCAACACACACTCTCATGGACCTGGGTTCTGCGGTAGGACAGGATAAATAGTTTCTTTACAAATTACATTCAACACATTCTAATCCAGCATTACCACATTCTAATCCAGCATCACCACATTCTAATCCAGCATCACCACATTCTAATCCAGCATCTTGCCAATTGTTGCTTTGATGGTTTTCTGAATACATCATGTGATGACATCAAATCACTCAAGGTCTTTACTTTTAATATGTTGACTTTCATTTCCTCCAGCTGTTGCTATGTGTGTTGCTAACAAACCAGTCTGTTTCATATTGCTCTATATAGCCCCATGTTGTTGTTGTTGTTGTAGACCAGTGGTGAGAAGGTCAGTAAGCTGAGTCTGGTGGATCTGGCTGGCAGTGAGAGAGCTGCTAAGACTGGAGCTACTGGAGAGAGGATGAAGGAGGGGAGCAACATCAACAAGTAAGTTACATCTCACTCTCTTCTCCCCCCCCCCTCTCTTTCCCTCCTCCCCTTCCCCCCTCTCTTCTCCCCCTCAACTCTCTTTCCCTCCTCCCCTTCCCCCCTCTCTTCTCCCCCTCACCTCTCTTTCCCTCCTCCCCTTCCCCCCTCTCCTCTCTTTCCCTCCTCCCCTTCCCCCCTCTCTTCTCCCCCTCACCTCTCTTTCCCTCCTCCCCTTCCCCTCTCTGCCCCCCCACCTCTCTTTCCCTCCTCCCCTTCCCCCCTCTCTTCTCCCCCTCACCTCTCTTTCCCTCCTCCCCTTCCCCTCTCTGCCCCCCCACCTCTCTTTCCCTCCTCCCCTTCCCCCCTCTCTTTTTTTTATTATATACTTTGTACACGGTCTCTCAATGTCTCTCAAAATGTTACACACTTTGTTACATCTTCACGTTCTATAAATCACTGTTGTCAGGTCTCTAAGCACGCTGGGCCTGGTGATCTCAGCGCTGGCAGACCAAGGAGCAGGGAAGAACAAGACCAAGTTTGTTCCCTACAGAGACTCCGTTCTCACCTGGCTACTCAAGGTACGCTGAGTCATATTACCATTATTTACATTTACATTTAAGTCATTTAGCAGACGCTCTTATCCAGAGCGACTTACAAATTGGAAAGTTCATACATATTCATCCTGGTCCCCCCGTGGGGAATGAACCCACAACCCTGGCGTTGCAAGCGCCATGCTCTACCAACTGAGCCACACGGGATATGGGTTATTACCATGGGCTATTATCGTTCAACATTCTGCAACTGTAACTGTGTAGCCTCGTCTCTCCTGCCACACTGTATATGTGGTGAAGCAGTCTGTTTTTAAATGGAGTAACTCCTTCTCTCATTCAGATCTCACATTCCTCCTCTCTCTCCTCCTCTCTACAGGACAGTCCGGGTGGTGACAGTCTGTCTTTTCTAACAGAGTAACATCTCTCTCCTCTTTATTTCATTTTATTTCAATTTAAGGGGCTTTATTGGCATGGGAAACATATGTTTACATTGCCAAAGCAAGTTAAGTAGATAATAAATAAAAGTGAAATAAACAAAACAAAAATTAACAGTAAACATTACACTTACAAAGTGGGGCGGCAGGTAGCCTAGTGGTTAGAGCGTTGGGCCAGTAACCGAAAGGTTGCTAGATCGAAACCCTGAGCTGACAAGGTAAAAATCTGTCGTTCTGCCCCTGAACAAGGCAGTTAACCCACTGTTCCCCGGTAGGCTTGCCTAGTTAAATAAAAAAAAAATATATAAAAAAGTTCCAAAAGAATAAAGACATTTCAAATGTCATTATTATGTAACGATGTGCAAATAGTTAAAGTACAAAAGGGAAAATAAATAAACATAAATATGGGTTGTATTTACAATCTTCACTGTTTGCTCTTTTCTTGTGGCAAAAGATCGTGCTGCTGTGATTGCATCCAATAGATATGGGAGTTTATCAAAATGGGATTTGTTTTCGATTTCTTTGTGGGTCTGTGTAATCTGAGGAAAATATGTGTCTCTAATATAGTCATACATTTGGCAGGAGGTTAGGAAGTGCAGCTCAGTTTCCAACTCATTTTGTGGGCAGTGCACATAGCCTGTCTTCTCTTGAGAGCCAAGGCTGCCGTAGGCAGACCATCTCAATAGCAAGGCAAGGCACTGAGTCTGTACATAGTCAGAGCTTTCTGTTGTTTTGGGTCAGTCACAGTGGTCAGGTATTCTGCCACTGTGTACTCTCTGTTTAGAGCCAAATAGCATTCTAGTTTGCTCCGTTTTTTTGTTAATTCTTTCCAATTTGTCAAGTAATTATCTTTTTGTTTTCTAATGGTTTGGTTGGGTGTAATTGTGTTGCTGTCCTGGGGCTCTGTGGGGTGTGTTTGTGTTTGTGAACAGAGCCCCAGGACCAGCTTACTTAGGGGACTCTCCCTCTCCAGGACAGTCTGGGTGGTAACATGCTGTCTTTTCTAACAGAGTAACCTCTCCCTCTCCCTCTCTCCAGGACAGTCTGGGTGGTAACAGTAGGACAGCCATGGTAGCCACGGTGAGTCCAGCAGCTGATAACTATGACGAGACTCTGTCCACGCTGCGCTACGCTGACCGGGCTAAGAGCATCGTCAACCACGCCGTCGTCAACGAAGACCCCAATGCACGCATCATCAGAGAGCTACGGGTGGAGGTGGAGAAACTACGAGACCAGCTCACTGAGGCGGAGGTACTGAACGGTTATTATATAATATATCAGGCATCACCAACTCACTGAGGTACTGAACAGTTATTATATAATATATCAGGCATCACCAACTCACTGAGGTACTGAACAGTTATTAATTATATAACAGGCATCACCGACTCACTGAGGTACTGAACAGTTATTATATAATATATCAGGCATCACCAACTCACTGAGGTACTGAACAGTTATTATATAATATAACAGGCATCACCAACTCACTGAGGTACTGAACAGTTATTATATTATATAATGTAACAGGCATCACCAACTCACTGAGGTACTGAACAGTTAATAATTATATAACAGGCATCACCGACTCACTGAGGTACTGAACAGTTATTAATTATATTGCTTGTGTGTGTGTGTCTTTATAATGGTTGTGTGTGTGTGTGTGTCTTTATAATGGTTATGTTTGTGTGTGTCTTTATAATGGTTGTGTGTGTGTGTGTGTGTGTGTCTTTATAATGGTTATGTTTGTGTGTGTCTTTATAATGGTTGTGTGTGTGTGTCTTTAATGGTTGTGTGTGTGTGTCTTTAATGGTTGTGTGTGTGTGTCTTTAATGGTTGTGTGTGTGTGTCTTTAATGGTTGTGTGTGTGTGTCTTTAATGGTTGTGTGTGTGTGTCTTTAATGGTTGTGTGTGTGTGTCTTTATAATGGTTATGTGTGTGTGTGTGTCTATATAATGGTTGTGTGTGTGTGTGTCTTTATAATGGTTGTATGTGTGTGTGTGTGTGTCTTTAATGGTTGTGTGTGTGTGTGTGTGTGTCTTTATAATGGTTATGTTTGTGTGTGTCTTTATAATGGTTGTTTGTGTGTGTCTTTAATGGTTGTGTGTGTGTGTCTTTAATGGTTGTGTGTGTGTGTCTTTAATGGTTGTGTGTGTGTGTCTTTAATGGTTGTGTGTGTGTGTCTTTAATGGTTGTGTGTGTGTGTCTTTAATGGTTGTGTGTGTGTGTCTTTATAATGGTTATGTGTGTGTGTGTCTTTATAATGGTTATGTGTGTGTGTGTCTTTATAATGGTTGTATGTGTGTGTGTGTGTGTCTTTAATGGTTGTGTGTGTGTGTGTGTCTTTATAATGGTTATGTGTGTGTGTGTGTCTTTATAATGGTTGTGTGTGTGCGTGTCTTTATAATGGTTGTTTGTCTCCTCCCTGTCAGTCTATGAAGGCTCCAGATTTGAAGGAGAGGCTGGAGGAGTCAGAGAAACTGATTCAGGAGATGACGGTTACCTGGGAACAGAAACTACGGAAGACTGAGGCGGTGGCTCAGGTAGCTACACACACACACACACACACACGCTTGTTTTACTATCCTTGTGGGGACCAAGCAATTGATACGCATTCAAAATCCTATTTTCCTAACCCTAAAGCCACAAGTATTTTTCCTTGTGGGGACCCCACATGTCCGAGCTTTCCTTGTTTTACTATCCTTGTGAGGACTTCTGGTCCCCACAAGGATAGTAAAACCAAAAAAACACACGCGAACACACACCTGGGAGCTGAAACTCGGCAAGACTGAGGCTGTCGCTCAGGTACGGATATACAACAGAACGTACATACATATGTACATGTATTGTTAATGTCAGTGTTTTGTCCTCTAGGAGCGTCAAACAATTGGAGTCTCTAGGTATCTCTCTCCAGTCGTCTATCTTCTATGTTGTCCTCTAGGAGCGTCAGAAACAGTTGGAGTCTCTAGGTATCTCTCTTCTATGTTGTCCTCTAGGAGCGTCAGAAACAGTTGGAGTCTCTAGGTATCTCTCTTCTGTGTTGTCCTCTAGGAGCGTCAGAAACAGTTGGAGTCTCTAGGTATCTCTCTCCTGTGTTGTCCTCTAGGAGCGTCAGAAACAGTTGGAGTCTCTAGGTATCTCTCTCCTGTGTTGTCCTCTAGGAGCGTCAGAAACAGTTGGAGTCTCTAGGTATCTCTCTCCTGTGTTGTCCTCTAGGAGCGTCAGAAACAGTTGGAGTCTCTAGGTATCTCTCTCCAGTCGTCTGGCATCCGAGTGGTAGACGACAAGTGTTTCCTTGTCAACCTCAACGCCGACCCTGCCCTCAATGAGTTGCTGGTTTACTATCTAAAGGTACGGTCAGCAATTTAACATATAATCCACTGATCTTATAGACTTTTATATCTCCATTTCACTCTTCATTAAGGGATTGAGGACCTGACTCTGATTTGCGTCCCATGTTTCTGTCTAGTGTGTAGGCTTGGTTGGATAATATCATGTCTATTTTGACACACAGTACCAGTCAAAGGTTTGGACACACCTACTCATTCCAGGGTTTTTCTTCATTTGTACTATTTTCTACATTGTAGAATAGTGAAGACATCAAAACTATGAAATAACACATGGAATCATGTAGTAACGAAAAAAGTAATAAACAAATCAAAGTATATTTTATATTTGAAAGTAGCCACCCTTTGCCTTGATGACAGCTTTGTACACTCTTGGCATTCTCTCAACCAGCTTCATGAGAAAAACTTTTCTAACAATCTTGAAGGAGTTCCCACATATGCTGAGCACTTGTTGGCTGCTTTTCCTTCACTCTGCTGTCCGACTCATCCCAAACCATCTCAATTGGGTTGTGGTCGGGTGATTGTGGAGGCCAGGTCATCTGATGCAGCACTCCATCACTCTCCTTCTTGGTCAAATAGCCATTACACACCCTGGAAGTGTGTTTTGAGTCATTGTCCTGTTGAAAAATAAATGATAGTCCCACTCAGCGCAAACCAGTTGGGATGGCGTATCGCTGCAGAATGCTGTGGTAGCCATGCTGGTTAAGTGTGCATTGAATTCTAAATAAATCACAGTCAGTGTCACCAGCAAAGCACCCCCACACCATCACAACTCCTCCTCCATGCTTCACGTTGGGAACCACACATGCAGAGACCATCCGTTCACCTACTCTGCATCTCATAAAGACACGGCGGTTGGAACCAAAATCTCCAATTTGGACTCATCAGACCAAAGGACAGATTTCCACCGGTCTAATGTCCATTGCTCGTGTTTCTTGGCCCAAGCAAGTCTCTTCTTATTGGTGTCTTTTAGTAGTGGTTTCTTTGCAGCAATTCGACCATTAAGGCCTGATTTCACGCAGTCTCCTCTGAACAGTTGATGTTGAGATGTCTATTACTTTTTTTGCAATCTGAGGTGCAGGTAACTCTAATGAACTTATCCTCTGCAGCAGAGGTAACTCTGGGTCTTCCTTTCCTGTGGCGGTCCTCATGAGAGCCAGTTTCATCATAGCGCCTGATGGTTTTTGTGTCTACACTTGAGAAACTTTGAAAGTTCTTAATCTTCCTGATTGACTGACCTTCTTGTCTTAAAGTAATGATGGACTGTCATTTCTCTTCGCTTATTTGAGCTGTTCTTGTCATAATATGGACTTGGTCTTTTACCAAATAGGGCTATCTTCTGTATACCACCACTTCCTTGTCACAACACAACTGATTAGCTCAAACACATTAAGAAGGAAAGAAATTCCACAAATTAACTTTTAACAAGGCACACCTGTTAATTGAAATGCATTCCAGGTGACTCCCTCATGAAGCTGGTTGAGAGAATGCCAAGTGTGCAAAGCTGTCTTCAAGGCAAAGGGTGGCTACTTTGATGAATCTCAAATATAAAATATATTTAGATTTGTTATACTTTGTTTTTTGTTACTACATGATTCCATATGTGTTATTTCATAGTGTTGATGTCTTCACTGTTATTCTACAATGTATAAAATAGTAAAAATAAAGAAAAACCCTTGAATGAGCAGGAGTGTCCCAACTTTTGACTGGTAGTGTATGTCATCTCTATCACGCCTCTGTCCTGTGTGTAGGAGCACACGCGTGTTGGCTCAGCTGACTCTCAGGATATTCAGCTGTGTGGTATGGCCATCCACCCTGAACACTGTGTCATCAACATCACCGCTGACACTGGAGTGGTTCTCACGCCACACCGCAGCTCCCGGTACGTTCACTAGGGCTGTGGTGAAACCAGTATTATAGTATTAGATACATCATTACTGTTATAGTACTGTCAGCCAATCAGCATTCAGGACTAGAACCACCCAGTCTATAATACATCATTACTGTTATAGTACTGTCAGCCAATCAGCGTTCGGGACTAGAACCACCCAGTCTATAATACTAGATACATCATTACTGTTATAGTACTGTCAGCCAATCAGCATTCAGGACTAGATCCACCCAGTCTATAATACTAGATACATCATTACTGTTATAGTACTGTCAGCCAATCAGCATTCAGGACTAGAACCACCCAGTCTATAATACTAGATACATCATTACTGTTATAGTACTGTCAGCCAATCAGCATTCAGGACTAGAACCACCCAGTCTATAATACTAGATACATCATTACTGTTATAGTACTGTCAGCCAACCAGCATTCAGGACTAGATCCACCCAGTCTATAATACTAGATACATCATTACTGTTATAGTACTGTCAGCCAATCAGCATTCAGGACTAGATCCACCCAGTCTATAATACTAGATACATCATTACTGTTATAGTACTGTCAGCCAATCAGCATTCAGGACTAGATCCACCCAGTCTATAATACTAGATACATCATTACTGTTATAGTACTGTCAGCCAATCAGCATTCAGGACTAGATCCACCCAGTCTATAATACTAGATACATCATTACTGTTATAGTACTGTCAGCCAATCAGCATTCAGGACTAGATCCACCCAGTCTATAATACTAGATACATCATTACTGTTATAGTACTGTCAGCCAACCAGCATTCAGGACTAGATCCACCCAGTCTATAATACTAGATACATCATTACTGTTATAGTACTGTCAGCCAACCAGCATTCAGGACTAGATCCACCCAGTCTATAATACTAGATACATCATTACTGTTATAGTACTGTCAGCCAACCAGCATTCAGGACTAGATCCACCCAGTCTATAATACTAGATACATCATTACTGTTATAGTACTGTCAGCCAACCAGCATTCAGGACTAGATCCACCCAGTCTATAATACTAGATACATCATTACTGTTATAGTACTGTCAGCCAACCAGCATTCAGGACTAGATCCACCCAGTCTATAATACTAGATACATCATTACTGTTGTAATACACATTACACATGTTGTGATATAGCCTGGTCCTAAACCTGCTGTATATATGTTGTGATATAGCCTGGTCCTAAACCTGCTGTATATATGTTGTGATATAGCCTGGTCCTAAACCTGCTGTATATATGTTGTGATATAGCCTGGTCCTAAACCTGCTGTATATATGTTGTGATATAGCCTGGTCCTAAACCTGCTGTATATATGTTGTGATATAGCCTGGTCCTAAACCTGCTGTATATATGTTGTGATATAGCCTGGTCCTAAACCTGCTGTATATATGTTGTGATATAGCCTGGTCCTTAACCTGCTGTATATATGTTGTGATATAGCCTGGTCCTTAACCTGCTGTATATATGTTGTGATATAGCCTGGTCCTAAACCTGCTGTATATATGTTGTGATATAGCCTGGTCCTAAACCTGCTGTATATATGTTGTGATATAGCCTGGTCCTAAACCTGCTGTATATATGTTGTGATATAGCCTGGTCCTAAACCTGCTGTATATATGTTGTGATATAGCCTGGTCCTAAACCTGCTGTATATATGTTGTGATATAGCCTGGTCCTAAACCTGCTGTATATATGTTGTGATATAGCCTGGTCCTAAACCTGCTGTATATATGTTGTGATATAGCCTGGTCCTAAACCTGCTGTATATATGTTGTGATATAGCCTGGTCCTAAACCTGCTGTATATATGTTGTGATATAGCCTGGTCCTTAACCTGCTGTATATATGTTGTGATATAGCCTGGTCCTTAACCTGCTGTATATATGTTGTGATATAGCCTGGTCCTAAACCTGCTGTATGTAACACATGTTGTGATATAGCCTGGTCCTTAACCTGCTGTATATATGTTGTGATATAGCCTGGTCCTAAACCTGCTGTATGTAACACATGTTGTGATATAGCCTGGTCCTAAACCTGCTGTATATAACATGTTGTGATATAGCCTGGTCCTAAACCTGCTGTATATATGTTGTGATATAGCCTGGTCCTAAACCTGCTGTATATATGTTGTGATATAGCCTGGTCCTAAACCTGCTGTATATATGTTGTGATATAGCCTGGTCCTAAACCTGCTGTATATATGTTGTGATATAGCCTGGTCCTAAACCTGCTGTATATATGTTGTGATATAGCCTGGTCCTAAACCTGCTGTATATATGTTGTGATATAGCCTGGTCCTAAACCTGCTGTATATATGTTGTGATATAGCCTGGTCCTAAACCTGCTGTATATATGTTGTGATATAGCCTGGTCCTAAACCTGCTGTAACACATGTTGTGATATAGCCTGGTCCTAAACCTGCTGTATGTAACACATGTTGTGATATAGCCTGGTCCTAAACCTGCTGTATATATGTTGTGATATAGCCTGGTCCTAAACCTGCTGTATATATGTTGTGATATAGCCTGGTCCTAAACCTGCTGTATATATGTTGTGATATAGCCTGGTCCTAAACCTGCTGTATATATGTTGTGATATAGCCTGGTCCTTAACCTGCTGTATATATGTTGTGATATAGCCTGGTCCTAAACCTGCTGTATATATGTTGTGATATAGCCTGGTCCTAAACCTGCTGTATATATGTTGTGATATAGCCTGGTCCTAAACCTGCTGTATATATGTTGTGATATAGCCTGGTCCTTAACCTGCTGTATGTAACACATGTTGTGATATAGCCTGGTCCTTAACCTGCTGTATGTAACACATGTTGTGATATAGCCTGGTCCTAAACCTGCTGTACGTAACACATGTTGTGATATAGCCTGGTCCTTAACCTGCTGTATGTAACACATGTTGTGATATAGCCTGGTCCTAAACCTGCTGTATATATGTTGTGATATAGCCTGGTCCTAAACCTGCTGTATGTAACACATGTTGTGATATAGCCTGGTCCTAAACCTGCTGTATATATGTTGTGATATAGCCTGGTCCTTAACCTGCTGTATATATGTTGTGATATAGCCTGGTCCTTAACCTGCTGTATATATGTTGTGATATAGCCTGGTCCTAAACCTGCTGTATATATGTTGTGATATAGCCTGGTCCTTAACCTGCTGTATATATGTTGTGATATAGCCTGGTCCTTAACCTGCTGTATATATGTTGTGATATAGCCTGGTCCTAAACCTGCTGTATATATGTTGTGATATAGCCTGGTCCTAAACCTGCTGTATATATGTTGTGATATAGCCTGGT
The DNA here is from genome assembly GCF_045679555.1 of Salvelinus alpinus. Classification (NCBI taxonomy): domain Eukaryota; kingdom Metazoa; phylum Chordata; class Actinopteri; order Salmoniformes; family Salmonidae; genus Salvelinus; species Salvelinus alpinus. The sequence goes on along the minus strand of NC_092093.1, from coordinate 7,865,909 downwards.
CCTAAACCTGCTGTATATATGTTGTGATATAGCCTGGTCCTTAACCTGCTGTATGTAACACATGTTGTGATATAGCCTGGTCCTTAACCTGCTGTATGTAACACATGTTGTGATATAGCCTGGTCCTAAACCTGCTGTACGTAACACATGTTGTGATATAGCCTGGTCCTTAACCTGCTGTATGTAACACATGTTGTGATATAGCCTGGTCCTAAACCTGCTGTATATATGTTGTGATATAGCCTGGTCCTAAACCTGCTGTATGTAACACATGTTGTGATATAGCCTGGTCCTAAACCTGCTGTATATATGTTGTGATATAGCCTGGTCCTTACCCTGCTGTATATATGTTGTGATATAGCCTGGTCCTTAACCTGCTGTATATATGTTGTGATATAGCCTGGTCCTAAACCTGCTGTATATATGTTGTGATATAGCCTGGTCCTTAACCTGCTGTATATATGTTGTGATATAGCCTGGTCCTAAACCTGCTGTATATATGTTGTGATATAGCCTGGTCCTAAACCTGCTGTATATATGTTGTGATATAGCCTGGTCCTAAACCTGCTGTATATATGTTGTGATATAGCCTGGTCATAAACCTGCTGTATATATGTTGTGATATAGCCTGGTCCTAAACCTGCTGTATATATGTTGTGATATAGCCTGGTCCTAAACCTGCTGTATATATGTTGTGATATAGCCTGGTCCTAAACCTGCTGTATATATGTTGTGATATAGCCTGGTCCTAAACCTGCTGTATGTAACACATGTTGTGATATAGCCTGGTCCTAAACCTGCTGTATGTAACACATGTTGTGATATAGCCTGGTCCTAAACCTGCTGTATGTAACACATGTTGTGATATAGCCTGGTCCTAAACCTGCTGTATATATGTTGTGATATAGCCTGGTCCTAAACCTGCTGTATATATGTTGTGATATAGCCTGGTCCTAAACCTGCTGTATATATGTTGTGATATAGCCTGGTCCTAAACCTGCTGTATATATGTTGTGATATAGCCTGGTCCTAAACCTGCTGTATATATGTTGTGATATAGCCTGGTCCTAAACCTGCTGTATATATGTTGTGATATAGCCTGGTCCTAAACCTGCTGTATATATGTTGTGATATAGCCTGGTCCTAAACCTGCTGTATATATGTTGTGATATAGCCTGGTCCTAAACCTGCTGTATGTAACACATGTTGTGATATAGCCTGGTCCTAAACCTGCTGTATATATGTTGTGATATAGCCTGGTCCTAAACCTGCTGTATGTAACACATGTTGTGATATAGCCTGGTCCTAAACCTGCTGTATATATGTTGTGATATAGCCTGGTCCTAAACCTGCTGTATATATGTTGTGATATAGCCTGGTCCTAAACCTGCTGTATATATGTTGTGATATAGCCTGGTACTAAACCTGCTGTATATATGTTGTGATATAGCCTGGTACTAAACCTGCTGTATGTAACACATGTTGTGATGTATGTTTCCAACATGAAAGCTGTTTCCCTGAAGGAGTTAAATCTGCTTGGTATTTTGTTTCCTTGCCTCATACTAATGAGTGTGGTGATACTGGACTCATCCCGGCCCTAACATGCACACATACCGCAACACACAGTACACACAATAATCATACACACCACAATGCACAGTACACACACACAACGTAATGGTACACACACACACACACATCACAACACACAGTAGACAAGTCTCTCTCTCACCTGTATTTGTGGCTTGTTAATGTCATCTGAGACATTAACACACTACACAAAGAAATACATACTGTACTGTATCGATGCTGTAGTCAGTGATGACACGATCTCTCTGTCTACAGTACGTGTGTGAATGGCTCTTCAGTCACCAACCCAGTCCTGCTTCACCATGGAGACCGGATCTTGTGGGGAAACAACCACTTCTTCAGGTCTGCCTGTTCACACTGTGGGGAAGGGTTAGGCTGGCTACTGTTTAAAAAATAACATCTCTATGTACTTGAGTAGCAGCTGTTATTAATCTGTAAGCATGTCTGAAATGTATACCTCATGATTTCTCTCACCCTCTCTCTCTCTCTCTCTCTCACCCACTCTCTCTCTCTCTCACCCTCTTTCTCTCTCTCTCTCTCTCTCTCTCTCTCTCTCTCTCTCTCTCTCTCTCTCTCTCTCTCTCTCTCTCTCTCTCTCACCCTCTCTCTCTCTCTCACCTCTCTCTCTCTCTCTCTCACCCTCTCTCTCTCTCTCACCCTCTCTCTCTCTCTCTCACCCTCTCTCTCTCTCTCACCCTTTCTCTCTCTCTCTCTCTCACCCTTTCTCTCTCTCTCCTCATTCCACCCCTTCAGGATCAACCTGCCCAGACACCTAGCCCATGCGGGGGGTGAGGATGAGGCGGGTAGTGTGATGAAGAATTGCCTCAGTACTGACCAGTTGGAGGTGGACTTTGATACGGTCAGCAATGTGTCCAGTGAGGTCAGCTTTGGCTACGAGTTCGCCCAGACAGAGGTCATGATGAAGGGCATGGGAAACAACGGTGAGAGGGATGGTGTGTATGGGGTCTGCTAGAGGGATGGTGTGTATGGGGTCTGATAGAGGGACGATGTAAATGGGGTCTGATAGAGGGACGATGTAAATGGGGTCTGATAGAGGGACGGTGTGTATGGGGTCTGATAGAGGGATGGTGTGTATGGGGTCTGATAGAGGGACGGTGTGTATGGGGTCTGCTAGAGGGATGGTGTGTATGGGGTCTGCTAGAGGGATGGTGTGTATGGGGTCTGATAGAGGGATGGTGTGTATGGGGTCTGATAGAGGGATGGTGTGTATGGGGTCTGATAGAGGGATGGTGTGTATGGGGTCTGATAGAGGGACGGTGTGTATGGGGTCTGATAGAGGGACGGTGTGTATGGGGTCTGATAGAGGGACGGTGTGTATGGGGTCTGATAGAGGGACGGTGTGTATGGGGTCTGATAGAGGGACGGTGTGTATGGGGTCTGATAGAGGGACGGTGTGTATGGGGTCTGATAGAGGGACGGTGTGTATGGGGTCTGATAGAGGGATGGTGTGTATGGGGTCTGATAGAGGGACGGTGTGTATGGGGTCTGATAGAGGGACGGTGTGTATGGGGTCTGCTAGAGGGACGGTGTGTATGGGGTCTGCTAGAGGGATGGTGTGTATGGGGTCTGCTAGAGGGATGGTGTGTATGGGGTCTGATAGAGGGACGATGTAAATGGGGTCTGATAGAGGGATGGTGTGTATGGGGTCTGATAGAGGGACGGTGTGTATGGGGTCTGATAGAGGGACGGTGTGTATGGGGTCTGATAGAGGGACGGTGTGTATGGGGTCTGATAGAGGGACGGTGTGTATGGGGTCTGATAGAGGGACGGTGTGTATGGGGTCTGATAGAGGGACGGTGTGTATGGGGTCTGATAGAGGGACGGTGTGTATGGGGTCTGATAGAGGGACGGTGTGTATGGGGTCTGCTAGAGGGACGGTGTGTATGGGGTCTGCTAGAGGGACGGTGTGTATGGGGTCTGCTAGAGGGACGGTGTGTATGGGGTCTGATAGAGGGACGGTGTGTATGGGGTCTGATAGAGGGACGGTGTGTATGGGGTCTGATAGAGGGATGGTGTGTATGGGGTCTGATAGAGGGACGATGTAAATGGGGTCTGATAGAGGGACGGTGTGTATGGGGTCTGATAGAGGGACGGTGTGTATGGGGTCTGCTAGAGGGACGATGTAAATGGGGTCTGATAGAGGGACGGTGTGTATGGTGTCTGCTAGAGGGACGATGTAAATGGGGTCTGATAGAGGGACGGTGTGTATGGGGTCTGATAGAGGGACGGTGTGTATGGGGTCTGATAGAGGGCTGGTGTGTATGGGGTCTGATAGAGGGACGGTGTGTATGGGGTCTGATAGAGGGCTGGTGTGTATGGGGTCTGATAGAGGGACGATGTGTCTGATAGAGGGACGGTGTGTATGGGGTCTGATAGAGGGACGGTGTGTATGGGGTCTGATAGAGGGACGATGTGTATGGGGTCTGATAGAGGGACGATGTGTATGGGGTCTGCTAGAGGGACGGTGTGTATGGGGTCTGATAGAGGGACGATGTGTATGGGGTCTGATAGAGGGACGATGTGTATGGGGTCTGATAGAGGGACGATGTGTATGGGGTCTGATAGAGGGACGATGTAAATGGGGTCTGCTAGAGGGACGATGTAAATGGGGTCTGCTAGAGGGACGATGTAAATGGGGTCTGATAGAGGGACGATGTGTATGGGGTCTGATAGAGGGAGAGAGAGAACATTAGTCTAGACAGGTCATGATGAAGGCCATGGGGGAAACAACGGTGAGTTCCTTTTCCTCCTCATCTTCTGAGGGATACAGAGGAAGAGGTCCCATTCAAAATGAAACACGATTCAACTAGTCAGGGACTTGGTGCTTTCAAAGATCCATTCACTTTTCCCAGCATTCATAACTAATCCCCTCTCTCTCGCCTTCCCGCTCTCCCTCCCCCTTCCCGCTCTCCCTCCCCCCTCAGACCCCATGCAGTCTGTCCTCCAGACGTTGGAGCGGCAGCACGAGGAGGAGAAGAGGACGGCTCTGGAGCGCCAGAGACAGATGTACGAGCAGGAGCTGCAGCAGCTGAGGAAGCAGCTCCCTCCTGCAGAGAAACACACTCTGCCGCTGCAGAGCCCTGGACCCGCAGGCCTGGAGCCAGCCGGACCCTCAGCATCAGCAGCGGCATCGATCGCATCATCACCTTGCGCCCAGACACGCATGCGAAGATGGAGCGAGAACAGGTGAGGTGTCAGGTTGTCAAAGTCTGAAACCCAAATAGACCCGTATGTCTTGGTATTTTGTCTATCTGGAAACATTGGATCACAGACATTTAATTAATTAACTAAAACACACCTAGTCATCCAGATTATCATTTGGTACCTGAATACTTTTTCACAATGTTTTGTCCTGTTGTCCTGTCCTTCTCCATGCCATGCAGAGAGGCAGTGATGACTCCTCTATGTAGATGAGAGGCAGTGTCTGTCTGTCTGTCTCGCTCTCTGTCTCGCTCTCTGTCTCGCTCTCTGTCTCGCTGTCTGTCTCGCTCTCTGTCGGTCTGTCTTTCTCTGTCGGTCTGTTATCTCTCTGCCTCCCCCTGTAGAGAGGCCATGATGACTCGTAGACTGAGACAACAGATCGTCAGAGCTAACCTGCTGGTCCTCTAACTGACCCTCTGTGTCTCTCTCTCCGTGCTGTAGAGAGGCCATGATGACTCGTAGCCTGAGACAACAGATCGTCAGAGCTAACCTGCTGGTCCTCTAACTGACCCTCTGTGTCTCTCTCTCCGTGCTGTAGAGAGGCCATGATGACTCGTAGCCTGAGAAGACTGAGGGAACAGATCGTCAGAGCTAACCTGCTGGTGCAGGAGGCTGGCTTCATAGCTGAGGAACTCAACAAGAGGACGGAGTACCTGGTCACACTGCAAATACCTGCTGCTAACCTCGACGCCAACAGGAAGGTCGGTGTCGGGTGTGTGTGCCTGCGTGACAACATTATCAGCTTTACATACAGTGCTGTGTGTGTCAATGTTTGTCCACGGAGGTGTGTGTGTGTGTGTGTGTGTGTGTGTGTGTGTGTGTGTGTGTGTGTGTGTGTGTGTGTTCACATGTTTAGAACAGTGTGTCTACAGTGAGAGGTGTTGGCCCCTTGCCATGTGTGTTTAGTTTAGGCGGTGCTGAGTGAGCCTGTGGTGCAGGACAGCGTGAGGCGGTGCTGAGTGAGCCCGTGGTGCAGGACAGCGTGAGGCGGTGCCGAGTGAGCCCGTGGTGCAGGACAGTGTGAGGCGGTGCCGAGTGAGCCTGTGGTGCAGGACAGCGTGAGGCGGTGCCGAGTGAGCCCGTGGTTCAGGACAGCGTGAGGCGGTGCCGAGTGAGCCTGTGGTGCAGGACAGCGTGAGGCGGTGCCGAGTGAGCCCGTGGTGCAGGACAGCGTGAGGCGGTGCCGAGTGAGCCTGTGGTGCAGGACAGCGTGAGGCGGTGCCGAGTGAGCCTGTGGTGCAAGGCAGCGTGAGGCGGTGCCGAGTGAGCCTGTGGTGCAGGGCAGCGTGAGGCGGTGCCGAGTGAGCCTGTGGTGCAGGGCAGCGTGAGGCGGTGCCGAGTGAGCCTGTGGTGCAGGGCAGCGTGAGGCGGTGCCGAGTGAGCCTGTGGTTGCAGGGCAGCGTGAGGCGGTGCCGAGTGAGCCTGTGGTGCAGGGCAGCGTGAGGCGGTGCCGAGTGAGCCTGTGGTGCAGGGCAGCGTGAGGCGGTGCTGAGTGAGCCTGTGGTTCCAGGACAGCGTGAGGCGGTGCTGAGTGAGCCTGTGGTGCAGGACGGCGTGAGGCGGTGCTGAGTGAGCCTGTGGTGCAGGACAGCGTGAGGCGGTGCTGAGTGAGCCTGTGGTGCAGGACGGCGTGAGGCGGTGCTGAGTGAGACTGTGGTTCCAGGGCCTAAGGATGAAGAGAAGCATACAGTTGAAGTGGAGTAGTTGAAAAACAAGTTTTAATGACACCCACCTAAGTGTATGTAAACTTCCGACTTCAACTGTATATATACACACACTAACCCTTTCTCCTCTCTCTCCCTCTCCCTCTCTTTCCCTCTCCCTCTCTCTCTTTCCCTCTCTACAGCGTGATGCGGTGCTGAGTGAGCCCGCGGTGCAGGTGAGACGTAAGGGTAAAGGGAAACAGATCTGGGCTCTGGAAAAGATGGAGAACAGAGTGGTGGACATGAGAGACCTCTACCAGGAGTGGAAAGACTACGATGAAGACAACCCTGTGAGTCTCTCTTTCTCTCCCCTTCCCTCACCCCCTGTCTCCTTCTCTCACCCCGTCTCCCCCTTCCCTCTCCCTCCTGTCTCCCTCTCTCCCCTCACCCTCCTGTCTCCCTCTCTCCCCTTCCCTCACCTCGTGTCTCCTTCTCTCACCCCGTCTCCCCCTTCCCTCACCCCCTGTCTCCTTCTCTCTCCCCCTTCCCTCTCCCTCCTACCCTCACCCCGTCTCCCTCTCTCCCCTTCCCTCACCCCCCGTCTCCTTCTCTCACCCCCTGTCTCCTTCTCTCACCCCGTCTCCCCCTTCCCTCTCCCTCCTACCCTCACCCCGTCTCCCTCTCTCCCCTTCCCTCACCCCCTGTCTCCTTCTCTCTCTCCCCTTCCCTCACCCCCTGTCTCCTTCTCTCACCCCCTTCCCTCTCCCTCCTACCCTCACCCCGTCTCCCTCTCTCCCCTTCCCTCAACCCCTGTCTCCTTCTCTCACCCCCTTCCCTCTCCCTCCTACCCTCACCCCGTCTCCCTCTCTCCCTGTCTCATCTCCCCTTACCCCCTTGTCTTCCTCTCTCCCCCTTTCCTCACCCCGTCTCCATTTCTCTCCCTGTTCCCTCACCCCCCGTCTCCCTCTCTCCCCTCACCCCGTCTCCCCCTTTCCTCACCCCCCGTCTCCCACTCTCCCCTGGTCTCTGTCTAGGTGATGCGTTCCTACTTCAAGCGTGCCGACCCGTTCTTTGACGAGCAGGAGAACCACAGTCTGATCGGAGTGGCCAACGTGTTTCTGGCCTGTCTCTTCTGCGACGTCAAGCTGCAATACGCTGTACCTATTATCAACCAGAAGGGAGAGGTACGGACGTGTGTGTTCGTGTGTGTGTTCGTGTTCTACGACGTCAAGCTGCAATACGCTATACCTATTATCAACCAGAAGGGAGAGGTACGGCCGTGTGTGGGATTGACTGAGATGTCTGTCTGTCTTCCTGTTAGGTTGCAGGGCGTCTACATGTGGAGGTGTGGCGAGGGAGCGAGGGGCTGGAGAAAGTAGAGACCAGTCCAGATGGAGAGACACAGGAACGCAAAATGGAGTGTGTGGTAGGAGACGACATCAGGGCCTGAAACACACAGATGGATATCAGACACACTGAAATGTCAGGTCCTGAAACACACAGATGGACATCAGACACACTGAAATGTCAGGTCCTGAAACACACAGATGGACATCAGACACACTGAAATGTCAGGTCCTGAAACACAGATGGACATCAGACACACTGAAATGTCAGGTCCTGAAACGCATAGATGGACATCAGACACACTGAAATGTCAGGTCCTGAAACACAGATGGACATCACTGAAATGTCAGGTCCTGAAACACACAGATGGACATCAGACACACTGAAATGTCAGGTCCTGAAACACAGATGGACATCACTGAAATGTCAGGTCCTGAAACACAGATGGACATCAGACACACTGAAATGTCAGGTCCTGAAACACAGATGGACATCAGACACACTGAAATGTCAGGTCCTGAAACACACAGATGGACATCAGACACACTGAAATGTCAGGTCCTGAAACACAGATGGACATCAGACACACTGAAATGTCAGGTCCTGAAACACAGATGGACATCAGACACACTGAAATGTCAGGGCCTGAAACACACAGATGGACATCAGACGCACTGAAATGTCAGGTCCTGAAACACACAGATGGACATCAGACACACTGAAATGTCAGGTCCTGAAACACAGATGGACATCAGACACACTGAAATGTCAGGTCCTGAAACATAGATGGACATCAGACACACTGAAATGTCAGGTCCTGAAACACAGATGGACATCAGACACACTGAAATGTCAGGTCCTGAAACACAGATGGACATCAGACACACTGAAATGTCAGGTCCTGAAACACAGATGGACATCAGACACACTGAAATGTCAGGTCCTGAAACACAGATGGACATCACTGAAATGTCAGGTCCTGAAACGCATAGATGGACATCAGACACACTGAAATGTCAGGTCCTGAAACACAGATGGACATCAGACACACTGAAATGTCAGGTCCTGAAACACACAGATGGACATCAGACACACTGAAATGTCAGGTCCTGAAACACAGATGGACATCAGACACACTGAAATGTCAGGTCCTGAAACACAGATGGACATCAGACACACTGAAATGTCAGGTCCTGAAACACAGATGGACATCAGACACACTGAAATGTCAGGTCCTGAAACACAGATGGACATCAGACACACTGAAATGTCAGGTTCTGAAACACAGATGGCGTGTCTAGTTTTTGACTTCATTTAGCAATCGCTAAATGTCGCTACTATGTCCTGTAAACAGTCCAAAATCAGTTCCCACCACGTTACACCCAATGAATCCTTGGATGCTGAGAATTTATAATATATGAATATGTTATGTCCAGTGTCTCTGAGGGTTGCTCATGGAAAGGATCATTCGTAATCTATAATCACACTGCTGTATTATGTGTTCATATAGACAATACACTCAGCGTATATCTCCCTCCTCCCCGCTCTCTGTCTCTTCCCTCTCTCTCTCCTCCCCTGCTCTGTCTCCTCCCTTCTCCTCCCTGCTCTCTGTCTCCTCCCCCTTCTCCTCCCCTGCTCTGTCTCCTCCCTTCTCCTCCCTGCTCTCTGTCTCCTCCCCCTTCTCCTCCCCTGCTCTGTCTCCTCCCTCTCTCCTCCCCGCTCTGTCTCTTCCCTGTTCTCTCTCCTCCCTTCTGCTCTCTGTCTCCTCCCTTCTCCTCCCTGCTCTCTGTCTCCTCCCTTCTCCTCCCCTGCTCTCTCTTCCCTCTCTCCCCTCGCCCTCTTTCTCCCCTCTCCCTCTTTCTCTCCTCCCCCTCTCTCTCTCCTCCCCACTCTGTCTTCCCTCCCTCTGTCTCCTCCCTCTCTCCCTCTGTCTCCTCCCTTTTCCTCCTCTCTCCCTCCCTGTCTCCTCCCTTCTCCCCCTCTCTCTCTCCCTCTCTGTCTCCTCCCTTCTCCTCCTCTCTCTCTCCCTCTCTGTCTCCTCCCTTCTCCTCCTCTCTCCCTCTCTCCTCTCTCTCTCTCTCTCCAGGTCAGGATCCTGCAGGCTACAGGTCTTCCTCGCCACCTGTGTAACTTTGTGTTCTGCCAGTACCATTTCTGGGGGCAGGATGAGCCTGTGTTCATCGCCCCGGAGGTGGAGCCCATGCCCCCCTCAGCCACCAGCAGAGATCCCCTCTGCACCGTACTTTTTGACAGTAGCAAGGTGAGACAATAGAGTCAGGGACGGATTACTGAACGGGCACGCAGGGCATGTGCCCTTTGGTAAAACGGTAACATTTTATAGAATTGCAGGAAGTTAGCCACCCTCCTAGAGGTACGTACCCCGGGGCCCTGGATGTGGTAGTCCGGCCCTGAATGGGGTCGTCACTAGCCACATATGCCAAGGTTTGTAGACCTTTCTATTTGTCCTTTTCTGTGTTTTTATTAGCTAAAGAGGAGTCTCTCACCACGTGACTATAACTACTGTTCCCTGAACAGTACAACAGACTTCGGTTGAAGGATCTATAGTCACGCCTGACAAGGCCAATGAAATACGCGTCTCGCTTCCACAGTTGATAAGCCTGAGGCTCGGATTCATTCGTTCAACTTAACACCGCTCTTCACTGAGCCTAGGTTAACAGAGTGGGCTACAGAGGGGGGATTTAAACATGAACAAGCTTCCAAACTAAGTTGTGCTGGATGAAGCCTGTCCTCTTGTGGGGGGCTCCGGCAATGCCTGGCGTAGCACTCCGAACGTGGAGGCACTGACGTCACAATAATGTTCTTGTGGAGGGGCTCACCACTCACTCAGACCTGTGCTAAAGCCCCTTGCTCTGAGTCTCGGAGGTTGCTTCTTCATCGGAGGTGCAGCAAGCCCCGCTTCTTCCTCCGACTTCCTCCGCCTGCCTCCGACTCCAGGAAATAGGAATGTGAGTGCCATAATGCCGGGGAAAGCTAGTAAGCTTAACCAACAATGCAGTTCAAGAAATAGTGAAGAAAAATATTTACTAAATAAACTAAAGTAAAAAAATTAAGTAATACAATAACGAGGCTATATACAGGGGGTACCGGTACCGGGTGTGTGTGTGTAGGTAATCATTCAGCCAGGTTACCTTAGCTTCCTTGGGCACAGGGACTATGGTGGTCTGCTTGAAACGTGTAGGTATTACAGACTCGGTCAGGGACAGGTTGAAAATGTCATTGAAGACACCTGCCAGTTGGTCTGCGCACGCTTTGAGTACACGTCCTGGTAATCCGTCTGGCCCCGCGGCTTTGTGAATGTTGACCTGTTTAAAGGTTTTGATTGGCTACGGAGAGGGTTGTCACGTTGGTATAATTGATTCGGGAGACAGACGCAGGAATGCGTAAAAGTTTTTTTAAATTGTACCCAAATTACGGCGTTCCATGTAAAGGGACGAAGACCAAACAAACACTATTCAAAAACACAGGGTTGAAACCCAAACAAAAGAGCGAGGAGTACCTCGAATAAATAAAACACGCGCACAATGATTAACACACGGGATGATACCCATAATCATTTGCGCAATCCACAAGGGCACAAAATCCCAAAACACACAGCACAGGTACTCACACGCACCAACGGAAATTGTGAAAATAATGGACAGACAACGGAAACCAAAGGGCACATTTATCAGTGGGAATAGAGGACAGGTGTGTGTGATGAAAGTTCCGGAGGGATCCGTGATAAGGGTGATCACACAGTTGTCCAGAACAGCTGGTGCTCTCATGCAAGCAACACTGAAGCATGCCTCGAAGCGAACATAAAAGGCATTTAGCTAGTCTTGTAGGCTCGAGTCACTGGGCAGCTCGCGGCTGTTTCCCTTTGTTGTCTGTAATAGTTTGCAAGCCCTGCCACATCTGACGAGCGTCAGAACCTTTGCCTGTTTGATGGTTCATCTGAGGGTGTAGTGGGATTTCTTATAAGCAGTCGGATTAGTGTCCCGCTCCTTGAAAGTGGCAGCTCTAGCCTTTAGCTCAGTGCGGATGTTGCCTGTAATCCATGGCTTCTGGTTTGGATATGTATGTATGGTCACTGCTGGGACATCGTCGTCGATGCACTTATTGATGAAGCCGGTGAATGAGGTGGCGTACTCCTCAATGCCATTGGATGAATCCCGGAACATATTCCAGTCTGTGCTAGCAAACCTGTCCTGTAGCGTAGCATCCGCGTCATCTGACCACTTCCGTGTCATCTGACCACTTCTATATTGAGCAAGGCACTGGTACTTCCTGCTTTAGTTATTGCTTGTAAACAGAAATCAGGAGGATATAATTAGGGTCAGATGTGCCAAATGGAGGGCGAGGAAGAGCTTTGTACACGTCTCTGTGTGTGGAGTAAAGGTGGTCTAGAGTTTTTTTTCCCCCTCTGGTTGCACATGTGACCTGCTGGTAGAAATTAGGTAAAACGGATTTAAGTTTGCCTGCATTAGTCTCCGGCCACTAGGAGCACCACTTCTGGATGAGCATTTTCTTGTTTGCTTATGGCTTTATACAGCTGGTTGAGTGCAGTCTTAGTGCCAGCATCAGTTTGTGGTTGTAAATAGATGGCTATGAATAATATAGATAGTGTGATCTACAGCTTATCAAGAGGTACTCTACCTCAGGCGAGCAATTCCTCGAGACTTCTTTAATATTAGACGTCGCGCACCAGCAGTTATTGACAAATAGACACACACCCCTTGCCCCTCGTCTTACCAGACGTAGCTGCTCTGTCCTGCCGATGCACTGAAAACTCAGCCAGCTCTATATTATCCGTGTCGTCGTTCAGCCACGAACTCGGTGAAACATAAGATATTACAGTTTTTATTGTCCCTTTTGGTAGAATGTCTCAATCGTATATCATCCATTTTAGTTTTCCAATGATTGCACGTTGGCCAATAGTACGGATGGTAGTGGAGGTTTACTCACTCGCCTATGAAATCTCCCAAGGCTGCCACGACCTCCGCCCTGTGTACGTCCTCTATCTTTTCTTCATGCGAATGACAGGGATTTGGGCCTGGTCTCGAGAAAGCAGTATATCCTTGGCGTCGGATTCGTTAAATAAATAATTTTCGTCCAGTTGGAGGTGAGTAATCGCTGTTCTGATATCCAGAAGCTCTTTTCGGGTCATAAGAGACGGCAGCAGCAACATGATGTACAAAATAATGTACAAACAATGCAACAAAAACATTTTTAAAAAAATAATACAGTTGGTTAGGAGCTCATAAAACGGCAGCCATCGCCAAGTTTCCAGGATTTTGCAAACCTACCCAGAGTAAAGCATGATGTGTTGAACAGCGGCCATGTTTGTGTGTCTCTGTACGTGTTGTGTTTGTTCCCAGGAGCTGGAGGTGTGTGTATCTGAGGAGTTTGTGGAGTTTGTGGCGGAGGGGGCAGTGGCCATCGAGGTGTTTGGACATAAACAGGTGAACCACCGCAGGAACTTGGCTCTCTGGGACCTGGGAGTCATTCAGGCCAAGACACGAACCCTCAGAGAGAGGTGAGATCTAGTAGGAGATTAGGAGTGTACCGGTGTAGATGGGACATATGGGTTGGTGTGTACTGGGTTGTATTCACTAGAACCCGAGAGGATGAAACGAGGAGGGACTACCTGGACTTGTTCAATAAGAAACTCTATTTTTCATTGGAAAACGTGTTCCGATTGCAAAATGTTTTGCTGAGTGGACACTAATGAATACGGCTCCTGTGTAATGTCTGGTCTGGTATAATGACTGGTCTGGTCTGGTGTAATGTCTGGTCTGGTATAACGACTGGTCTGGTATAATGACTGGTCTGGTATAATGACTGGTCTGGTATAATAACTGGTCTGGTATAATGACTGGTCTGTTGTAATGACTGGTCTGGTATAATGACTGGTCTGGTATAATGACTGGTCTGTTGTAATGACTGGTCTGTTGTAATGACTGGTCTGGTATAATGACTGGTCTGGTATAATGACTGGTCTGGTCTGGTGTAATGACTGGTCTGGTCTGGTGTAATGACTGGTCTGTTGTAATGACTGGTCTGGTCTGGTATAATGACTGGTCTGGTGTAATGACTGGTCTGGTATAATGACTGGTCTGGTCTGGTATAATGACTGGTCTGGTCTGGTGTAATGACTGGTCTGGTGTAATGACTGGTCTGGTATAATGACTGGTCTGGTATAATAACTGGTCTGGTATAATGACTGGTCTGGTGTAATGACTGGTCTGGTCTGGTATAATGACTGGTCTGGTATAATGACTGGTCTGGTATAATAACTGGTCTGGTGTAATGACTGGTCTGGTATAATGACTGGTCTGGTCTGGTATAATGACTGGTCTGGTCTGGTATAATAACTGGTCTGGTATAATGACTGGTCTGGTATAATGACTGGTCTGGTATAATGACTGGTCTGGTGTAATGACTGGTCTGGTGTAATGACTGGTCTGGTATAATGACTGGTCTGGTCTGGTATAATGACTGGTCTGGTCTGGTATAATGACTGGTCTGGTATAATAACTGGTCTGGTATAATGACTGGTCTGGTATAATGACTGGTCTGGTCTGGTGTAATGACTGGTCTGGTCTGGTCTGGTATAATAACTGGTCTGGTATAATGACTGGTCTGGTCTGGTGTAATGACTGGTCTGGTCTGGTCTGGTATAATGACTGGTCTGGTATAATGACTGGTCTGGTATAATAACTGGTCTGGTATAATGACTGGTCTGGTATAATGACTGGTCTGGTATAATGACTGGTCTGGTATAATGACTGGTCTGGTATAATGACTGGTCTGGTATAATGACTGGTCTGGTGTAATGACTGGTCTGGTATAATGACTGGTCTGGTCTGGTATAATGACTGGTCTGGTCTGTTGTAATGACTGGTCTGGTGTAATGACTGGTCTGGTCTGGTGTAATGACTGGTCTGGTATAATGACTGGTCTGGTATAATGACTGGTCTGGTCTGTTGTAATGACTGGTCTGGTATAATGACTGGTCTGGTGTAATGACTGGTCTGGTATAATGACTGGTCTGGTATAATGACTGGTCTGGTCTGGTGTAATGACTGGTCTGGTGTAATGACTGGTCTGGTATAATGACTGGTCTGGTATAATGACTGGTCTGGTATAATGACTGGTCTGGTCTGGTGTAATGACTGGTCTGGTATAATGACTGGTCTGGTATAATGACTGGTCTGGTCTGGTATAATGACTGGTCTGGTATAATGACTGGTCTGGTATAATGACTGGTCTGGTATAATGACTGATCTGATCTGGTGTAATGACTGGTCTGGTGTAATGACTGGTCTGGTATAATGACTGGTCTGGTATAATGACTGGTCTGGTATAATGACTGGTCTGGTATAATGACTGGTCTGG
Organism: Salvelinus alpinus; assembly: GCF_045679555.1. Lineage (NCBI taxonomy): Eukaryota > Metazoa > Chordata > Actinopteri > Salmoniformes > Salmonidae > Salvelinus > Salvelinus alpinus. Next base: position 7,850,709 of record NC_092093.1, on the reverse strand, counting down.
TATAATGACTGGTCTGGTCTGGTGTAATGACTGGTCTGGTGTAATGACTGGTCTGGTCTGGTGTAATGACTGGTCTGGTGTAATGACTGGTCTGGTGTAATGACTGGTCTGGTCTGTTGTAATGACTGGTCTGGTCTGGTATAATAACTGGTCTGGTATAATGACTGGTCTGGTATAATGACTGGTCTGGTATAATGACTGGTCTGGTATAATGACTGGTCTGGTCTGGTGTAATGACTGGTCTGGTGTAATGACTGGTCTGGTCTGGTGTAATGACTGGTCTGGTGTAATGACTGGTCTGGTGTAATGACTGGTCTGGTATAATGACTGGTCTGGTCTGTTGTAATGACTGGTCTGGTATAATGACTGGTCTGGTATAATGACTGGTCTGGTCTGTTGTAATGACTGGTCTGGTATAATGACTGGTCTGGTATAATGACTGGTCTGGTGTAATGACTGGTCTGGTGTAATGACTGGTCTGGTATAATGACTGGTCTGGTATAATGACTGGTCTGGTCTGGTGTAATGACTGGTCTGGTATAATGACTGGTCTGGTATAATAACTGGTCTGGTATAATGACTGGTCTGGTATAATGACTGGTCTGGTATAATGACTGGTCTGGTATAATGACTGGTCTGGTCTGGTGTAATGACTGGTCTGGTATAATGACTGGTCTGGTATAATGACTGGTCTGGTATAATGACTGGTCTGGTCTGGTGTAATGACTGGTCTGGTATAATGACTGGTCTGGTATAATGACTGGTCTGGTATAATGACTGGTCTGATCTGGTGTAATGACTGGTCTGGTATAATGACTGGTCTGGTATAATGACTGGTCTGGTATAATGACTGGTCTGGTCTGGTGTAATGACTGGTCTGGTGTAATGACTGGTCTGGTCTGGTGTAATGACTGGTCTGGTGTAATGACTGGTCTGGTGTAATGACTGGTCTGGTGTAATGACTGGTCTGGTCTGGTGTAATGACTGGTCTGGTATAATGACTGGTCTGGTATAATGACTGGTCTGGTATAATGACTGGTCTGATCTGGTGTAATGACTGGTCTGGTGTAATGACTGGTCTGGTGTAATGACTGGTCTGGTATAATGACTGGTCTGGTATAATGACTGGTCTGGTATAATGACTGGTCTGGTATAATGACTGGTCTGGTCTGGTGTAATGACTGGTCTGGTGTAATGACTGGTCTGGTCTGGTGTAATGACTGGTCTGGTGTAATGACTGGTCTGGTGTAATGACTGGTCTGGTGTAATGACTGGTCTGGTGTAATGACTGGTCTGGTATAATGACTGGTCTGGTATAATGACTGGTCTGGTCTGGTGTAATGACTGGTCTGGTATAATGACTGGTCTGGTGTAATGACTGGTCTGGTATAATGACTGGTCTGGTCTGGTGTAATGACTGGTCTGGTGTAATGACTGGTCTGGTGTAATGACTGGTCTGGTATAATGACTGGTCTGGTATAATGACTGGTCTGGTGTAATGACTGGTCTGGTATAATGACTGGTCTGGTATAATGACTGGTCTGGTCTGGTGTAATGACTGGTCTGGTCTGGTGTAATGACTGGTCTGGTGTAATGACTGGTCTGGTCTGGTGTAATGACTGGTCTGGTATAATGACTGGTCTGGTGTAATGACTGGTCTGGTATAATGACTGGTCTGGTATAATGACTGGTCTGGTATAATGACTGGTCTGGTATAATGACTGGTCTGGTATAATGACTGGTCTGGTATAATGACTGGTCTGGTATAATGACTGGTCTGGTATAATGACTGGTCTGGTCTGTTGTAATGACTGGTCTGGTGTAATGACTGGTCTGGTCTGGTGTAATGACTGGTCTGGTATAATGACTGGTCTGGTATAATGACTGGTCTGGTCTGGTGTAATGACTGGTCTGGTATAATGACTGGTCTGGTATAATGACTGGTCTGGTATAATGACTGGTCTGGTGTAATGACTGGTCTGGTATAATGACTGGTCTGGTCTGGTATAATGACTGGTCTGGTCTGGTGTAATGACTGGTCTGGTGTAATGACTGGTCTGGTATAATGACTGGTCTGGTATAATGACTGGTCTGGTATAATGACTGGTCTGGTATAATGACTGGTCTGGTATAATGACTGGTCTGGTATAATGACTGGTCTGGTCTGGTGTAATGACTGGTCTGGTATAATGACTGGTCTGGTCTGGTGTAATGACTGGTCTGGTATAATGACTGGTCTGGTATAATGACTGGTCTGGTATAATGACTGGTCTGATCTGGTGTAATGACTGGTCTGGTGTAATGACTGGTCTGGTATAATGACTGGTCTGGTATAATGACTGGTCTGGTATAATGACTGGTCTGGTATAATGACTGGTCTGGTCTGGTGTAATGACTGGTCTGGTGTAATGACTGGTCTGGTCTGGTGTAATGACTGGTCTGGTGTAATGACTGGTCTGGTGTAATGACTGGTCTGGTGTAATGACTGGTCTGGTATAATGACTGGTCTGGTATAATGACTGGTCTGGTCTGGTGTAATGACTGGTCTGGTATAATGACTGGTCTGGTATAATGACTGGTCTGGTGTAATGACTGGTCTGGTATAATGACTGGTCTGGTCTGGTGTAATGACTGGTCTGGTGTAATGACTGGTCTGGTGTAATGACTGGTCTGGTATAATGACTGGTCTGGTATAATGACTGGTCTGGTGTAATGACTGGTCTGGTATAATGACTGGTCTGGTATAATGACTGGTCTGGTCTGGTGTAATGACTGGTCTGGTGTAATGACTGGTCTGGTCTGGTGTAATGACTGGTCTGGTCTGGTGTAATGACTGGTCTGGTATAATGACTGGTCTGGTATAATGACTGGTCTGGTATAATGACTGGTCTGGTATAATGACTGGTCTGGTATAATGACTGGTCTGGTGTAATGACTGGTCTGGTGTAATGACTGGTCTGGTATAATGACTGGTCTGGTATAATGACTGGTCTGGTCTGGTGTAATGACTGGTCTGGTGTAATGACTGGTCTGGTCTGGTGTAATGACTGGTCTGGTATAATGACTGGTCTGGTGTAATGACTGGTCTGGTATAATGACTGGTCTGGTATAATGACTGGTCTGGTATAATGACTGGTCTGGTATAATGACTGGTCTGGTGTAATGACTGGTCTGGTATAATGACTGGTCTGGTATAATGACTGGTCTGGTATAATGACTGGTCTGGTATAATGACTGGTCTGGTGTAATGACTGGTCTGGTATAATGACTGGTCTGGTATAATGACTGGTCTGTTGTAATGACTGGTCTGGTGTAATGACTGGTCTGGTGTAATGACTGGTCTGGTATAATGTCTGGTCTGGTATAATGACTGGTCTGGTCTGGTATAATAACTGGTCTGGTCTGGTCTGTTGTAATGACTGGTCTGGTCTGGTGTAATAACTGGTCTGGTCTGGTATAATGACTGGTCTGGTATAGTAACTGTTCTGGTATAATAACTGGTCTGTTCTGGTATAATAACTGGTCTGGTATAGTAACTGTTCTGGTATAATAACTGTTCTGGTATAGTAACTGGTCTGGTATAGTAACTGGTCTGGTATAACGTCTGGTCTGGTATAGTAACTGGTCTGGTATAATGACTGTTCTGGTATAGTGTCTGGTCTGGTATAGTAACTGGTCTGGTATAGTAACTGGTCTGGTCTGGTATAGTAACTGGTCTGGTATAGTAACTGGTCTGGTATAATAACTGGTCTGGTATAATGACTGGTCTGTTGTAATGACTGGTCTGGTATAATGACTGGTCTGGTATAATGACTGGTCTGGTATAATGACTGGTCTGGTATAATGACTGGTCTGGTATAATGACTGGTCTGGTATAATGACTGGTCTGTTGTAATGACTGGTCTGTTGTAATGACTGGTCTGTTGTAATGACTGGTCTGGTATAATGACTGGTCTGGTATAATGACTGGTCTGGTCTGGTGTAATGACTGGTCTGTTGTAATGACTGGTCTGGTCTGGTATAATGACTGGTCTGGTGTAATGACTGGTCTGGTATAATGACTGGTCTGGTCTGGTATAATGACTGGTCTGGTCTGGTGTAATGACTGGTCTGGTGTAATGACTGGTCTGGTGTAATGACTGGTCTGGTATAATGACTGGTCTGGTGTAATGACTGGTCTGGTGTAATGACTGGTCTGGTATAATGACTGGTCTGGTATAATGACTGGTCTGGTATAATGACTGGTCTGGTGTAATGACTGGTCTGGTCTGGTGTAATGACTGGTCTGGTATAATGACTGGTCTGGTATAATAACTGGTCTGGTGTAATGACTGGTCTGGTATAATGACTGGTCTGGTATAATGACTGGTCTGGTATAATGACTGGTCTGGTCTGGTATAATGACTGGTCTGGTATAATGACTGGTCTGGTATAATGACTGGTCTGGTATAATGACTGGTCTGGTGTAATGACTGGTCTGGTGTAATGACTGGTCTGGTATAATGACTGGTCTGGTCTGGTATAATGACTGGTCTGGTCTGGTATAATGACTGGTCTGGTATAATAACTGGTCTGGTATAATGACTGGTCTGGTATAATGACTGGTCTGGTCTGGTGTAATGACTGGTCTGGTCTGGTCTGGTATAATAACTGGTCTGGTATAATGACTGGTCTGGTCTGGTGTAATGACTGGTCTGGTCTGGTCTGGTATAATGACTGGTCTGGTATAATGACTGGTCTGGTATAATAACTGGTCTGGTATAATGACTGGTCTGGTATAATGACTGGTCTGGTATAATGACTGGTCTGGTATAATGACTGGTCTGGTATAATGACTGGTCTGGTATAATGACTGGTCTGGTGTAATGACTGGTCTGGTATAATGACTGGTCTGGTCTGGTATAATGACTGGTCTGGTCTGTTGTAATGACTGGTCTGGTGTAATGACTGGTCTGGTCTGGTGTAATGACTGGTCTGGTATAATGACTGGTCTGGTATAATGACTGGTCTGGTCTGTTGTAATGACTGGTCTGGTATAATGACTGGTCTGGTGTAATGACTGGTCTGGTATAATGACTGGTCTGGTATAATGACTGGTCTGGTCTGGTGTAATGACTGGTCTGGTGTAATGACTGGTCTGGTATAATGACTGGTCTGGTATAATGACTGGTCTGGTATAATGACTGGTCTGGTCTGGTGTAATGACTGGTCTGGTATAATGACTGGTCTGGTATAATGACTGGTCTGGTCTGGTATAATGACTGGTCTGGTATAATGACTGGTCTGGTATAATGACTGGTCTGGTATAATGACTGATCTGATCTGGTGTAATGACTGGTCTGGTGTAATGACTGGTCTGGTATAATGACTGGTCTGGTATAATGACTGGTCTGGTATAATGACTGGTCTGGTATAATGACTGGTCTGGTATAATGACTGGTCTGGTCTGGTGTAATGACTGGTCTGGTGTAATGACTGGTCTGGTCTGGTGTAATGACTGGTCTGGTGTAATGACTGGTCTGGTGTAATGACTGGTCTGGTCTGTTGTAATGACTGGTCTGGTCTGGTATAATAACTGGTCTGGTATAATGACTGGTCTGGTATAATGACTGGTCTGGTATAATGACTGGTCTGGTATAATGACTGGTCTGGTCTGGTGTAATGACTGGTCTGGTGTAATGACTGGTCTGGTCTGGTGTAATGACTGGTCTGGTGTAATGACTGGTCTGGTGTAATGACTGGTCTGGTATAATGACTGGTCTGGTCTGTTGTAATGACTGGTCTGGTATAATGACTGGTCTGGTATAATGACTGGTCTGGTCTGTTGTAATGACTGGTCTGGTATAATGACTGGTCTGGTATAATGACTGGTCTGGTGTAATGACTGGTCTGGTATAATGACTGGTCTGGTATAATGACTGGTCTGGTCTGGTGTAATGACTGGTCTGGTATAATGACTGGTCTGGTATAATAACTGGTCTGGTATAATGACTGGTCTGGTATAATGACTGGTCTGGTATAATGACTGGTCTGGTATAATGACTGGTCTGGTCTGGTGTAATGACTGGTCTGGTATAATGACTGGTCTGGTATAATGACTGGTCTGGTCTGGTGTAATGACTGGTCTGGTATAATGACTGGTCTGGTATAATGACTGGTCTGGTATAATGACTGGTCTGATCTGGTGTAATGACTGGTCTGGTGTAATGACTGGTCTGGTGTAATGACTGGTCTGGTATAATGACTGGTCTGGTATAATGACTGGTCTGGTATAATGACTGGTCTGGTCTGGTGTAATGACTGGTCTGGTGTAATGACTGGTCTGGTCTGGTGTAATGACTGGTCTGGTGTAATGACTGGTCTGGTGTAATGACTGGTCTGGTGTAATGACTGGTCTGGTCTGGTGTAATGACTGGTCTGGTATAATGACTGGTCTGGTATAATGACTGGTCTGGTATAATGACTGGTCTGATCTGGTGTAATGACTGGTCTGGTGTAATGACTGGTCTGGTATAATGACTGGTCTGGTATAATGACTGGTCTGGTATAATGACTGGTCTGGTATAATGACTGGTCTGGTCTGGTGTAATGACTGGTCTGGTGTAATGACTGGTCTGGTCTGGTGTAATGACTGGTCTGGTGTAATGACTGGTCTGGTGTAATGACTGGTCTGGTGTAATGACTGGTCTGGTGTAATGACTGGTCTGGTATAATGACTGGTCTGGTATAATGACTGGTCTGGTCTGGTGTAATGACTGGTCTGGTATAATGACTGGTCTGGTGTAATGACTGGTCTGGTATAATGACTGGTCTGGTCTGGTGTAATGACTGGTCTGGTGTAATGACTGGTCTGGTGTAATGACTGGTCTGGTATAATGACTGGTCTGGTATAATGACTGGTCTGGTGTAATGACTGGTCTGGTATAATGACTGGTCTGGTATAATGACTGGTCTGGTCTGGTGTAATGACTGGTCTGGTCTGGTGTAATGACTGGTCTGGTGTAATGACTGGTCTGGTCTGGTGTAATGACTGGTCTGGTATAATGACTGGTCTGGTGTAATGACTGGTCTGGTATAATGACTGGTCTGGTATAATGACTGGTCTGGTATAATGACTGGTCTGGTATAATGACTGGTCTGGTATAATGACTGGTCTGGTATAATGACTGGTCTGGTATAATGACTGGTCTGGTATAATGACTGGTCTGGTCTGTTGTAATGACTGGTCTGGTGTAATGACTGGTCTGGTCTGGTGTAATGACTGGTCTGGTATAATGACTGGTCTGGTATAATGACTGGTCTGGTCTGGTGTAATGACTGGTCTGGTATAATGACTGGTCTGGTATAATGACTGGTCTGGTATAATGACTGGTCTGGTGTAATGACTGGTCTGGTATAATGACTGGTCTGGTCTGGTATAATGACTGGTCTGGTCTGGTGTAATGACTGGTCTGGTGTAATGACTGGTCTGGTATAATGACTGGTCTGGTATAATGACTGGTCTGGTATAATGACTGGTCTGGTATAATGACTGGTCTGGTCTGGTGTAATGACTGGTCTGGTATAATGACTGGTCTGGTATAATGACTGGTCTGGTATAATGACTGGTCTGGTATAATGACTGGTCTGGTCTGGTGTAATGACTGGTCTGGTATAATGACTGGTCTGGTCTGGTGTAATGACTGGTCTGGTATAATGACTGGTCTGGTATAATGACTGGTCTGGTATAATGACTGGTCTGATCTGGTGTAATGACTGGTCTGGTGTAATGACTGGTCTGGTATAATGACTGGTCTGGTATAATGACTGGTCTGGTATAATGACTGGTCTGGTATAATGACTGGTCTGGTCTGGTGTAATGACTGGTCTGGTGTAATGACTGGTCTGGTCTGGTGTAATGACTGGTCTGGTGTAATGACTGGTCTGGTGTAATGACTGGTCTGGTGTAATGACTGGTCTGGTATAATGACTGGTCTGGTATAATGACTGGTCTGGTCTGGTGTAATGACTGGTCTGGTATAATGACTGGTCTGGTATAATGACTGGTCTGGTATAATAACTGGTCTGGTATAATGACTGGTCTGGTCTGGTGTAATGACTGGTCTGGTGTAATGACTGGTCTGGTGTAATGACTGGTCTGGTATAATGACTGGTCTGGTATAATGACTGGTCTGGTGTAATGACTGGTCTGGTATAATGACTGGTCTGGTATAATGACTGGTCTGGTCTGGTGTAATGACTGGTCTGGTGTAATGACTGGTCTGGTCTGGTGTAATGACTGGTCTGGTATAATGACTGGTCTGGTATAATGACTGGTCTGGTATAATGACTGGTCTGGTATAATGACTGGTCTGGTATAATGACTGGTCTGGTATAATGACTGGTCTGGTGTAATGACTGGTCTGGTGTAATGACTGGTCTGGTATAATGACTGGTCTGGTCTGGTATAATGACTGGTCTGGTCTGGTGTAATGACTGGTCTGGTGTAATGACTGGTCTGGTCTGGTGTAATGACTGGTCTGGTATAATGACTGGTCTGGTGTAATGACTGGTCTGGTATAATGACTGGTCTGGTATAATGACTGGTCTGGTATAATGACTGGTCTGGTATAATGACTGGTCTGGTGTAATGACTGGTCTGGTATAATGACTGGTCTGGTATAATGACTGGTCTGGTATAATGACTGGTCTGGTATAATGACTGGTCTGGTGTAATGACTGGTCTGGTATAATGACTGGTCTGGTATAATGACTGGTCTGGTATAATGACTGGTCTGGTGTAATGACTGGTCTGGTATAATGACTGGTCTGGTATAATGACTGGTCTGGTATAATGACTGGTCTGGTCTGGTATAATGACTGGTCTGGTCTGGTCTGTTGTAATGACTGGTCTGGTCTGGTGTAATAACTGGTCTGGTCTGGTATAATGACTGGTCTGGTATAGTAACTGTTCTGGTATAATAACTGGTCTGTTCTGGTATAATAACTGGTCTGGTATAGTAACTGTTCTGGTATAATAACTGTTCTGGTATAGTAACTGGTCTGGTATAGTAACTGGTCTGGTATAACGTCTGGTCTGGTATAGTAACTGGTCTGGTATAATGACTGTTCTGGTATAGTGTCTGGTCTGGTATAGTAACTGGTCTGGTATAGTAACTGGTCTGGTCTGGTATAGTAACTGGTCTGGTATAGTAACTGGTCTGGTATAGTAACTGGTCTGTGTGCCTCCAGGTGGAGTGAGGTGACTCGTAGGCTGGATCTCTGGGTTCAGGTGTTGGAGCTGAATGACGCAGGAGAGTTCACCCCTGTAGAGGTCCTACCACCCAAGGACGTACGCACCGGGGGCATCTTCCAACTCAAACAGGTAGCTGTGTTTCTGTGTATTTCTTTCTATGCTTGTGAGGACATTCTACTGTGCGCGTGCGTGCCGTGTGCCTGGTGCTCAAACAGGAGTGTGTACAAACGTTGCCATCACATGGGTTATAGATTTGTTATGAAAACGTTATAGATCATGTGATAGGGACATGAAATAAGTGTTTAGTAGTTTCAGTCTTGTTGTGTGGAGGTACGGTCCTTCCAGGACTCAGGAACCATGCCTCTAATCTTAACCCTGTCTCTACCCCCCTCCCCACCCAGGGTCAGTCTCAGACTCAGGAACCATGCCTTTAATCTTAACCCTGTCTCTAACCCCTCCCCACCCAGGGCCAGACTCAGGAACCATGCCTCTAATCTTAACCCTGTCTCTACCACCTCCCCACCCAGGGCCAGTCTCAGACTCAGGAACCATGCCTCTAATCTTAACCCTGTCTCTACCCCCTCCCCACCCAGGGTCAGACTCAGGAACCATGCCTTTAACCTTAACCCTGTCTCTACCCCCTCCCCACCCAGGGTCAGTCTCGTCGTTTGCAGGTGGAGGTACGGTCCGTACCGGACTCAGGAACCATGCCCCTCATTGCCACAAACATCCTCTCTGTTTCCATTGGCAACGTGGAGGTACGGGAGGCCTTCCCCTGGGATGAGGACGTGGACAGCTATCAGGTAACACTGACTGGAAGGAGTTTATAGTAGTTTGAGACATTGGGAGAATCTCAATTGCATTTTTCTTGATTCCTCGCGTCCTCTCTTCTCGCTGCCGCCTCAAAAAACCATTGGATTAGAAGGTCAGAGGTCCATCCCCTCTAACTTTCTCATCCAGTGGGTTTTTAGGAGGTGAGGAAAGAGGATGTGAGGAATCAAGGAAATGCAATTGACGTTCTCCAATTGAGTTGAGTGAAGGAAAGTAGGTTTGTTAAGTAGGCCACACCAAACTGAACTTTGTTCTCATAGAACCAGGGCTGAGGTGTGTGTGTGTGTGTGTGTGTGTGTGTGTGCGTGTGTGTGTGTGTGTGCAGGAAGGTGATCTGGAGAGGTTGAGGGACCAGTGGCTGACCACCCTCACTAAGAGGCAACAGTACCTGGACCAGCACCTGCAGAAGATGGTCCAAAAGCCAGGTCAGACTGACTGACACATTACATTACACACAGAGCATATTCATGACTTGTATTTGACCAAACATCTTGGTAATAATGAGTGTTATACAGTTAAAATAGTATTAATAATGAGTGTTATACAGTTAAAATAGTATTAATAATGAGTGTTATACAGTTAAAATAGTATTAATAATGAGTGTTATACAGTTAAAATAGTATTAATAATGAGTGTTATACAGTTAAAATAGTATTGCTAATGAGTGTTATACATTTAAAATAGTATTAATAATGAGTGTTATACAGTTAAAATAGTATTGCTAATGAGTGTTATACATTTAAAATAGTATTAATAATGAGTGTTATACAGTTAAAATAGTATTAATACTGTGTGTTTTACAGTTAAAATACTAGTAATAATGAGTGTTATGTAGTAATAATGACTGTTATGTAGTAATAATGACTGTTATGTAGTAATAATGAGTGTTGTGTAGTAATAATGAGTGTTGTGTAGTAATAATGGGTGTTGTGTAGTAATAATAGTATTAATAATGAGTGTTATGTAGTAATAATGAGTGTTGTGTAGTAATAATGAGTGTTGTGTAGTAATAATGAGTGTTGTGTAGTAATAATAGTATTATGTTTGTAGATAAGTCAGAGGATGATGTGGAGAGGGAGGCCCAGCTGTTAGAGTGGCGTCTGACCCTGACAGAGGAACGTAACGCCGTCCTGGTACCTTCAGCTGGTAGCGGGATCCCTGGAGCCCCCGCTGAGAGGTTAGTGTGTGTGTGTGTGTGTGTGTGTGTGTGTGTGTGTGTGTGTGTGTGTGTGTGTGTGTGTGTGTGTGTGTGTGTGTGTGTGTGTGTGTGTGTGTGTGTGTGTGTGTGTGTGTGTGTGTGTGTGTGTGTGTGTGTGTGTGTGTGTGTGTGTGTGTGTGTGTGTGTGCATTAGCGATGCGCGGGTCAGCTGTTTGTTCACATGCCCGTAATTGCTAATAACCCATCTGCACCCGACCCGCTAATATAGAAAATGCGCTGTAGGCCACAGTCAGAGATGCCAGAACTATTTCTTTTGACAGTGGGTGCAGGAGCCTTCTTTTTTTTATTCTGATGTTTCTGCTTATAATTTCCGACAATTTGGTTGCTATTTGTTAGTCAACTTGTCTATAATTTAGATGTTCAACATGTCCCTGACCTGGTCTATAATACCTACATGTTTCAAGCAGACCACCATAGTCCCTGTGCCCAAGAACACCAAGGTAACCTTCAGCACTCGCATCTGTATCCATTAAATGGTTTGAAAGGCTGGTCATGGTTCACATCAACACCATCATCCCAGACACCCCTAGACCCACTCCAATTCACATACCGCCCCAACAGATCCAGAGATGACCGCAATATCTACTGCACTCCACACTGCCCTCGCACACCTGGACTAAAGGAATACCTATGTAAGAATCAATCAATCAAATGTATTTTGATATCAGCTGATGTCACAAAGGGCTGTACAGAAACCCAGCCTAAAATCCCAAACAGCAAGCAATGCAGGTGTAGAAGCACCGGTGGCAAGGAAAAACTCCCTAGAAAGGCAGGAACTTAGGAAGAAACCTAGAGAGGAACCAGGCTATGAGGGTTGGCCAGTCTTCTTCTGGCTGTGCAGAATGCTATTCATTGACTACAGCTCAGCATTCACCACCTGGGGGCGGCCCGTCAGGAAGTCCAGGATCCCGTTGCAGAGGGAGGTGTTTAGTCCCAGGATCCTTCACTTAGTGATGAGCTTTGAGGGTACTATGGTGTTGAATGCTGAGCTGCAGTCAATGATTAGCATTCTCACATAGGTGTTCCTTTTGTCCAGGTGGGAAAGGGCAGTGTGGAGTGCAATAGAGATTGCATCATCTGTGGATCTGTTTGAGCGGTATGCAAATTGGAGTGGGTCTAGGGTTTCTGGGATAATGGTGTTGATGTGAGCCATTACCACCCTTTCAAAGCATTTCATGGCTACAGACGTGAGTGCTACGGGTCTGTAGTCATTTAGGCAGGTTGCCTTTGTGTTCTTGGGCACAGGGACTATGGTGGTCTGCTTGAAACATGTTGGTATTACAGACTCAATCAGGGACATGTTGAAAATGTCAGTGAAGACACCTGCCAGTTGGTCAGCACATGCCCGGGGGGCACGTCCTGGTAATCCATCTGGCCCCGCGGCTTTGTGAATGTTGACCTGTTTAAAGGTCTTACTCACGTCGGCTACGGAGAGCGTGATCACACAGTCGCCTGGAACAGCTGATGCTCTCATGCATGCCTCAGTGTTTCTTGCCTCGAAGCGAGCATAGTAGTGATTTAGCTTGTCTGGTAGGCTCGTGTCACTGGGCAGCTCGCGGCTGTGCTTCCCTTTTGTAGTCTGTAATAGTTTGCAAGTCCTGCCACATAAGACAAGCGTCGGAGTACGATTCAATCTTAGCCCTGTATTGACGCTTTGCCTGTTTGAAGGTTCATCGCAGGGCATAGCAGGATTTCTTGGGAACAGTGGGTTCCAACTGCTTGCTCAGGGGCAGAACAACAGATTTTTACCTTGTCAGCTTGGGGATTCGATCCAGCAACCTTTCGGTTACTGGCCCAACGCTGTGACCACTAGGCTACCGCAGGGACTGCGGGTTGTGAGTGAACCCGCGCATCACTAGCGTGCGTGTTGGAGCTGTGTGCGCTCAGTGTTCTGATTTGCCTATTTCCCCACAGAGTTCCTGTTCCTGGGATGGAGGCACACATTCCTGTTCTCTTCCTGGACCTCAGTGGTATGTTCCGTCTGTCCTCCCCTATCTTCCTGGACCTCAGTGGTATGTTTCGTCTGTCCTCCCCTATCTTCCTGGACCTCAGTGGTATGTTCCTTCTGTCCTCCCCCATCTTCACCATCATCAGTGGTATGTTCCTTCTGTCCTCCCCCATCTTCACCATCATCAGTGGTATGTTCCTTCTGTCCTCCCCCATCTTCACCATCATCAGTGGTATGTTCCTTCTGTCCTCCCCCATCTTCACCATCATCAGTGGTATGTTCCTTCTGTCCTCCCCCATCTTCACCATCATCAGTGGTATGTTCCTTCTGTCCTCCCCCATCTTCACCATCATCAGTGGTATGTTCCTTCTGTCCTCCCCCATCTTCACCATCATCAGTGGTATGTTCCTTCTGTCCTCCCCCATCTTCACCATCATCAGTGGTATGTTCCTTCTGTCCTCCCCCATCTTCACCATCATCAGTGGTATGTTCCTTCTGTCCTCCCCCATCTTCACCATCATCAGTGGTATGTTCCTTCTGTCCTCCCCCATCTTCACCATCATCAGTGGTATGTTCTATTGTTTACTTCCTCTTTCCTTCATCTTAGTCACTGATATAAATAATATTTTTGCCTCAACTCACAACCTTTCAATTCAATTCAAGGGGCTTTATTGGCATGGGAAACATATGTTAACATTGCCAAAGCAAGTGAGGTAGATAATATACAAAAGTGAAATAAACAATAAAAATTAACAGTAAACATTTAACATACACTCTCTCTCCCCCCTCTCTCCCTCCCCCCTCTCTCTCTTTTCCCCCTCTCTCTCTCTCTCTCCCCCTCTCTCTCTCTCTCTCCCCCTCTCTCTCTCTCCCCCTCTCTGTCTCTCTCTCCCTCTCCCCCCTCTCTCTCTCTCTCCCCCCTCTCTCTTCCCCCCCCTCTCTCTTCTCACCCTCCAGCTGACGATTTCCAGGATAACCGATCTGCTCCACTGGCTGGGGGTCTAGATGCCATGCTTAACCAGGAGGATGAGGATGCGTTCTTTGACCTGCACATAGTCAAGCACTACGATGTTGAGGTGAGGACCATAGAGAGACAATCACACAAACACTGCATTGTGGGCCTTTGTCACTCTCAACCTCACACTTAACACCTTTTTATCAAACCTCTCTTCTAAAACACATACAAGCTCAGATCCCAGTCTTGTTTTATGCTAACAGTCATGAACATTAGAACAGACTATGACGGGGGGGGGGGGGAGTGTTTTCACTACTCTGCCCACTGGCCTTGGAATTCCCTCCAAGTCAAACTAAAACTACAGGAGCTGGTGTCCCTGCAGGAGTTCAAAGGACAAATAGATTAACAGGTTGTTGGTATGTAGTTGGTTGTAGTTGTCACCCGATGTCACTAGTCGTGTTGCCTTATGGAAGGAAGGATCATGTCTTACTTGAAGCATTTTGATTAGTGATGGGGGAGAAAACCATACAGCTACATATAGCAATATTGTTTGTGGACGATATTATATGGATATTTGACTCCCAAGTATACATTTTTTAAATAATAATATACACTACCGTTCAAAAGTTTGGGGTCACTTAGAAATGTCCTTTTTTTTTTTAAGAAAAGCAATTGTTTTGTCCATTTACAATAGACTCAAATTGATCAGAAATACAGTGTAGACATTGTTAATGTTGTAAATGACTATTGTAGCTGGATACGGATGATTTTTTTAATGGAATATCTACATAGGCGTACAGAGGCTCATTATCAGCAACCATCACTCCTGTGTTCCAATGGCACGTTGTGTTAGCTAATCCAAGTTTATAATTTTAAAAGGCTAATTGATCATTAGAACACAATTTTGCAATTATGTTAGCACAGCTGAAAACTGTTGTTCTGATTAAAGGCCTTTAGACTAGTTGAGTATCTGGAGCATCGGCATTTATGGGTTCGATTACAGGCTCAAAATGGCCAGAAACAAAGAACTTTCTTCTGAAACTCATCATTCTATTCTTGTTCTGAGAAATGAAGGCTATTCCTTGCGAGAAATTGCCAAGAAACTGAAGATCTGGTACAACACTGTGTACTACTCCCTTCACAGAACAGCTCAAACTGGCTCTAACCAGAATAGAAAGAGGAGTGGGAGGCCCCGGTGCACAACTGAGCAAGAGGACAAGTACATTAGAGTGTCTAATTTTAGAAACAGACGCCTCACAAGTCCTCAACTGGCAGCTTCATTAAATAGTACCCGCAAAACACCAGTCTCAACGTCAACAGTGAAGATGCCGGCCTTCTAGGCAGAGTTCCAAAGAAAAAGCCATATCTCAGACTGGCCAATAAAAAGAAAAGATTAAGATGGGCAAAAGAACACAGACACGGGACAGAACTCTGCCTAGAAGGCCAGCTTCCCGGAGTCGCCTCTTCACTGTTGACGTTGAGACTGGTGTTTTGCGGGTACTATTTAATGAAGCTGCTTTCAAAAACAAGGACATCTCTAAGTGACCCAAACTTTTGAACGGTAGTGTATATCGATTTCATTATTTTTTTGCTACTGTAGGTAGCGTTACTTTGCACTCGTCAGCTGTACCTGGGCCAAAATTCGGGTATTTTTGATCTTATTTCCTCGACTGATGGAAACACGTTTTCTCATGCTTTTCCATGTCCCTCTGCAAAAGGACATGGGGTGAGCAATATGTTTAACATCAAATTGCAATAAAATCGCAGTATCAAATCTGAAGACATAGAATCGTGAGAATTGCGCCTAATTATCTTGGTAATATTGTATCTCGAGGTCCCTGGCAATTCTCCACCCTGATCTTAGTACTGTAACGGCCGTGTCTTTTGACATATTGCGCTCTGTTTTTTCAGACTTTTGTGTTGTACATGTTCTTAACTGATATGCTACTTTTATATTGATGTACAGTATGTCTGTCTGATGGACGTCATGTCTGGTGGATGTCATGTGACTGTCTGGTGGATGTCATGTGACTGTCTGGTGGATGTCATGTGACTGTCTATCTGGTGGACGTCATGTGACTGTCTGTCTGGTGGACGTCATGTGACTGTCTGGACGTCATGTGACTGTCTGACTGTCTGTCTGGTGGACGTCATGTGACTGTCTGGACGTCATGTGACTGTCTGGACGTCATGTGACTGTCTGGACGTCATGTGACTGTCTGTCTGGTGGACGTCATGTGACTGTCTGTCTGGAACTGACCTGTTGATGCTGCTGTCTTGGTACAGGTCTCTCAGCGAGACTAACCTGGTTAAAGGTTGAATTAAAACACTGGTTTTGACTGGTTAGGTTTTTTGTGATGTCACAGGACAATATTTTGAGAACCACTGCTTTTCAAGACTCCAATGCTTGTTCTAGCAAACCAAGTATACACTTTTATATCCCTGGAGCCCTACTCTAGCAAACCAAGTATACACGTTTATATCCCTGAAGCCCTACTCTAGCAAACCAAGTATCCACTTTTATATCCCTGGAGCCCTACTCTAGCAAACCAAGTATACACTTTTATATCCCTGGAGCCCTACTCTAGCAAACCAAGTATACACTTTTATATCCCTGGAGCCCTACTCTAGCAAACCAAGTATACACTTTTATATCCCTGGAGCCCTACTCTAGCAAACCAAGTATACACTTACTTTTATATCCCTGGAGCCCTACTCTAGCAAACCAAGTATACACTTTTATATCCCTGGAGCCCTACTCTAGCAAACCAAGTATCCACTTTTATATCCCTGGAGCCCTACTCTAGCAAACCAAGTATACACTTTTATATCCCTGAAGCCCTACTCTAGCAAACCAAGTATACACTTACTTTTATATCCCTGGAGCCCTACTCTAGCAAACCAAGTATACACTTTTATATCCCTGGAGCCCTACTCTAGCAAACCAAGTATACACTTTTATATCACTGGAGCCCTACTCTAGCAAACCAAGTATACACTTTTATATCCCTGGAGCCCTACTCTAGCAAACCAAGTATACACTTTTATATCACTGGAGCCCTACTCTAGAAAACCAAGTATACACTTTTATATCCCTGGAGCCCTACTCTAGCAAACCAAGTATACACTTTTATATCCCTGGAGCCCTACTCTAGCAAACCAAGTATACACTTTTATATCCCTGGAGCCCTACTCTAGCAAACCAAGTATACACTTTTATATCCCTGGAGCCCTACTCTAGAAAACCAAGTATACACTTTTATATCACTGGAGCCCTACTCTAGCAAACCAAGTATACACTTTTATATCACTGGAGCCCTACTCTAGCAAACCAAGTATACACTTTTATATCACTGGAGCCCTACTCTAGCAAACCAAGTATACACTTTTATATCCCTGGAGCCCTACTCTAGCAAACCAAGTATACACTTTTATATCACTGGAGCCCTACTCTAGCAAACCAAGTATACACTTTTATATCCCTGGAGCCCTACACTAGCAAACCAAGTATACACTTTTATATCCCCGGAGCCCTACTCTAGCAAACCAAGTATACACTTTTATATCCCTGGAGCCCTACTCTAGCAAACCAAGTATACACTTACTTTTATATCCCTGGAGCCCTACTCTAGCAAACCAAGTATACACTTACTTTTATATCCCTGGAGCCCTACTCTAGCAAACCAAGTATACACTTTTATATCCCAAGAGCCCTACTCTAGCAAACCAAGTATACACTTTTATATCCCAAGAGCCCTACTCTAGCAAACCAAGTATACACTTTTATATCCCAAGAGCCCTACTCTAGCAAACCAAGTATACACTTTTATATCCCAAGAGCCCTACTCTAGCAAACCAAGTTTACACTTTTATATCCCTGGAGCCCTACTCTAGCAAACCAAGTATACACTTTTATATCACTGGAGCCCTACTCTAGCAAACCAAGTATACACTTTTATATCACTGGAGCCCTACTCTAGAAAACCAAGTATACACTTTTATATCACATGTCTGTCAGAAAACTCCCAAAAGTTGTCTTATACACTGCCAGTCAAAAGTTTTAGAACACCTACTCATTCAAGGGTTTTTCTTTATTTGTACTGTTTTCTACATTTTAGAATAATAGTGAAGACATCAAAACTACTAAATAACACATATGGAATCATGTAGTAACCAAAAAAACGTGTTTAAACAAATCAAAATATATTTTATATTTGAGATTCTTCAAATTGCCACCCTTTGCCTTGATGACAGCTTTGCACACAATTGGCATTCTCTCAACCAGCTTCATGAGGTAGTCACCTGGAATGCATTTCAATTAACAGGCGTGTCTTGTTAAAAGTATATTTGTGGAATTTCTTTCCTTCTTAATGCGTTTGAGCCAATCAGTTGTGGTGTGACAAGGTAGGGGTGGTATACAGAAGATAGCCCTATTTGGTAAAAGACCAAGTCCATATTATGGCAGGAACAGCTCAAATAAGCAAAGAGAAACGACAGTCCATCATTACTTTAAGACATGAAGGTCAGACAATCCAGAAAATGTCAAGAAGTTTCTTCAAGTGCAGTTTCAAAAACCATCAGGCGCTATGATGAAACTGGCTCTCATGAGGACCGCCACAGGAATGGAAGACCCAGAGTTACCTCTGCTGCAGAAGATAAGTTCATTAGAGTTACCAGCCTCAGAAATTGCAGCCCAAATAAATGCTTCACAGAGTTCAAGTAACCGATACATCTCAACATCAACTGTTCAGAGGAGACTGAGTGAATCAAGCCTTCATGTTCGAATTGCTGCAAAGAAACCACTACTAAAGGACACCAATAAGAAGAAACTTGCTGGGGCCAAGAAATACGAGCAATGGACATTAGACCGATGGAAAATTGGAGATTTTTGGTTCCAACCGCCGTGTCTTTGTGAGATGCAGAGTGGATGATTTCCGCATGTGTATTTCCCACCGTGAAGCATGGAGAAGGAGGTGTTGGGGGTGCTTTGCTGGTGACACTGTCTGATTTATTTAGAATTCAAGGCACACTTAACCAGCGTGGCTACCACAGCATTCTGCAGCAGTACGCCATCTCATCTGGTTTGCGCTTAGTGGGACTATCATTTGTTTTTCAGCAGGACAATGACCCAACACACCTCCAGGCTGTGTAAGGGCCGTTTTACCAAGAAGGAGAGTGATGGAGTGCTGCATTAGATGGTTTGGGATGAGTCGGACCGCAGAGTGAAGGAAAGCCGCCATCAAGTGCTCAGCATATGTGGGAACTCCTTCAAGACTGTTGTAAAAGCATTCCAGGTGAAGCTGGTTGAGAGAATGCCAAGAGTGTGCAAAGCTGTCATCAAGGCAAACAGTGGCTACTTTCAAGAATCTCAAATATAAAATATATTTAGATTTGTTTAACACTTTTTTGGTTACTACATGATTCCATGTGTTATTTCATAGTTTTGATGTCTCCACTATTGTTGTACAATGTAGAAAATAGTAAAAATAAAGAAAAACCCTTGAGTTTTGTGAGTAGAGTAGGTGTTCTAAAACTTGTACATACAGTTATACACAGACAAGTTATATTTGCATGATTTAGTATAATTAATTAATCATTACCGCTTTGTTTAATTCATGTGACGGACCAAGACTGGCTCATGACATGTGACGGACCAAGACTGGCTCATGACATGTGACGGACCAAGACTGGCTCGTGACATGTGACGGACCAAGACTGGCTCGTGACATGTGACGGACCAAGACTGGCTCGTGACATGTGACGGACCAAGACTGGCTCGTGACATGTGACGGACCAAGACTGGCTCGTGACATGTGACGGACCAAGACTGGCTCGTGACATGTGACGGACCAAGGCTGGCTCGTGACATGTGACGGACCAAGGCTGGCTCGTGACATGTGACGGACCAAGGCTGGCTCGTGACATGTGACGGACCAAGGCTGGCTCGTGACATGTGACGGACCAAGACTGGCTCGTGACATGTGACGGACCAAGACTGGCTCGTGACATGTGACGGACCAAGGCTGGCTCGTGACATGTGACGGACCAAGACTGGCTCGTGACATGTGACGGACCAAGACCTCTTTCTTCTTTAAAAAAAAAAAAAATATTTATACGATTTTTTTTTACCCCCTTTTCTCCCCAATTTTCGTGGTATCCAATCGCTAGTAATTACGATCTTGTCTCATCGCTACAACTCCCGTACGGGCTCGGGAGAGACGAAGGTCGAAAGCCATGCGTCCTCCGAAGCACAACCCAACCAAGCCGCACTGCTTCTTAACACAGCGCGCCTCCAACCCGGAAGCCAGCCGCACCAATGTGTCGGAGGAAACACCGTGCACCTGGCCCCCTGGCTAGCGCGCACTGCGCTCGGCCCGCCACAGGAGTCGCTGGAGCGCGATGAGACAAGGATATCCCTACCGGCCAAACCCTCCCTAACCCGGACGACGCTAGGCCAATTGTGCGTAGCCCCACGGACCTCCCGGTCGCGGCCGGCTGCAACAGAGCCTGGGCGCGAACCCAGAGACTCTGGTGGTGCAGCTAGCGCTGCTATGCAGTGCCCTAGACCACTGCGCCACCCGGACGCAATCCCCGACCGTGTGAATGATTATTTAAGATGAATTTTGTCTCACCTCATTTCTATTGTCCACGACAGGATGCTTGTCGTCTACCCCCAGACCAAGGCCTACTTCTCCCACTGGGCCCCACCTCTTTCTTCTTTCTAAGCTGAAACCTTGAAACTGAGATCTTTCGTTTGTCCTCTAAACACGGTCATTCGTTCTCAAAACAACATCTGGGCGTACTGCCAAATTGCAGCTACTGATAGGTGTGATGTGTACAGTCAGCCACTTGCAAGAACATAGAATTTGGTTTATAGAACAGCACATGAATAGAATATAGAAATTAGTTAAAAGAATAGCGCAAACATTAAAATTTCCCTTACACCAAGTACACAGTTTAATACCCCTTCTCTTTCCTCCCAGGTTGGTGCAGAGGCGTCGTGGGACTCGACGGTACATAACTGTCCCCAGCTGAGTCGCAGTGTGTCAGCTGACCTCAAGGTGTACCTGATCGTCAGGGTCGTAGTTCAGCTCTCTCACCCTGCTAACATGCACCTGGTCCTCCGAAAACGCATCTGTGTCAACCTAGCCGGACAACAGGTAGGAGGGAAAGGCGCACACACACACACACACACACACACACACACACACACACACACACCGGACTACAGGTCAGAAACCTGCTCAGTAAGTTGCTCCTCCTGTATAATACAGCTGTACATGTTTTTAGTATTCGTTTAAAAAAAAATCTTTATTAATTTCTGGGTATAATTATTAGTATCCAGCCTATAGCAATGGTTTTGTATGATGTAACGACATTGGCTACAGTTGGATGTTAATATCATGGTTATATATCAGGGTTGGGGTCAGAGTCTGTTTAAGAGGATGTCTCATCGCAGCACCATCCCTGGTTGTGGAGTCACCTTCGAGATCGTCTCCAACATCCCTGGGGTGAGAGAGGAACTAGCGTTGCCAACATGGCACCCATAAACTATTCTATCTCATTTTTGCCAAGCTCTGTATGCATTATCTATGGCAGTGGTTTGCAACTTCCGGTCCGTGAACCAGAGCCGGTCTGTGGGACGTTGCTGACCAGTCTCTCTCCTAGTTAGCTGACCAGTCTCTCTGCTAGTTAGCTGACCAGTCCCTCTGCTAGTTAGCTGACCAGTCCCTCTGCTAGTTAGCTGACCAGTCCCTCTGCTAGTTAGCTGACCAGTCCCTCTGCTAGTTAGCTGACCAGTCCCTCTGCTAGTTAGCTGACCAGTCCCCCTGCTAGTTAGCTGACCAGTCCCTCTGCTAGTTAGCTGACCAGTCCGTCTGCTAGTTAGCTGACCAGTCCGTCTGCTTGTTAGCTGACCAGTCCCTCTGCTAGTTAGCTGACCAGTCCCTCTGCTAGTTAGCTGACCAGTCTCTCTGCTAGTTAGCTGACCAGTCTCTCTGCTAGTTAGCTGACCAGTCTCTCTGCTTGTTAGCTGACCAGTCTCTCTGCTTGTTAGCTGACCAGTCCCTCTGCTAGTTAGCCGACCAGTCCCTCTGCTAGTTAGCCGACCAGTCCCTCTGCTAGTTAGCCGACCAGTCCCTCTGCTAGTTAGCCGACCAGTCCCTCTGCTAGTTAGCCGACCAGTCCCTCTGCTAGTTAGCCGACCAGTCCCTCTGCTAGTTAGCCGACCAGTCCCTCTGCTAGTTAGCCGACCAGTCCCTCTGCTAGTTAGCCGACCAGTCCCTCTGCTAGTTAGCCGACCAGTCCCTCTGCTAGTTAGCCGACCAGTCCCTCTGCTAGTTAACCGACCAGTCCCTCTGCTAGTTAGCCGACCAGTCCCCCTGCTAGTTAGCCGACCAGTCCCCCTGCTAGTTAGCCGACCAGTCCCCCTGCTAGTTAGCCGACCAGTCCCTCTGCTAGTTAGCCGACCAGTCCCTCTGCTAGTTAGCCGACCAGTCCCTCTGCTAGTTAGCCGACCAGTCCCTCTGCTAGTTAGCCGACCAGTCCCTCTGCTTGTTAGCCGACCAGTCCCTCTGCTAGTTAGCCGACCAGTCCCTCTGCTAGTTAGCCGACCAGTCCCTCTGCTAGTTAGCCGACCAGTCCCTCTGCTAGTTAGCCGACCAGTCCCTCTGCTAGTTAGCCGACCAGTCCCTCTGCTAGTTAGCCGACCCGTCCCTCTGCTAGTTAGCCGACCCGTCCATCTGCTAGTTAGCTGACCAGTCCCTCTGCTAGTTAGCTGACAGTGATTTCTTAAGTGCTAGTTTTACTGGAAGTGGTCCTCCTAAAAAGAAAGACTGTGGTTTGCAGGTCCCTGACACATGAAGGACCATAACTTGCGGATCTCTCTTCCAAAAGGCCAACACTGATCTAAGTGTCCTGTCCTCCTCCAGCATGTCCAGGGTCCAGAGGACAGAGAGATGCTGGCCAGACTAGCAGCCAGTGTAGATGTTCAGGATGTCCATTCAGCGGACAGTGAGGCGGCCATAGAGAAGTACCTCCGCAGTGTCCTGGCTGTGGAGAATATACTCACCCTGGACCGACTACGACAGGTCCACACACACACACACAGACAGAGACACAGACAACACGCACACACGCAATAGTACATATACTCAACTCTTACGTAACATAAACCCTGTGTCTTTGTGTGTCTGTGTCTTTGTGTGTCTGTGTCTGTGCAGGAAGTAGCAGTAAAGGAGAAGTTGTCTGTCAAGGCCAAGTCTCCAAGTCGTGCACTCAGCTCTCCTAACGTGAACCGGGTAAGAATCTACATCACATGGTCTCTCTATCCTTCACTGATTACTCAAACCCATAACATCCTGCCTGTAACTGATTGAACAACTGAGTCATTAGTTAGTTAGTTAACCAGTAACACCTACAACAACCTGTCCTAGTAACATGTTCCATGCTGATCTCACACTGGTTTCAACCCCCTTATTTTAGCTGTCAGGATCCTGGAGCAGACAGGATCTGTCCTCCAATCACAGGCTAGATAACAACAAGGTGAGACTTTAACCAACTTCCTTATTGTTCTCAATGACTTACCTTGATAAATGTGTTTTTATTAGGGGTTCACAGCAAAGCTATAGTTATACTTTAGTTTTTAAGAATTTTTCTTGACATGGTCAAATAACTCGAGCATAGATTGGTAACTTATTTTTCCTAATTTGACACACAGAAACTAGAGGCCATGAATAACTTTGGTCTAAAATAATGGCACTGATTCGGCCTATTATACAAGCTGAATTGGGCTGCTGTTCTGTTCTGCCAAACCTATTGCCGACCCCTGCTGTATTATATTCTAGTGGGGATAGGAGGGGGGGGGGGGGGGTGGCAATTTTATCTCGCCTAAGGCGGCAGAACGGCCCTGTACCGCCCATACATTTTTCGGATGCACACATGAGGTCCCGTATTGGGAAGAAATTCAATTGACTTTCACCCCTGCTCATCACAATAGTCCCTAAAGAGTTTGAGAAAATAACACTGATGCATTCAGCTGTGTGAATATAAAGTCACTGCATCCTTAGATGGCTGCACCAGACCAGTTGGTGGCGCTATAGAGGTCATTGACCCACAGACCAGTTGGTGGCGCTATAGAGGTCATTGACCCACAGACCAGTTGGTGGCGCTGTAGAGGTCATTGACCCACAGACCAGTTGGTGGCGCTATAGAGGTCATTGACCCCAGACCAGTTGGTGGCGCTATAGAGGTCATTGACCCCAGACCAGTTGGTGGCGCTATAGAGGTCATTGACCCCAGATCAGTTGGTGGCGCTATAGAGGTCATTAACCCCAGACCAGTTGGTGGCGCTATAGAGGTCATTGACCCCCAGACCAGTTGGTGGCGCTATAGAGGTCATTGACCCCCAGACCAGTTGGTGGCGCTATAGAGGTCATTGACCCCCAGACCAGTTGGTGGCGCTATAGAGGTCATTAACCCCAGACCAGTTGGTGGCGCTATAGAGGTCATTGACCCCCAGACCAGTTGGTGGCGCTATAGAGGTCATTGACCCCCAGACCAGTTGGTGGCGCTATAGAGGTCATTAACCCCAGACCAGTTGGTGGCGCTATAGAGGTCATTGACCCCAGACCAGTTGGTGGCAGTATAGAGATCATTAACCCCAGACCAGTTGGTGGCGCTATAGAGATCATTGACCCCAGACCAGTTGGTGGCAGTATAGAGATCATTAACCCCAGACCAGTTGGTGGCAGTATAGAGATCATTGACCAGAGTGGCACCATAGGATACTAGAGCAATAACTCTTGATCAAGTGGACTTTGTCTCATGCAAACTAATGTTAGGATTATATTATGCAGACGAACAATGTGAAATAGTTCCTACATTATAGTTCTTGTTTTGTTATCCAACTGATCTTGTGTCCTTTTTGTCATTCCGTGAACCCCGTTCAATGCTGC
Organism: Salvelinus alpinus; assembly: GCF_045679555.1. Taxonomy (NCBI): domain Eukaryota; kingdom Metazoa; phylum Chordata; class Actinopteri; order Salmoniformes; family Salmonidae; genus Salvelinus; species Salvelinus alpinus. Next base: position 7,825,566 of record NC_092093.1, on the reverse strand, counting down.
TCACAGCTATATCTTCAGTTTGAAATGCATATAGACGTCCCCATGCACACAGCCCCTAGTTTCACCTATAGTTTCATTTGACTATGAAGCAGAATTACAACATAAGATAAACAGTTTGAACAATTACTATTTTTTGTTGTTGTTACAACAATACAGTAAAAAATATCTAACAATATATGTAGATAATGTCTGCTTCTCGGTCTGCTTCTCGTCTCCTCAGAGCTGGTCAGAGAGTAACCAGGATCTGTCAGTGTTCTCTCCGCCGTCCAACTCCAGACGCACCCTGCCTAGCTCCGCTCTGCCTCTGGCCCAGAACATCCACCCTGAGACTAGTGAGAACAACAAACAATGCCTCTTGTTACGTCACGGCTAATGATCGCTATCGCTAACCTTTTCCTCTTTTAGAACTGTAACTAGTGCTGCTCATCTGTTGGTTAATCTATCAGATCTGTCCTCTGTTTCTGTGGTTTCATCTGTTGGTTAATCTATCAGATCTGTCCTCTGTTTCTGTGGTTTCATCTGTTGGTTAATCTATCAGATCTGTCCTCTGTTTCTTTCTTTTTCCTCACTAATTTATTTCTTCATCTTTCCTTTCTCCTTAATTTTCCTCCTCTTTTTCCTCCTCTTATTCCTCTTCCTCCTCGTCCTCCTCCTTCCTCCTCGTCCTCCCTTCTAGTACCCTCTCCTCCTCCTTCCTCCCCGTCCTCTTCCTCCTCCTTCCTCCCCGTACCCACTTCCTCCCCGTACCCCCTTCCTCCTCGTCCTCCCTTCTAGTACCCTCTCCTCCTCCTCCTCCTTCTTCCTCTCCTCCTCCTCTTTCCTCTGCTTACCCTCTCCAGGTCTCTCACGGTATGCTCGTGCTACCTCTTATTTCTCCCCAGTCAAGGCTCTGGTTCCTCCTGTCCCTAAACTGCTAAAGTCCCTGTTCCCAACCAGGGAGGAGAAGAGAGACCTGACCCATGTCCCACAGCAGGTAAAGTACTAAACTAATAACACTACTGATCTCTGGTCAGTTCATAGACCAGACCCCTATCTGCCAGCAAGTATTTACACTACTGCTGAACATATTTGTTACCCTTTAACAGTAACATCTGCTTTGTGGTCAGTTCTTATTTGTAGCATATGCTTCATTCAGAGCAACAAAAAACACGTGCTGCCCTTAAACACTATATATATATAACCAACATTCACATTATCTCACACATGTAGTAACCTGCTCTATGTGAAGTGGCCATCTGTTACACTAGTGTTAGCAGTTTATGTTATTCTTCAATAACACAAACCCCAAAGCAAATCAGGGGGAGAAAAATAGATTTATTTGGAAAGGACAAATCATAGATATTATGCTGGGAAGTAGATGTTCAGTCTTCCTTGTCCTCAGTTTTTTTTCTCCACAGAACAAAGGAACAGGATGCCATTTATAACCCCCCCCCCCACACACACACACACCCTAGCCTGGGGTTGACCAATCAGAAGTCCTTGCAGTACAACTGGGCCAATGGCCAAATAACAAGTATCCTGCTCCAGACTCAATGTACAGACCAACGAAAACGTAGCACACGTAGCTCTGAGTTCAGGACTGACATTTCACACATTCGAAACAGCTGTTGAACTATTTTCCCTATTGACCATTAGTACTCTGCGTTGTGTATTTATCTTCAAAATATTATTCTACTAGGGTATAATTTACAGTACCTCTGATAGTCTCTGTATGGGAATATTCTCCAGCAGTGTGAAGGAGTGGTGGAGTGGACAGGAGAGATGTATATGACAGTGGTTGTGTTCCAGGTGTTATCGGCTGAGCCCAGAGGATGACAGGGTAGTTCTGTTTTGACCTGCTGACTATGACCTCAGTAGGTTCTTCTCCTGCTGCTGAAAAGAGCATCTTCCAAGAAAAACATCAGAAAACAATCACCTCTCATTTCTGACTGTGATTCCAGAATTCCACTAGAACTCTGATTTGTGCTGTTACAGCTGATCTGCTTTGTGTCGTTTCTCACCTGAACCCATGACTGTGGCTGTCCTCCACTTCCCCTTATCTGAGGAGACAGGGCTTTGGAATGTTTAGCTGTGTAAAAACATTTTTTTTTAATATATATATATATTTTTTAACCTTTTATTTAACTAGGCAAGTCAGTTAAGAACAAATTCTTATTTTCAACGACGGCCTTCGAACAGTGCCTTGTTCAGGGGGCAGAACGGCAGAATCGGGGATTCGATCATGCCAAAGATTTCGGTTACTAGTCCAACGCTCTAACCGCTAGGCTACCTAGTGGTAATGGCCTTTATCATTCTTTATTTCATTCCCAGGGTTTTGAGCAGGTCAGAATGGAGGATGATTTAATAGAAAAGGGACAGGAATCTGTATACTGTCCCTAGAGCAGAGGCTGGAATCTGTATACTGTCCCTAGAGCAGAGGCTGGAATCTGTATACTGTCCCTAGAGCAGAGGCTGGAATCTTTATACTGTCCCAAGAGCAGAGGCTGGAATCTGGATACTGTCCCTAGATCAGAGGCTGGAATCTGGATACTGTCCCTAGATCAGAGGCTGGAATCTGGATACTGTCCCTAGAGCAGAGGCTGGAATCTGGATACTGTCCCTAGAGCAGAGGCTGGAATCTGGATACTCTCCCTAGAGCAGAGGCTGGAATCTGGATACTGTCCCTAGAGCAGAGGCTGGAATCTGGATACTGTCCCTAGAGCAGAGGCTAGAATCTGGATACTGTCCCTAGAGCAGAGGCTAGAATCTGGATACTGTCCCTAGAGCAGAGGCTGGAATCTGGATACTGTCCCTAGAGCAGAGGCTGGAATCTGGATACTGTCCCTAGAGCAGAGGCTGGAATCTGGATACTGTCCCTAGATCAGAGGCTGGAATCTGGATACTGTCCCTAGATCAGAGGCTGGAATCTGGATACTGTCCCTAGATCAGAGGCTGGAATCTGTATACTGTCCCTAGAGCAGAGGCTGGAATCTGTATACTGTCCCTAGATCAGAGGCTGGAATCTGGATACTGTCCCTAGATCAGAGGCTGGAATCTGGATACTGTCCCTAGATCAGAGGCTGGAATCTGGATACTGTCCCTAGATCAGAGGCTGGAATCTGTATACTGTCCCTAGAGCAGAGGCTGGAATCTGTATACTGTCCCTAGATCAGCGGCTGGAAGAGAGCTTGAGCCTGTTTTCTGTAATCTATGATTGATTTAACTGTCATGTACTCTGTGAAACATCTCTGATCAAACTTTTAACATATGTTCTCATCTTTAGCCCCTCCCTCAGAGCCTACCTCGCATCGTAGTGCAGTCAGCAAGTGTTGAAGAGGACATGGATACAAAACTGAGTCACTTGGTAAGTTACTTGATCGTCTGTCCCTAGTAAGTATTGAGAAGCATGGTAATATGCTCGTCACCATTCATTACTTGTCTGTTTGGTTAATTCCACAGGTTCCCATTGGAGAAATCATCCCCCCAAAGTGCCAATCAGAGGCTGCGAAAACCATGCCCCTCCCCCCGGCTGTCATCCCTCCCATCATCCCTGAGATGGAAGACCCCGTCCCCAGTCCGGTCAGCGAGGCATCCAGCGGCTACATGTCCACCAGCGTCTCCACGGCAACCCTGTCAGAGGCTTACCTGATTTGTGGGGACCTCGCTCTGTCAGCCAATCTCAATCCAGATGGCTTTGAGGTGATGCACAGGTCGTTCGAGTCCGACATCAGTTGGTGTCTTCATCGGGAGTCTAACATGGCCGGCCAGGAGGAAGAGAGGGATGCTTCTCAGATACCTCAGGCCACTGCTTCTGACCTGGAGGCTTCAGAGAAACAGAGGACTGGTACTAGTACTCCCCAGGCAGACGAGACTGGTATTGATACACTCCGAGCAGAATCTTCTCTCCCATCGGAACCACATGGAACCTCCGCAGAACCTCTTCTCATATCAGAACCCTATGAATCCTCAGGAGAACCTGAAGATATGACTCCACCAGAGTCACTGACACACAAGTTTACACAAGACTACTACAGACTACTACCGTGTGAAGGATCAATCCAACCAGAGTCACTGACACTGTCTACACAAGAACAGTCTGTAGTATCTAATGAGTCTAAACCACCAGTACAGCCAGTCAAGTCTGTACAAGAACAACTGACACAGTCTTCACCAGACAAGTTAACAGAAAAACTGTCTGTAGTATTAGACCAGTCAGAACCACCAGTCCACATAAAAGACCCAGTCCTGTTAGAAGAACCACCAGTGGAGCCAAAGTCACCTCGGGAACAGTGTGAGGAAACAGCTGAGTCAGCACCTCTAGACCAGATAGCACCTCTAGACCAGCTAGCACCTCTAGACCAGCTAGCACCTCTAGACCAGCTAGCACCTCTAGATCAGCTAGCACCTCTAGACCAGCTAGCACCTCTAGACCAGCTAGCACCTCTAGACCAGCTAGCACCTCTAGACCAGCTAGCACCTCTAGACCAGCTAGCACCTCTAGACCAGCTAGCACCTCTAGATCAGCTAGTACCGGCAGACCAGCTCGCACCAACATACAAGCTAGCACCGGCAGACCAGCCTGAACCTGCACTTACCCCTGTAAAGCCTCTGGTTGTCGAGCTTGCACCTAGCCAGCCAGCCGAAGCTCCAACCCTGGCTCCAACCGTAGCTCCAACCCTAGCTCCAACCCTGGCTCCAGCTCCAACCCTAGCTCCAACCCTAGCCCCAGCTCAAGCCCCAGCCCTAACCCTGGCTTCAGCTCCAATCACTGCTGTAACTCCTGCTCCTGTCCCACCCAAAGCCCCTCTCCTAACCCCTGTCCCAGCCCCTCTCCTAACCCCTGTCCCAGCCCCTGTCCTAACCCCTGTCCCAGCCCCTCTTCCAGCCCTAGTTGTCAAACCTCCCAGTAGCTCGGCAGCCAACCCATTCAAGATCCAGAAAGTAAGTACGTCCGATCTGAAGTCCTTCCATCCTATCGTAAATGAGGAGGAGAGCCAGGCCAGGAACAGTGGTCTTAGTGCTGATCTCTCTCTCCCTCTGGAGATCCTCTCTGACTCAGACGAAGGAGACACAGCCACAGAGGTGCCTGACTGGCTGAAAGAGGGGGAGTTTGTGACTGTAGGAACTAATAAAAGTGGCACGGTGCGCTACGTGGGACCTACGGATTTCGCAGACGGAACCTGGGTCGGAGTGGAGCTGGACTTACCTGCAGGTAGGTAGAAGAGGTTACCATGTGATGTGTTCTGATTTGTATTTATTTTTAACTTTACGATTCTGCTGTAGTTCTTGTGATGGCTAACTAAGTCTTGCGTGTTTGTGTGTGTGATATATTTTGAGTAAATTAACATACCCAGTGTTGGATGTCTCACTGGCTCTTTCTCTATCCAGGGAAAAACGACGGGTCTGTGGGTGGAAAGCACTACTTCCACTGTAACCCTGGTTACGGGGTGTTGGTGCGTCCTGATAGGGTGAGCCGTGGAGGAGTCGGGGGCGGAGCTAAGGAGAAGCGGCGACAGCAGCAGAAGCGTCGCAGTGCTAACTTATCAGGGTCCAGCCCTAACCTGGCTGCCCTCACTGCCCTGGCCAAGGGAGAGGGGGCTGGGGCCGGTCGCAAAGGAGACAACCGTAAATCCTGGAACAGCTGAGAGGAGAGAGTAGCAGGGTTGGGGTCAATTTCATTTCAATTCAGTCAATTCAAGAAGGAAACTGGAATTCCAATTTCAATTTCCCCTGAACACTTCTCTAGAGATGCATTGAGGAAAATTTAAATTCGAATTTCAGTTTACTTCCCTAATTGCTGGAATTGAAACGAGATTGATCCCCAACCTGGTGGGTACTAGACACTACGCAATGCCACAACCAACTAGTAGAGGTGCAACCGAAAACCACAGCAACATATCAAGACATAAGAGGTGCACCTTTTTCTCATTTTAAATGTTCAGTCACTGATGGACAGATAGAGGAGAGGCCCAGTTCATGGTGCTGGCTGCATCAAGGAGTAGGATTAAGTTACCCCAAGTGATCTTGGGTCAGTTTGACTTTTTCCCCCTCTCATGGATAAGGTTAGTATTGGGGGGAGGGGAAGCTGATCCTAGATCTGTATCTAGGGGTAACTTCATCCCGGAGCCAGTTTTGTGAAGTTGCCCCTAGACACTGATCTTGGGTCAGTATAGCATTTTCTTCACTAATGGATAGGTTCGGGGGGGGGGGGGGGGGGCTGATCCTAGATCTGTACCTAGGGCAGGGGTGTCAAACTCATTCCACGGAGGGCCCTAGAGTCTGCTGATTTTTGTTTTTTCCTTTCAATTAAGACTAAGACAACCAGGTGAGGGGAGTTCCTTACTAATCAGTGACCTTAAAGCATGAAACACACCGAGAATCTGACTGTCGATGGACTGCCGATAGGTACTTATCACAGTAGGAGGCCGTTCCTTCTCTTGCTAGAACAAAAGAGGTACCTGCTGCATGCCGACCCGGCTAGCTAGCTATGTTATGCTAGCAAACTAAACATTTGGCTAGGGACTGGCAGTATGGGATTATGGAGAGTGAATTAAATGGTTTCTTTGTCATCTTGCTAGGTAGTTATCTAGCTGTGGCCATCTGGTTAGTATCAACAAAGACTTTCTACTAGGCTTGGGTGATATACCTTATATCGGGGTATTTTCGAGATACCGTTGGTATGATTTTCGATACCAATGGTTTGCTAACTTGCCAGCTAAATCGCTAGACGTCAAGGTGAAACTTCTTGTTTACAGCAGTGCCATTCAATCCCCTCCTGGATGGATCAAGATCCCTGATGCTTACATTTTTTGGGGCATTTTTTTGGTATGTTTTTTTATTTTTATGGCGCCCCCTTGTGTGCACATTTAGTAATACCGTATACCCTGGTATGGTTCAGAAACGGTATGAACATCTGGATACTTCCCGACCCTACTTTCTACGAAATAGCAACATTAGCGCAGATAGCTTGGAATCTAGACCATAAGCAATACGCACAGATATGCATTGCCAAACAACGCTACTGCCACCTTCTGGTTTGGAGTATTTTAACAAGGCTGAGTGGCTAACGACTTCAAAGGTCTTTGCTGTGTGAACACAAAAGAGAGATTGACTGCCGCACTGTTTTGGAGGTGCTAAGTACTGTCAGGTAAACGTTTGACAAGCCTACCGCTGTGTCTTAGCTTTAATTCATCAATCAAGTACAAGGGAGGCGGTGAAAACCTGCACACACTCAGCACTCTTTGGAATGAGTTTGACACATGACCTAGGGCAGGGGTTCTCAAAGTAGGATCTGCGGCTAGAACTTTCAATTTTTTTTTAATTTGGGGGGGGGGGGGGGGGGATATTACTAACAAAAGATTGAACGACTTTTGGCCAAGGTATCCGTGGAATAAGTTTTTAAAGTGTATTTATAGTAGTAATTTGTAATTTATGTTATTAACCCTGGAGGCTTACAGGGATATTGGAATCCACAGTACTCCTCCAATTATCTTATTTTTTTTACATAAATGCACTGTGATTTAAGTTCTAAAATGGCAAAGTTTGCTCTTTGCCTCGTGGCAAAATGTGTAGAATTCCAGGATAATAGTTTGAAAACTGCAACATTTTCTCTCTGATGCCATGAGGCGGGGCTTTTAAATGTTTTTTCTCCGGGCTCTAGACTTGGTTTGTTCAGCCATGCACTGCAGACGTCATAGTAAAACTCCCTGTAGGCTGTTTTTAACACACTGGACATGTCTTCTGATTATGAGCAGCGGGTCCTTGTTGAATTTTCTATCACAAAAGGGGTCCCAGGCCCCAAACAGTTTGAGAACCCCTGACCAAGGGGAAACTTCACCTCAGAGCTTTCTTTCATATCATCTGAATGTATTTTTTTTGTCCTGATTGGGTCTCTCAGGTTCTCAAATAACACGTGCCATATTTTATTACCAGGGTTGCGTCAATTCCATTTCAATTCAGGAAATACACAAATTCCAATTATATTCAATGCTTTTCAATTAGGAATTTGGTTTGCTTTCTGAATTGACTGAAATTGAAATGGAATTAGCCCCAAACCTGGTTATTACCTATGTTAGTGGAACAGTATGGCAGAACAATATGTTATGAGTATCTGTTTTTAGCTAACAAGAAATATTCTGTGTGTATGAACTTTACTTAAACTGCTTGATTGGATCATTTTATGTTTGGATGTTATAAGGTTTTGGGATAGTGTGGGACAGGTAGAATGCAACCTGTATGTGTTTTATGTATACTGAACAAAAATATAACGAAACATGTGATGTGTTGGTCACATGTTTAATGATCCTAGAAATTATCCATATGTACAAAAAGCTTATTATTCAAAAAAATTGTGCACAAATTTTACATCCCTATTAATGAGTATTTTTCCTTTGCCAAGATAATCCATCCATCAGACAGGTGTGGCATATCAAGAAGCTGATTAAACAGCATGACTATGACACAGGTGCACCTTGTGCTGGGGATAAAAGGCCACTTAAAAATGTGCAGTTTTGTCACACAATTCCACAGATGTCTCAAGTTTTGAGGAGTGTGCAATTGGCATGCTGTTGCCAGAGAATGTAATGTTCATTTCTCTACCATAAGCCACCTCCAATGCCGTTTTAAAGAATTTAGCAGTATGTCCAACCCGCCTCACAACCGCATGTAACCACGCCAGCCCAGGACATCCACATACCGGCTTCTTCACCTGCGGGATCGTCTGAGATCAGACAGCTGATGAAACTTTTTTTTAATATATACTTTTTACCCCCTTTTCTCCTCAATTGGTAGTTACAGTCTTGTCCCATCGCTGCAACTGCCATACGGACTTGAGAGAGGTGAAGGTCGAGAACCATGCGTCCTCCGAAACACGACCCTGCCAAGCCGCACTGCTTCTTGACACACTGCTCGCTTAACCCGGAAGCCAGCCGCAAAAATGTGTCCGAGAAAACGCCGTACAACTGGTCACCGTGTCAGCGTGCATGTGCCTGGCCCAACCACAGGAGTCGCTAGAGCGCGATGGGACAAGGACATCCCGGCCGGCTAACCCCTCCCCTAACCCGGGCCAATTGTGCACAGCCTCATGGGTCTCCCAGTCGTGGCCGGCTGCGGGATCGAACCCGGGTCTGTAGTGACGACTCAAGTGCATTAGACCACTGCGCCACTCGGGATGCCCACTAAGGAGTATTTCTGTCTGTAATAAAACCCTTTTGTTGGGGGGGGGGACAACTAATTCTGGGTGGGTGGGCCTGGCTCTCAAGTGGGTGGGCCTGGCTCTCAAGTGGGTGGGCCTATGGCCTCCTAAGCCCACCCATGGCAGCGCTCCTGCCCAGTAATGTGAAATCTGTAGACTTTAGGGTCTAAGCAATTTATTTCAATTGACAAATTTCCTAACGAACTGTAACTAATTTTTGAAATTGTTGCAATTTGCTTTTATATTTTTGTTCAGTATAGGATGGGTTCTGTTTTGTATGCAGATTTTGGTATTTATGTAATGTATTAGAGTGTTTAAGACATTGCACATTGGGCTTGTTTTTAATTATTTTTCAAATGTTTTATACGTGCATTCAGTCTGATCTGACTATGAATGTTACATTTATTTCTAGATGGAAACTAGACATACATTTTTAAAAGATATAGATTGGATGACCACTAATCTCTTTTTGAATATCAATATGGTGTTAAAATAAACTGTATACTGTAAATTTTTGAATTTTATTACATCTTTATCTACGCTTCCAAATGTCTAGGAAACTATAATGCTCCATTTGTCGGTAGGACATGTAGTTTGTGTCAAATTTCCTTGTTATCGCGCTGACCAAAATTAAACTACAACTCCCATGTAACTATCGTCAAGGTGTTTCTATCAATATGGCTGTTGTCAGTCAGACAAAGGCAAACAGTCCGCTTGTGATTGAAATCTAGTAAAAGGGCCGGGCACTCCTGCTACAATCTGGTGGTTGATCGATGTGTTGCTCTTGTTAATAAGTGGTTTTCCCCCGCCACACGGTGTTTTGTGGTGGTGCAATATTAAAGGGTCAAGTGTAAGGAGGCACATCGAGATAGCTAGCTACATAAGGTAAGATTTAATATATTTAGCAATCAAACGTTAGCTACTAGCCTTACAATCAGCTAGCTAGCCTATACATTATTTTCAATGGTGGATTAGCAGTTGTCTATCTTGCAATCTGGTTAAATAACCACCACATTAAATTGAACTGAACCCGTTGTCTAGTTAGCTAGTTAGCTAAATGCATGGCTAAAAGTCAGATGCATTTTTTTGAGTTTGCTAGCTTGCCAATATACTAGCAAGGAGTAGTTAGCTAACGTCATTATGCCAGTCTATTTTTACTCGATAGGTCTGTCTAGAAAGGCTAACAACTAGCCAGTACTAGCTCTATTTTCCGTGCGGTAGCAGCAACAGTTTTTTTTGTACCAACGGCCTTTGTTTACCTAGTTTGCCAGCAAGGTAGCTAGCTAACGATAATGCATTGCAGAATGACTAATGTAAACAAGTTTCTATCTGTGTGAATTATTTTTGCGTTTGAATCTGGGCTTTTCGCAGATGTGCTTGAACTCCACAGATGCATGCAGCTACTTTACGCACCCATTACCTGTATGACTAAATCAAGATATAGTTGTTAAAAGCTTATTTGTGGGTGGTGCCATGATGAGAGATGTTTACAGACCTAAAGAGCCTTACAAACATGCCGCACCACAGTCATTTATCCTCAGTTCTGACCAAGGGCAGAACGTGTGTAGTGACCAGCGTGTTGTTTGCTAGCTAGGCCTATGCCATCTGTCAGAGGAGACCACTGAAGGATTAGGTCAACCAATGATGGGTTTATACCCTTGGTCAGAACTGAGGATAAATGACAGTTGTGTAACGGTCTCACACCCCCACACACCTTGTCTTGTGGTCTAACTAGAAGTTAACCTTTTTGTTAGCTTTGGGCTCTTTCTGGTTAACCCAGCTTTGTTAGCTAACCTACGGTCTAGTTAACAGTTAACTGGGTAAATATCTCCTGCTCAGGTGGGTAGGTAATGAATACAATAGCAGTGATTGAGCCTCATCTGGTCTGGGCTAACTGTCAACTAAGAGAAAGGGAAGAATCCCTGTAACAAATTGTTCAAAGACAACACCTGACACCTTTTCAGAATTGCCCCTATTCTATCACTTGTTGATGGGCTATAGATTAGAAAAGTTAGTCAGGCAACATGATTTGAAATAGTTTAGGACTGTCGCTAGCAGTGGATAGGTTTTAATGGTGTGATGGTTTACTTAACCCTGGCAGCAGACTATGAAAATGACAGTTTACTTGTTGTTTTTTTTTAATGTAAAAGTAAATACAGATTCAGTTGTCAGGTTTGAGAAGCTAGAATTGGGCTATAGATCACTGTCGTATGGTGGTTCTAGAACTGAAAGTAAATCCAATGTAAAGTGCAAGCATGGAAGTGAATGCATTACCAGCCAATGCTTCATAAGATGGAAAATGTGCCGCAGCCTGGTTATGATGATATTGATTTCTATAACACAGTGAAATGCTTATGGAAAACCATGCGGGGAAATGTTTAGCCTATGGGGAAACCATGCAGCGGGGAAGTGCATTTATTATTGGTCTTAAAGCAGTAGAATGATTATGAGATAGCATCTGCTGCTGCTTTCAAGGTGACTTTACATGAATTGCCTGCTGTTCCCAAAAGAAGCTCCCTCGTTTTTTTTTCTCCCTCACTCTCACTCATACCTCCACTCCCCCTCTCTCTTCCTTTTTCATTCCTTCTCTCTCACGCTCTTCTTCCTCCTCTCCCCCACCTCTGTCCCCTCCTCCCCTCCTCCAGGATGTCTCATTACACAGACGAGCCTCGCTTCACCATCGAGCAGATCGACCTGCTCCAGAGGCTGCGGCGTACAGGCATGACCAAGCAGGAGATCCTCCACGCCCTGGACACCCTAGACCGGCTGGACCGCGAGCACGGGGACAAGTTCGGCCGTCGCACCTCCTACGGAGGAGGAGCAAATAGCTCTGTGTCCGACCCCAATAGCACCACCACAAACAACAACACTGCCTCTGTTTCTGCCGCCACCACCTCCTCAACAACATCCTCTTCCTGTAGTAGTAATAATAATAATGGCGCCAGTGGTATTGGGAGCAGTAATGTTACCAACACTGCCCTGGCCTCATCCTCCACCAACTCTACCGCCACACAGACACAGTACCTCCCTCCACGTGGAGGGCTCTCCCCCTCGCCTAGCAACAGCTACGACACCTCCCCACCACCCGGGCCGCCCCCGCCCTCTGCCATCCTCTCGTCCCCGGTGTCGCTGGTCGCCATGGTGCAGAACGGGGGGCGGGACAGCCTAGCGGCAACGCCCAATGGGAAGCTCTCGCCGCCTCGGTACCCAATGAATAGTGCTGCTGCCGTCAGGCCGTTCGGGTTCGAGGCCACGGAGGAGGAACTGGACATCGATGACAAGGTGGAGGAGCTCATGAGGTCAGTGATGATGTCACGGTGGGGTCAATAGAACTATATTTATATCCCTGAAATCCTGAACTTTGCAGTTTTTGTCCTCTTTGGCCATCATCCCACTCCTTGTCATGCCAAACAGACTGGTATCCAGTCTGTGAGATCATATTCAATATGTCATTTTATACACCAGTCCACCACCACCAGGACTGTATCAGTTTATACACCAGTCCACCACCACCAGGACTGTATCAGTTTATACACCAGTCCACCATCATCAGGACTGTATCAGTTTATAGACCAGTCCACCATCATATCAGTTTATACACCAGTCCACCACCATCAGGACTGTACCAGTTTATACACCAGTCCACCATCATATCAGTTTATACACCAGTCCACCATCATATCAGTTTATACACCAGTCTACCATCATCAGGACTATATCAGTTTATACACCAGTCCACCATCATGTCAGTTTATACACCAGTCCACCATCATATCAGTTTATACACCAGTCTACCATCATATCAGTTTATACACCAGTCCACCATCATATCAGTTTATACACCAGTCCACCATCACCAGGACTGTATCGGTTTATACACCAGTCCACCATCATCAGGACTATATCAGTTTATACACCAGTCCACCATCATGTCAGTTTATACACCAGTCCACCATCATATCAGTTTATACACCAGTCTACCATCATATCAGTTTATACACCAGTCCACCATCATATCAGTTTATACACCAGTCCACCATCACCAGGACTGTATCAGTTTATACACCAGTCCACCATCATATCAGTTTATACACCAGTCCACCATCACCAGGACTGTATTAATTTATACACCAGTCCACCATCTCCGTTTATACACCAGTCCACCACCATCATGACTGTATCAGTTTATACACCAGTCCACCATCATATCAGTTTATACACCAGTCCACCATCATCAGGACTGTATCAGTTTATACACCAGTCCACCATCATCAGGACTGTATCAGTTTATACACCAGTCCACCATCATCAGGACTATATCAGTTTATACACCAGTCCACCATCATATCAGTTTATACACCAGTCCACCATCATATCAGTTTATACACCAGTCTACCATCATATCAGTTTATACACCAGTCCACCATCATATCAGTTTATACACCAGTCCACCATCATATCAGTTTATACACCAGTCCACCATCATAGCAGTTTATACACCAGTCCACCATCATAGCAGTTTATACACCAGTCCACCATCATAGCAGTTTATACACCAGTCCACCATCATAGCAGTTTATACACCAGTCCACCATCATAGCAGTTTATACACCAGTCCACCATCATAGCAGTTTATACACCAGTCCACCATCATAGCAGTTTATACACCAGTCCACCATCATATCAGTTTATACACCAGTCCACCATCATATCAGTTTATACACCAGTCTACCATCATATCAGTTTATACACCAGTCCACCATCATATCAGTTTATACACCAGTCCACCATCATATCAGTTTATACACCAGTCCACCATCATATCAGTTTATACACCAGTCTACCATCATATCAGTTTATACACCAGTCCACCATCATATCAGTTTATACACCAGTCCACCATCATATCAGTTTATACACCAGTCTACCATCATATCAGTTTATACACCAGTCCACCATCATATCAGTTTATACACCAGTCCACCATCATATCAGTTTATACACCAGTCCACCATCATATCAGTTTATACACCAGTCCACCATCATATCAGTTTATACACCAGTCCACCATCATATCAGTTTATACACCAGTCTACCATCATATCAGTTTATACACCAGTCCACCATCATATCAGTTTATACACCAGTCCACCATCACCAGGACTGTATCAGTTTATACACCAGTCCACCACCATCAGGACTGTATCAGTTTATACACCAGTCCACCACCATCAGGACTGTATCAGTTTATACACCAGTCCACCACCATCAGGACTGTATCAGTTTATACACCAGTCCACCATCATCAGGACTGTATCAGTTTATACACCAGTCCACCATCATCAGGACTGTATCAGTTTATACACCAGTCCACCACCATCAGTGCATCTGCATCTTTCAAACACTTAAAAAGCATGAAAACATTTAGGCTACCACTATTTACTAACTATTATTAAGTCTGTGGTCCACCCAAATCAAAATGTATACCAACAGTTGTCCTGCCGTAGGTCTCTTGATGTTTGCATCTGTTATGTTACAAGGATAACAGGATGAATGCATAGCTGTGATGTACAGTAACTATAATGTATAAAAGCCCTGCTACCATGTCTCTTAGAAGGTGCATTATATTACATAATGTCCTGTAAGGGAAGCATCGTTCAGAAACACTCCCTGGGATCAGTCTGGTGTTGCAGAGTGCTGCTGCGTGGTTGGATGGTGCTGTGTTCCACCCCCCCCACGTTATCCCCTCTACTATGGATATTATATTAAAGGAGGAATCTACTGTTGGTGCATCCATTTTTGTACTTTTAATAAACTGCAGATCGCCCCTTAATGTGCTTGATTCCTTCTGTTTTCTCAGCTCTGCTGGGTTTAGCTGTTGGCACCCTCCTCCACCCACCCTCCTCCTCCACCCACTCACCCTCCTCCACCCACTCACCCTCCTCCACCCACTCACCCTCCTCCACCCACTCACCCTCCTCCACCCACTCACCCTCCTCCACCCACTCACCCTCCTCCACCCACTCACCCTCCTCCTCCCACTCACCCTCCTCCTCCCACCCTCCCTCCTCTACTCACCACCCTCCCTCCTCTACTCACCACCCTCCCTCCTCCACTCACCACCCTCCCTCCTCCACTCACCACCCTCCCTCCTCCACTCACCACCCTCCCTCCTCCACTCACCACCCTCCCTCCTCCACTCACCACCCTCCCTCCTCCACTCACCACCCCTCCTCCTCCACTCACCACCCACCCTCCTCCTCCACTCACCACCCACCCTCCTCCACTCACCATCCCTCCTCCTCCACTCACCCTCCCTCCTCCACCCACCCTCCTCCACTCACCACCCCTCCTCCTCCACTCACCACCCACCCTCCTCCACTCACCACCCCTCCTCCTCTCACCTTCCCATCCTCCTCTCTCCTGATTTAGGGCCAGTCCCAGATGTCATCCTAATCCCTATATAGTGCACTACTTTTGAACAAGTTCCATAGGGCTCTGGTCTAAAGTAGTGCACTATATAGGGAATAGTTTGCCATTTGGGACGTAGCCTCGTGGTGTCGATAAGCAGCCGTCTTTCTTTGTGGGTCTATCTAATTTTAGCTGCGCCTCAATAAGGGAGGAGGAGGCGTGACTCATTCGATCTGGGAAATATGAAGAATAGTGGAATAGTGAGCACCTGCAGGACAGCGATGGCTGTACACATCGTCTTACATCTCGTCAGATCAGGCTCTTTTTCTAGACAGGTCCCCACTTTCAGCCCACTAAATCCAATTGAAGGGAAATTGCAGTAGGCAAGGAGGGCACAGATGGGGCACTCTGCCTGTCAGTAGGGTGTCCGCGCCCGCTCTGCCTGTCAGTAGGGTGTCCGCGCCCGCTCTACCTGTCAGTAGGGTGTCCGCGCCCGCTCTGCCTGTCAGTAGGGTGTCCGCGCCCGCTCTACCTGTCAGTAGGGTGTCCGCGCCCGCTCTGCCTGTCAGTAGGGTGTCCGCCCGCTCTACCTGTCAGTAGGGTGTCCGCGCCCGCTCTGCCTGTCAGTAGGGTGTCCGCCCGCTCTACCTGTCAGTAGGGTGTCCGCGCCCGCTCTGCCTGTCAGTAGGGTGTCCGCCCGCTCTGCCTGTCAGTAGGGTGTCCGCCCGCTCTGCCTGTCAGTAGGGTGTCCGCCCGCTCTGCCTGTCAGTAGGGTGTCCGCCCGCTCTGCCTGTCAGTAGGGTGTCCGCGCCCGCTCTGCCTGTCAGTAGGGTGTCCGCCCGCTCTACCTGTCAGTAGGGTGTGTCCGCCCGCTCTACCTGTCAGTAGGGTGTCCGCCCGCTCTACCTGTCAGTAGGGTGTCCGCCCGCTCTACCTGTCAGTAGGGTGTCCGCGCCCGCTCTGCCTGTCAGTAGGGTGTCCGCCCGCTCTACCTGTCAGTAGGGTGTCCGCGCCCGCTCTGCCTCCCCGTAGGGTGTCCGCGCCCGCTCTGCCTGCCCGTAGGGTGTCCGCGCCCGCTCTGCCTGCCCGTAGGGTGTCCGCGCCCGCTCTGCCTGCCCGTAGGGTGTCCGCGCCCGCTCTACCTGTCAGTAGGGTGTCCGCCCGCTCTGCCTCCCCGTAGGGTGTCCGCGCCCGCTCTGCCTGCTCGTAGGGTGTCCGCGCCCGCTCTGCCTCCCCGCAGGGTGTCCGCGCCCGCTCTGCCTGCCCGTAGGGTGTCCGCGCCCGCTCTGCCTGCCCGTAGGGTGTCCGCGCCCGCTCTGCCCAGAAAAACGGCACCAAGCTCTGTTGACATAACGGTGCAGGTTTCTCATAACTTAAGAGGGTTTTACATTTTGTGGTGGTCGTCTTTAAAGTTAAATTAGCGTGACACGAGCTGAAGCTCATTGCGCCGTTGACATTTAACAGATGTGCTTTTTTTTTGTGAGAAATCTTTGAAAAAGAACAGGAATTAATATAGAAAAGCGTAAACTCCAATACTGAGTATCTGTCTTAACTCTATATAGTTTTATGTCCTGCGGAATCGAGAATTAAGATGACCAGTTTAACAGTGAACCTGTCAGGTGACCAGTAGCCGTAGTTATCTCACTGCATCTAGCCTAGCTGACGCAATTCAATTTACCTGACGTTTATCCACTTTTCTTTTTTCTCCTCTGGCCTCCATTGTTTTCGTCACCCTAATTCTGGCCTCCATTGGTTTTAGTCACCCTAATTCTGGCCTCCATTGGTTTTCGTCACCCTAATTCTGGCCTCCATTGGTTTTCGTCACCCTAATTCTGGCCTCCATTGGTTTTCGTCACCCTAATTCTGGCCTCCATTGGTTTTCGTCACCCTAATTCTGGCCTCCATTGGTTTTAGTCACCCTAATTCTGGCCTCCATTGGTTTTAGTCACCCTAATTCTGGCCTCCATTGGTTTTAGTCACCCTAATTCTGGCCTCCATTGGTTTTAGTCACCCTAATTCTGGCCTCCATTGGTTTTAGTCACCCTAATTCTGGCCTCCATTGGTTTTAGTCACCCTAATTCTGGCCTCCATTGGTTTTCGTCACCCTAATTCTGGCCTCCATTGGTTTTAGTCACCCTAATTCTGGCCTCCATTGGTTTTAGTCACCCTAATTCTGGCCTCCATTGGTTTTCGTCACCCTAATTCTGGCCTCCATTGGTTTTCGTCACCCTAATTCTGGCCTCCATTGGTTTTAGTCACCCTAATTCTGGCCTCCATTGGTTTTCGTCACCCTAATTCTGGCCTCCATTGGTTTTAGTCACCCTAATTCTGGCCTCCATTGGTTTTCGTCACCCTAATTCTGGCCTCCATTGGTTTTCGTCACCCTAATTCTGGACATCCTACAAGGGTTAAACTCCAATAACTTTTGAATGGATTATGACAGAGACATGAAGTTTGGACCATTTTGTTTTCTTAGAAGTTGGTCAAAAGATGCATTTTTGATTGGACACCCCAACTACATGGTAGTAGAAACACAGTAGGTCCATGTTTTACAAAGCAAACATAACTATGTTACGTATGTATGTGTGTGTGTGCAGGAGGGACAGCAGTATCGTCAAGGAGGAGATCAAGTCCTTTCTGGGAAACAGGAGAATCTCTCAGGCTGTGGTGGCTCAGGTCACAGGTCAGTGAGGACACACACACACACACACACACACATTCTGTGGCGTCACAGGTCAGTGAGGACACACACATTCTGTGGCGTCACAGGTCAGTGAGGACACACATTCAGTGGTGTCACAGGTCAGTGAGGACACACACATTCTGTGGCGTCACAGGTCAGTGAGGACACACACATTCTGTGGCGTCACAGGTCAGTAAGACCGTGAAGCTTCCACTATAATTGACAACCCTTCGCACTACAAGCCTCACACAGCAATCAACTTTTTAACAGACATAGGATTGAATTGAATAGCCTTTATTTCATCAGACATCTATTTCAGTATATGGGCAGTACAGTGATAGCTACATTAGGTGTGTGTGTGTGCGCGCACACTACGGTTCAAAGTTTGGGGTCACTTAGAAAGAGCTTTGTTTCTGGCCATTTTGAGCCTGTAATCGAACCCACAAATGCTGATGCTCCAGATACTCAACAAGTCTAAAGTAGGCCAGTTGTATTGCTTCTTTAATCAGGACCACAGTTTTCAGCTGTGCTAACATAATTGCAAAAGGTTTTTCTAATTATCAATTAGCCTTTTAAAACTTGGATTAGCTAACACAACGTGCCATTGAAACACAGGAGTGATGGTTGCTGATAATGGGCCTCTGTACGCCTATGTAGATATTCCATTAAAAATCATCCGTATCTAGCTACAATAGTCATTTACATCGTTAACAATGTCTACACTGTATTTCTGATCAATTTGATATTTTAATGGACAAAAGATGTGCTTTTCTTTCAAAAACAAGGACATTTATAAGTGACCCCAAACTTTTGAACGGTAGTGTGTTTTATTTATATATATATACAGTGGGGAGAACAAGTATTTGATACACTGCCGATTTTGCAGGTTTTCCTACTTACAAAGCATGTAGAGGTCTGTAATTTTTATCATAGGTACACTTCAACTATGAGAGACGGAATCTAAAACAAAAATCCAGAAAATCACATTGTATGATTTTTAAGTAATTAATTTGCATTTTATTGCATGACATAAGTATTTGATACATCAGAAAAGCAGAACTTAATATTTGGTACAGAAACCTTTGTTTGCAATTACAGAGATCATACGTTTCCTGTAGTTCTTGACTAGGTTTGCACACACTGCAGCAGGGATTTTGGCCCACTCCTCCCTACAGATCTTCTCCAGATCCTTCAGGTTTCGGGGCTGTCGCTGGGCAATACGGACTTTCAGCTCCCTCCAAAGATTTTCTATTGGGTTCAGGTCTGGAGACTGGCTAGGCCACTCCAGGACCTTGAGATGCTTCTTACGGAGCCACTCCTTAGTTGCCATGGCTGTGTGCTTCGTGTCGTTGTCATGCTGGAAGACCCAGCCACGACCCATCTTCAATGCTCTTACTGAGGGAAGGAGGTTGTTGGCCAAGATCTCGCGATACATGGCCCCATCCATCCTCCCCTCAATACGGTGCAGTCGTCCTGTCCCCTTTGCAGAAAAGCATCCCCAAAGAATGATGTTTCCACCTCCATGCTTCACGGTTGGGATGGTGTTCTTGGGGTTGTACTCATACTTCTTCTTCCTCCAAACACGGCGAGTGGAGTTAGACCAAAAAGCTATATTTTTGTCTCATCAGACCACATGACCTTCTCCCATTCCTCCTCTGGATCATCCAGATGGTCATTGGCAAACTTCAGACAGGCCTGGACATGCACTGGCTTAAGCAGGGGGACCTTGCGTGCGCTGCAGGATTTTAATCCATGACGGCGTAGTGTGTTACTAATGGTTTTCTTTGAGACTGTGGTCCCAGCTCTCTTCAGGTCATTGACCAGGTCCTGCCGTGTAGTTCTGGGCTGATCCCTCACCTTCCTCATGATTATTGATGCCCCACGAGGTGAAATCTTGCATGGAGCCCCAGACCGAGGGTGATTGACCGTCATCTTGAACTTCTTCCATTTTCTAATAATTGCGCCAACAGTTGTTTCCTTCTCACCAAGCTGCTTGCCTATTGTCCTGTAGCCCATCCCAGCCTTGTGCAGGTCTACAATTTTATCCCTGATGTCCTTACACAGCTCTCTGGTCTTGGCCATTGTGGAGAGGTTGGAATCTGTTTGATTGAGTGTGTGGACAGGTGTCTTTTATACAGGTAACGAGTTCAAACAGGTGCAGTTAATACAGGTAATGAGTGGAGAACAGGAGGGCTTCTTAAAGAAAAACTAACAGGTCTGTGAGAGCCGGAATTCTTACTGGTTGGTAGGTGATCAAATACTTATGTCATGCAATAAAATGCAAATTAATTATTTAAAAATCATACAATGTGATTTTCTGGATTTTTGTTTTAGATTCCGTCTCTCACAGTTGAAGTGTACCTATGATAAAAATTACAGACCTCTACATGCTTTGTAAGTAGGAAAACCAGCTAAATCAGCAGTGTATCAAATACTTGTTCGCCCCACTGTATGTGATAGCTACATTCGTTGTGTGTGTATATGTACAGTACCAGTCAAGTTTGGATGCACCTACTCATTCAAGGATTTTTCTTTCTTTTTTACTTTTTTCTACATTGTAGAATAATATTGAAGAAATCAACACTATGAAATAACACATATGGAATCATGTAGTAACCAAAAAAGTGTTAAACAAATCAAAATATATTTTATATATGATTCTTTAAAGTAGCCACCCTTTGCCTTCATGACAGCTTTGAACAATCTTAGCATTCTCTCAACCAGCTTCACCTGGAATGATTTTCCAACAGTCTTGAAGGAGTTCCCACCTATGCTGAGCACTTGTTGGCTGCTTTTCCTTCACTCTGCAGTCCCAACTCATCCGAAACCATCTCAATTGGGTTTAGTGTGTATATCTATATGCAGTACAGTGATAGCTACATTAGTAATGCGTATATGTAGGCAGTACAGTGATAACACATACAGCAAAGATAATTGTAGCTAAGTCTCACTGGAAGGTGTGTGTTTATTGCCTGGTAGCACTGCTGTTTTTAACTGTGTGGTGCCTGCGTGAATGTCTGTGTGGTTCCAGGTATCAGTCAGAGCAGGATCTCTCATTGGTTGCTCCAGCACGGCTCTGACCTCAGCGAACAGAAGAAGAGAGCTTTCTACCGCTGGTACCAGCTAGAGAAAACCACCCCAGGTACACCTGTCTCTCTTTCTCTCGCTCTCGCTCTCGCTCTCTCTCTCTCTCTCTCTCGCGCTCGCTCTCTCAACTAAAACAATTTCAGCCCTTTTGGTTCCATTTGGTGTCTAGTGAATACGAGATGTTATAAAGTTCTAACTTAATGCTTTCTCTCTCTCTTGGCTCCTCCAGGTGCCACTCTAAACATGTGCCCCGCCCCCATGGCTCTGGAGGAGATGGAGTGGAGACAGACCCCACCCCCTATAAGCACCGCCCCCGGGAGCTTCCGGCTTCGGCGTGGGAGTCGCTTTACCTGGAGGAAGGAATGTCTGGCTGTGATGGAGAGGTTAGGATGAGGAGGAGAGAGAGGGGGAAGGTGGGGAGAGAACTAGTTGAGCGAGGGGAGAGGGCAGGAGATGTGAGAAGAGGGCCCTTGTTAAAAGTAGTGCACTACATAGGGGAGAATCTCAACCTTGCGGCCTCTCTTCTCATAACCCATTGGATGAGAAGGTCAGGGGTGACCTCTCTCCATCTCATCCAATGGGTTTTGAGAAGGGAGCAAGGAGAGCGGTGGGAATAGGGTCCCCACTTGGAATACTACCTAAATCTGTGTTGTGCCATGACCAACCGCCTCTTCTCCTCAGCTACTTCAATGACAACCAGTACCCTGACGAAGCCAAGAGAGAGGAGATCGCCAACGCCTGCAACGCGGTCATCCAGAAACCAGGTATTTCCTTCTGTCCACTACCGTTGTACTGGCTTTTCTTGTTCTAACACCTGCACCTCTTTTCTTACTAGGACCTGATTTTGCTGATTGCTGCTTTGTTGTGTAAAGTTTTACTTAACCAACCAATCACAGTCATTGTTATCTGTCTTACCGAGCTACCTTAAATTGAATGCAATGATTGCGAGTTGCTCTGAATAAGAGAAAAAAAAAAATAATAGATTTTTTTTTTAACAAATTAGAATACTTTGTCCTAAGGAATATAATTTACTATATGCAATAATGACAATAATAATCTGTGGAATGTTTTATTCCAGGGAAGAAGCTTTCGGACCTGGAGAGAGTCACATCCCTCAAAGTCTACAACTGGTTTGCCAACCGACGCAAAGAGATCAAGAGACGGGCTAATATTGGTAACGCTGGGCTAATATTGGGGTCGCTGGGCTAATATTGGGGTCGCTGGGCTAATATTGGTAACGCTGGGCTAATATTGGTAACGCTGGGCTAATATTGGGGTCGCTGGGCTAGTATTGGTAACGCTGGGCTAATATTGGGGTCGCTGGGCTAATATTGGTAACGCTGGGCTAGTATTGGGGTCGCTGGGCTAATATTGGTAACGCTGGGCTAATATTGGGGTCGCTGGGCTAATATTGGTAACGCTGGGCTAGTATTGGGGTCGCTGGGCTAATATTGGGGTCGCTGGGCTAATATTGGGGTCGCTGGGCTAATATTGGGGTCGCTGGGCTAATATTGGTAGCATGGGCTTGGGGACGCTGGGCTAATATTGGGGACGCTGGGCTAATATTGGTAACATGGGCTAATATTGGTAACGCTGGGCTAATATTGGTAACGCTGGGCTTGGGGACGCTGGGCTAATGTTGGGGACGCTGGGATAATATTGGGGACCTAATGTTGGGCATGCTGGGATAATCTTGGGGACGCTGGGCTAGTATTGGGGACGCTGGGCTAATATTGGTAACATGGGCTTGGGGTCGCTGGGCTAATATTGGTAACATGGGCTTGGGGTCGCTGGGCTAATATTGGTAACATGGGCTTGGGGACGCTGGGCTAATGTTGGGTACGCTGGGCTTGGGGACGCTGGGCTAATATTGGGGACCTAATGTTGGGCACGCTGGTATAATATTGATGACGCGGGCTTGGGGACGCTGGGATAATATTGGTGACGCGGGCTTGGGGTCGCTGGGCTAATATTGGTAACGCTGGGCTAATATTGGTGACGCTGGGCTAATATTGGTGACGCTGGGCTAATATTGGTGACGCTGGGCTAATATTGGGGACGCTGGGCTAATATTGGGGACGCTGGGCTAATATTGGGGACGCTGGGCTAATATTGGGGACGCTGGGCTAATATTGGGGACGCTGGGCTAATATTGGGGACGCTGGGCTAATATTGGGGACGCTGGGCTAATATTGGGGACGCTGGGCTAATGTTGGGATCGCTGGGCTAATATTGGGGACGCTGGGCTAATATTGGTGACGCTGGGCTAATATTGGTGACGCTGGGCTAATATTGGGGCCGCTGGGCTAATATTGGGGCCGCTGGGCTAATGTTGGGGACGCTGGGCTAATGTTGGGGATCGCTGGGCTAATGTTGGGATCGCTGGGCTAATGTTGGGATCGCTGGGCTAATGTTGGGATCGCTGGGCTAATGTTGGGATCGCTGGGCTAATGTTGGGATCGCTGGGCTAATGTTGGGATCGCTGGGCTAATGTTGGGATCGCTGGGCTAATGTTGGGATCGCTGGGCTAATATTGGTAACATGGGCTTGGAAACGCTGGGCTAATATTGGTGACCTAATGTTGGGCACGCTGGTATAATATTGGGCATGCTGGGATAATATTGGTGACGCGGGCTTGGGGACGCTGGGATGATATTGGTGACGCGGGCTTGGGGACGCTGGGCTAATATTGGTAACATGGGCTTGGGGACGCTGGGCTAATATTGGGGACCTAATGTTGGGGACGCTGGGCTAATATTGGGGACGCTGGGCTAATTTTGGGGACCTAATGTTGGGGACGCTGGGCTAATATTGGGGACGCTGGGCTAATTTTGGGGACCTAATGTTGGGGACGCTGGGCTAATATTGGGGGCGCTGGGCTAATATTGGTTGACGCTGGGCTAATATTGGTGACGCTGGGCTAATATTGGGGACGCTGGGCTAATATTGGGGACGCTGGGCTAATATTGGGGACGCTGGGCTAATATTGGGGACGCTGGGCTAATATTGGGGACCCTGGGCTAATATTGGGGACGCTGGGCTAATATTGGTGACGCTGGGCTAATATTGGGCACGCTGGGCTAATATTGGGCACGCTGGGCTAATATTGGGCACGCTGGGCTAATATTGGTAACGGTGGGCTAATATTGGTAACGCTGGGCTAATATTGGGGACGCTGGGCTAATATTGGTAACGCTGGGCTAGTATTGGGGTCGCTGGGCTAATATTGGTAACGCTGGGCTAATATTGGGGTCGCTGGGCTAATATTGGTAACGCTGGGCTAGTATTGGGGTCGCTGGGCTAATATTGGTAACATGGGCTAATATTGGGGTCGCTGGGCTAATATTGGGGTCGCTGGGCTAATATTGGTAACATGGGCTTGGGGACGCTGGGCTAATATTGGGGACGCTGGGCTAATATTGGTAACATGGGCTAATATTGGTAACGCTGGGCTAATATTGGTAACGCTGGGCTTGGGGACGCTGGGCTAATGTTGGGGACGCTGGGATAATATTGGGGACCTAATGTTGGGCATGCTGGGATAATCTTGGGGACGCTGGGCTAGTATTGGGGACGCTGGGCTAATATTGGTAACATGGGCTTGGGGTCGCTGGGCTAATATTGGTAACATGGGCTTGGGGTCGCTGGGCTAATATTGGTAACATGGGCTTGGGGACGCTGGGCTAATGTTGGGTACGCTGGGCTTGGGGACGCTGGGCTAATATTGGGGACCTAATGTTGGGCACGCTGGTATAATATTGATGACGCGGGCTTGGGGACGCTGGGATAATATTGGTGACGCGGGCTTGGGGTCGCTGGGCTAATATTGGTAACGCTGGGCTTGGGGACGCTGGGCTAATATTGGGGACCTAATGTTGGGCACGCTGGTATAATATTGATGACGCGGGCTTGGGGACGCTGGGATAATATTGGTGACGCGGGCTTGGGGTCGCTGGGCTAATATTGGTAACGCTGGGCTAATATTGGTGACGCTGGGCTAATATTGGTGACGCTGGGCTAATATTGGTGACGCTGGGCTAATATTGGTGACGCTGGGCTAATATTGGGGACGCTGGGCTAATATTGGGGACGCTGGGCTAATATTGGGGACGCTGGGCTAATATTGGGGACGCTGGGCTAATATTGGGGACGCTGGGCTAATATTGGGGACGCTGGGCTAATATTGGGGACGCTGGGCTAATATTGGGGACGCTGGGCTAATGTTGGGATCGCTGGGCTAATGTTGGGATCGCTGGGCTAATATTGGTGACGCTGGGCTAATATTGGTGACGCTGGGCTAATATTGGTGACGCTGGGCTAATATTGGGGCCGCTGGGCTAATATTGGGGCCGCTGGGCTAATATTGGGGACGCTGGGCTAATGTTGGGGATCGCTGGGCTAATGTTGGGATCGCTGGGCTAATGTTGGGATCGCTGGGCTAATGTTGGGATCGCTGGGCTAATGTTGGGATCGCTGGGCTAATGTTGGGATCGCTGGGCTAATGTTGGGATCGCTGGGCTAATGTTGGGATCGCTGGGCTAATGTTGGGATCGCTGGGCTAATGTTGGGATCGCTGGGCTAATATTGGTAACATGGGCTTGGAAACGCTGGGCTAATATTGGTGACCTAATGTTGGGCACGCTGGTATAATATTGGGCATGCTGGGATAATATTGGTGACGCGGGCTTGGGGACGCTGGGATGATATTGGTGACGCGGGCTTGGGGACGCTGGGCTAATATTGGTAACATGGGCTTGGGGACGCTGGGCTAATATTGGGGACCTAATGTTGGGGACGCTGGGCTAATATTGGGGACGCTGGGCTAATTTTGGGGACCTAATGTTGGGGACGCTGGGCTAATATTGGGGACGCTGGGCTAATTTTGGGGACCTAATGTTGGGGACGCTGGGCTAATATTGGGGGCGCTGGGCTAATATTGGTTGACGCTGGGCTAATATTGGTGACGCTGGGCTAATATTGGGGACGCTGGGCTAATATTGGGGACGCTGGGCTAATATTGGGGACGCTGGGCTAATATTGGGGACGCTGGGCTAATATTGGGGACGCTGGGCTAATATTGGGGACCCTGGGCTAATATTGGGGACGCTGGGCTAATATTGGTGACGCTGGGCTAATATTGGGCACGCTGGGCTAATATTGGGCACGCTGGGCTAATATTGGGCACGCTGGGCTAATATTGGTAACGGTGGGCTAATATTGGTAACGCTGGGCTAATATTGGGGACGCTGGGCTTGTTGACGCTGGGCTAATATTGGGGACGCTGGGCTAATATTGGGGACGCTGGGCTAATATTGGGCACGCTGGGCTAATATTGGTGACGCTGGGCTAATATTGGTGACGGGGGCTAATATTGGGCACGCTGGGCTAATATTGGTGACGCTGGGCTAATATTGGTGACGCTGGGCTAATATTGGGGACGCTGGGCTAATATTTGGGACGCTGGTTTAATATTGGGGACGCTGGGCTAATATTGGGGACGCTGGGCTAATATTGGGGACGCTGGGCTAATATTGGGGACGCTGGGCTAATGTTGGGGACGCTGGGCTAATGTTGGGGACGCTGGGCTAATGTTGGGGACGCTGGGCTAATGTTGGGGACGCTGGGCTAATGTTGGGGACGCTGGGCTAATGTTGGGGACGCTGGGCTAATGTTGGGGACGCTGGGCTAATGTTGGGGACGCTGGGCTAATGTTGGGGACGCTGGGCTAATGTTGGGGACGCTGGGCTAATGTTGGGGACGCTGGGCTAATATTGGTGACGGGGGCTTGGGAACGCTGGGCTAATATTGGGGACGCGGGCTTGGGGACGCTGGGCTAATATTGGTGACGCTGGGCTAATATTGGTGACGCTGGGCTAATATTGGTGGCGCTGGGCTAATATTGGTGGCGCTGGGCTAATATTGGTGACGCTGGGCTAATATTGGTGACGCTGGGCTAATATTGGTAACGCTGGGCTAATATTGGGGACGCTGGGCTAATATTGGTGACGCTGGGCTAATATTGGGGTCGCTGGGCTAATATTGGGGACGCTGGGCTAATATTGGTGACGCGGGCTTGGGGACGCTGGGCTAATATTGGGGACGCTGGGCTAATATTGGTGACGCGGGCTTGGGGACGCTGGGCTAATATTGGGGACGCTGGGCTAATATTGGGGACGCTGGGCTAATATTGGTGACGCGGGCTTGGGGACGCTGGGCTAATATTGGGGACGCTGGGCTAATATTGGGGACCCTGGGCTAATATTGGGCACGGCTTAGGAGTGTTTTAACAATGCGTCTTTCCTACATCGGCCCGAAGACGTAACATAAGTTTCCCAAAACACCACGCAGAGAAAACATTTCAGAAGTGAGTCGTTGAGGCTGAATGGAGAGACAGAAAGGAAGAAATGTTCTCGGATCAGTGTTCTCCATTCAACTCTTACATTATAATTATTCCACCATTTTTTGGGGTTTTTTATTTATTTATTTAACCTTTTATTTAACTTAACCTTTATTACAATGATGGCCTACCGGGGAAGAGTGGGTTAACTGCCTTGTTCAGGGGCAGAACGACAGATTTTTACCTTGTCAGCTCTGGGATTCTATCTAGCAACCTTTCGGGTACTGGCCCAACGCTCTAATCACTAGGCTACCTGCTGCCCTCCACAATACTGACTGCTGATCAGTTCCTAGAAAGATATCACCTATGGCTGTAAATATTAGGTGGCTTATTATAATGTTTACCCTATAATAAGTCAAGATTTGGCACAACATGCTAGGCTACACATCATGAAATATATTCTGTTTTCTCAAGAAGCCACGATCTTGGAGAGCCATGGGATAGAAGTTCAGAGTCCCGGAGGACACTCGAACAGCGACGACATCGATGGAGGCGACTACACAGAACAGGCCTGTGACCTGCCCTACTTCGACAAGAGACCCATGGCCAGACCCTTTGGCTTCTACAGGCTGGAGCCCACTTCACCCACACAGGTATGCAGCCAGGATCAGGGACCACTGTTTCATATGCCCAGCCATGCAATTTATAAACTTGATCTCCACTGTAAAAAACCGTCTTGACATTATCTCCGACATTTGCAACATTGTTGCAATATTATAATTCGATCTCCACTGTGTCCTATAATAATGAATGTGTTGGGAGTCGGGACGAGACAGTGTTTCAGCCAGTCAATCATGAATCAGCGTCATTTTTTATAAAGAAATGTCAATAAAAAAAAAAAAGTAAAACGAAACGAAATGCAGCTAGTTTGCTGTCTTGCTAGCTTCAGTCTGAAGTGATTGTGTTAGCTGTGTAGTTGGCTAGCTAGCAAGTGGGGGAAGAGCTTCCATAGCAACCATTTTGGTTTCCGATAGTTCCAGAACTTTGCAGGTTGCTATCAACCAGCGCTTGGGTGGTTTTGCTTTACATGGCAGTCAAAAGGAATAGAACTAATGACCAGAGAACACCTAAAATTGCACTTGACAACCAGTGTTCGTGATTGTAGAATTGCGTTTTGTTGAAAAAATGTATGGTTTGGGAAAGAATCTTCCTTTTTTAAATTCTGTTAACCCGTTGTATAAAAGCAATAATACACAAGTCCAGGTGTCATGACATTTTTATCACGGCTGCGGTGGTCTACGACTCCATGCCGCTCGGCTTCGCCTCGTAGCTATGACCTCATGTATTATTGGTTAACTACATCTCTGCCCCCGCCTGTTCCCCTCCCTAATCAGAGTCCCATGTTAGATGGGCAACGTTTTTTCCACCAGTCAATATGCTTAGATTACTGTCGTCACTACTAGGGCTATCTCCATTTTGAAGTAGTCATTTTGGGTGGGACCACTGAGGTATATTAAGAACTGGAGACTGCGTCCAAGATGTCCGCCCGTTGTTTTGAAGGAAATCTACTCAGGTTTGCATACGCCGATTCATGCATTGTCTATATCCGGTTTGTACGGACCAACATCACATGTACGCTAGCACTCGGCGCATACAGGGAGCAGCAACAATTATTTGAATAATTCAATGGATGTTTTTATTTTACATTTTTTGCACAAAGGCCATGACTGAAGTGTCTTAAGAATTTTCCAATCTGACTTCTCTGTGTCCGTTAAACTGCAGTACCAAAGAAAAGCAGTAAGAGCAGTCAACCTATTTTTTTAAATAAATTTAACGAGGCAAGTCAGTTAAGAACAAATTCTTATTTTCAATGAAGGTCTACCGGGGAACTGCCTTGTTCAAGGGGCTGAATGACAAATTTTTACCTTGTCAGCTCAGGGATTTGATCTAGTAACCTTTCGGTTACTGGCCCAACGCTCTAACCACTAGGCTACCTGCCGCCCCTGCTTCCTCTCTGCTATGGGCAGAGAGGACGAGGCGAAGCGAGAGGGTTTACTCCGCCCCAAAATCTGTCCACAAAAAAATATGACCACGAAGTGAGAAATTGTTTTACTGAGGTCCATGAGTGTTGAATTTAGTCAACAAAAATGTGTATTGCTAATTTTATACGTGAGGCGTATTGGATTTAATAGAAGCTGTCATGGTTAGGTTGGTACAAATGTACTGATATAAGTGGACATGCGTGGCATTTCGGCAACTTTTGAAAAATACTACTTTACATTGGCGTTGTGCCTGTTGTTCACAGAATGGTCCCACCTGATCTCTCCATTAAGGGCAGTCACTTAACCCATAGCAATTATATAGACAAGATAGTTAAGGAAGGGTCACAGGATTCCTTCCTGGTTGTCAGGATGGGTCAGCCAATGAATTATACTCCTGAGCAAAGTTTCCATAACTAAGACAATACACTGCAAGTGGCGGTAACCTTGGCTTTGTACATGTTAAGACGATACACTGCAGCACAGTAGGTGGTGGTGTGCACCATTTTAGTTGATGTACGGACTGCTAGTACACTAATAGAACAAGAAAGTGACTACTTTAAAATGGAGAGTGACTACTTTAAAATGGAGAGTGACTACTTTAAAATGGAGAGTGACTACTTTAAAATGGAGAGTGACTACTTTAAAATGGAGAGTGACTACTTTAAAATGGAGAGTGACTACTTTAAAATGGAGAGTGGCTACTTTAAAATGGAGAGTGGCTACTTTAAAATGGAGAGTGGCTACTTTAAAATGGAGAGTGGCTACTTTAAAATGGAGAGTGGCTACTTTAAAATGCACTGCCAATGCTGTCACAGAAGTCAGCCATTACGAGGATAAAAGGTGTGCCGTCTTTCCATATGGATGATCTCTCCCCTCCTCCTCCTAGGATGATGGTCCAGGCCATGGAGAACACCAGGACCCCATCTCTCTGGCCGTGGAGATGGCAGCAGTCAACCACACCATCCTGGCTCTGTCCCGGACCGGCGGGGTGCCCAGCGACATCAAGACAGAGGCCCTGGATGATGACTGAAGAAGGGGAGGGGGAAGAGGGGAAGGGGGTTACTGGATGACTGAACAAGGGGAGGGGGAAGAGGGGAGGGGGTTACTGGATGACTGAACGAGGGGGGGGGGAGGGGAGGGGGTTACTGGATGACTGAACAGGGGGGGGGGGAGAGGGGAGGGGTTACTGGATGGATGACTGAACAATGGGAGGGGGAAGAGGGGAGGGGTTACTGGATGGATGACTGAACAATGGGAGGGGGAAGAGGGTTACTGGATGTATGACTGAACAAGGGGAGGGGGAAGAGGGGAGGGGGTTACTGGATGGATGACTGAACAAGGGGAGGGGGAAGAGGGGAGGGGTTACTGGATGGATGACTGAACAATGGGAGGGGGAAGAGGGTTACTGGATGTATGACTGAACAAGGGGAGGGGGAAGAGGGGAGGGGGTTACTGGATGACTGAACAGGGGGGGGGAGAGGGGAGGGGTTACTGGATGGATGACTGAACAATGGGAGGGGGAAGAGGGGAGGGGTTACTGGATGGATGACTGAACAATGGGAGGGGGAAGAGGGGAGGGGTTACTGGATGGATGACTGAACAATGGGAGGGGGAAGAGGGTTACTGGATGTATGACTGAACAAGGGGAGGGGGAAGAGGGGAGGGGGTTACTGGATGACTGAACAAGGAGAGGGGGAAGAGGGGAGGGGGTTACTGGATGACTGAACAATGGGAGGGGGAAGAGGGGAGGGGTTACTGGATGGATGACTGAGGGGGGAAGGGGGAGGGGGTTACTGGATGACTGAACAATGGGAGGGGGAAGAGGGGAGGGGTTACTGGATGGATGACTGAGGAGGGGGGAAGAGGGGAGGTGGTTACTGGACGTGTCCCCGTGTACCCTGTTCTGGCCTCATCACAGCCCCAGTGTACCCTGTCCTCATCACAGCCCCAGTGTGTCCTGTCATCATCACAGCCCCAGTGTACCCTGCCCTGTCATCATCACAGCCCCAGTGTACCCTGCCCTGTCATCTCACAGCCCCTGTCCTGTCCTCATCACAGCCCCAGTGTACCCTGTCCTGTCATCATCACAGCCCCAGTGTACCCTGTCCTGTCCTGTCGTCACAGCCCCAGTGTACCCTGTCCTGTCCTGTCGTCACAGCCCCAGTGTACCCTGTCCTGTCCTGTCGTCACAGCCCCAGTGTACCCTGTCCTGTCCTGTCGTCACAGCCCCAGTGTACCCTGTCCTGTCCTGTCATCACAGCCCCAGTGTACCCTGTCCTCATCACAGCCCCAGTGTACCCTGTCCTCATCACAGGCTGGTTTTCCAGACTTTTCCCCAACATGGTGCCACTAGCCCTGATCCCAGCACCACTAACCTCAACCCTGCCTGGGTGCAGTAGCAGTGTGTATATATGGTTCTCAACAGAGACATGATTCTATTCTAGAATAGAAGTGATTATATTTCTATGGTTCTCATGCTCCTTCGTCACCGTGTTACCCTGAACCCCTTTCCTTGTGCAATGCATTGGTTGAGCAGCGGTGGCCTCTTACTAATCATTCTGAGAGAGAGGGATGAATGGATGGATTTAGTCCGTCACCCTGCCACAGAACAGTCAGTTGAGAACCATCTGTTTGTGGATTGGACTGTTCTGATTGGACTAGACTGTTCTGATTGGACTAGACTGTTCCATGTATCCTACACTCTAGAGCTTTCATTCCTACTGGAATCTTAACGGTTTGTTTGTAAACATTGACATTGTTTTTAACATTATCATTTGTTTTGTTCTGTTACCATTGCCCATGTGTTCTGTTACCATTGCCCATGTGTTCTGTTACCATTGCCCATGTGTTGTGTTACCATTGCCCATGTGTTGTGTTACCATTGCCCATGTGTTGTGTTACCATTGCCCATGTGTTGTGTTACCATTGCCCATGTGTTGTGTTACCATTGCCCATGTGTTGTGTTACCATTGCCCATGTGTTGTGTTACCATTGCCCATGTGTTGTGTTACCATTGCCCATGTGTTGTGTTACCATTGCCCATGTGTTGTGTTACCATTGCCCATGTGTTGTGTTACCATTGCCCATGTGTTCTGTTACCATTGCCCATGTGTTCTGTTACCATTGCCCATGTGTTGTGTTACCATTGCCCATGTGTTGTGTTACCATTGCCCATGTGTTGTGTTACCATTGCCCATGTGTTGTGTTACCATTGCCCATGTGTTGTGTTACCATTGCCCATGTGTTGTGTTACCATTGCCCATGTGTTCTGTTACCATTGCCCATGTGTTCTGTTACCATTGCCCATGTGTTGTGTTACCATTGCCCATGTGTTGTGTTACCATTGCCCATGTGTTGTGTTACCATTGCCCATGTGTTGTGTTACCATTGCCCATGTGTTGTGTTACCATTGCCCATGTGTTGTGTTACCATTGCCCATGTGTTGTGTTACCATTGCCCATGTGTTGTGTTACCATTGCCCATGTGTTGTGTTACCATTGCCCATGTGTTCTGTTACCATTGCCCATGTGTTCTGTTACCATTGCCCATGTGTTGTTTTGAATGGAACGGCCAGCCGAAATTAACGGACAATTTTGTGCAGGTGGCAAAAAGCAATCTGAAGTTGGAAAGCCAGCAGTATCATCTGCCACCAGATGAGATGTTAGAACAGGGTCACATTCACTATGAAACCAAACGGACAGAAACAGAGCAGAACGGGGAGGAACCTACCCTGAATTTGTCCAAAAAGAAACTCGTTTTTATTGCAAACTGTATACTGTTTTTGGAGTGAATGGTTTCTGTTGCAAAACATTTTGCTACAGTGTGACTAATGAATACACCCCAGATAAAGTCCATAGCTAACTCTTGGTCAATTTAACCATATCATTTCAGTGGATATGTGCTTTCTGAGCTTTTCAAACTGACCTGAGAGCCCTGTAAAAGGGGGAAAAGTGTTCAGTTTATCCAAAGTGAATTAGCTACAGTAATTAACAGCGGGTAAGTTTCCTAAAAGCTTCGTATAGCACTAAGATCAGTCCATTGATGGGATACGTTAAGTCCATTGGAGGCCATGTGTGAATAATGTACAACAGTACAAAGCTATTGTATAGCTCACCCCTCCATTGGCAGAGTTCTGTTATAAACTCAATTCCTGGAGGGATGTGTGTGTACTGGTTTTTGTTATTTTTCTTTCAAGTTAACCTGGTGAAGGGGAGTTACTAACTAATATATGAAGCCCTAGACAACCAGGTGAGAGGAGTTACTAACTGATCAATAACCTTAATTGATCGATCACGTACTAAGGAGGAGTGAACCTGAAGAGGCTCGGCCCTCTGTGGAATTGAGTTTGAGACCGCCGTTAGATCAACAGACAGTGGATATATAAGTAACTACCTAAATGAGGGAAACAAAGCAGGTGCTTCCGTGCAGGTGTGGCTCCTGAATTAATTAAGCAATTAACATCTCATGCATAAAAATGCTGTGCGGGCTGTTACTATGGCTACCATGGCTATGCCCCCCCCCCATAGGATGACAATGTCCCCATCCACAGGGTACGAGTGGTCACTTGATTGATTCGATGAGCATGAAAACAATGTAAACCAGATCTCAAACTCAATTGATCACTTATGTGACGTTCTGGACCCGTCGTCTGAGACGGCGTTATTCCACCACCGTCAACAAAACAACAAATGATGGAATTTCTCATGGAAGAAATGTAGTCCCATCCCTCCAATAGAGTTCCAGACACTAGAATCTATGCCAAGTTGCATTGAAGCTGTTCTGGTGACTCAATGCCCTATTAAGGCACTTTTGTAGGTATTTCCTTGTTGTTTTGACAGTTACCTGTAAGTGAGTGGGTACTGTATGGGTACCATAGAGAGAACAATTTGATATAGTCTATGATAGACCTGACAGTACCGTGTGTTATTGTAGAGTTACAGTAACCGCTATAAGAGAATAGTGTGGCTTACCGACCTGCCAACCCGCTTAGAAACCCTCTCAGCTCAGCTACTACTTCTTTAAAGATAAAAACTTGTCCGACATTTTATCTCTACCTATTACTACTTACTCTAAGATGGCTGCCTCTTAGTAGTGTTAAAGAAATATGTTGCTTTTAAAAGACTGGTTGACCTTTTTCACATGTGTGATTCAAGCAGCGATGTAGTGCTCTGGTCAGGTTTGGCATCCACCGTAGTTGTTGGAACCGTGCTGGAAAAGGGACAATGTTAAAGGCAAATATCTAAGCCAGCACAGTTTGGTTTGGTTCGGGCCCTATAGTGTGAAAAGCGTATTTAATCAGACTGGTGTTATATATATATATATATATATATATATACATATATATTGAATTCTGCTGCTCCTGAGTTGAAGCTCTGCTAGACTCTAGCCCTAACTCTGCGCTGGGTTTGTTATCCTTGAAGAAAAGAGGTTAAAGTAAAAAATGCAAGTGTATTTATATTTTGTTTTTATGTTCTTACAGTGTAACACTATGACAAGGATGATATGTTTGGAAATGAACATTATGCTTTTTTATTGTGAAATCAATCAACGGTTCTTGATTTGTTTCTTTTGGTTTCTCCAATTTGTTTTTTTATTCCATTGTTTGTTATCCCCTTCTCATGAAGAACAGTTTCCATGTGTGTTTTTGAGATGACAAGATAGTGTATTGTGTGGAAGCAAAGCACCCCTCTATTGCAAGTGAATTGTCCTGTAATGTACTTTCCTGTAGTAGCACCTCCCGACCTGAAGGGGTGCTGTGGTACAGGTCCTGTATGCTAGAACGTTCTAGCAGTATTCAAGTAAAACAAAATTACTCCTTTGTGATCGACTAGGGGTTTCGAACCAATTCAGGCCAATGCCAGATAAGTTGGTCCATCTTTAGCCCAGTGGGCCTGACTAAATTTGGGGTCATTGCGGAGAATTATTGTTATTTGGCTCATAATGGGAGACATCAGGCAACAAAAAAATACGACACGGTGGGTGCTTCAATGAAAACATGTATTTATTTTTTAAATGGGCCGGTGTGTTAGAAATGCCAGGGCTGATTTCTTTTCCCAGTCTGCCCCTGAAGGGGGTGTTTGTGCCCTGTCAGGGTAAAGGTTTAGACATAGCTACACTTCCCTCCATGTCTCTTGTCCCCAGTAAATAAAACCTTCAATATAGCTCTTTGAAAATAAGACAGAATGATGTTGTATCAATCTAACTTCAATAGTCATCTTCTGAATTACTATTTTGCCCATTTCAGAATTTAGTGCCTTTTTTGGACAGTAGACTGTTCTGTAATTTAAATGTTTTTGTACAGTTTCTTTGTTGGATTTTTTTATTTTTACTTGTTTATTTTTAGTATGATATATATATATAAATATATACACACACACACGAGAATAAAGCTATATCAATGTGACAACTTTAGTGTTTGTTTTTTCTGATCCTATTCATTATTATTAAGTTGAATAAATAATGTTAAATTCAACTGTAC
Source organism: Salvelinus alpinus (assembly GCF_045679555.1). NCBI lineage: Eukaryota > Metazoa > Chordata > Actinopteri > Salmoniformes > Salmonidae > Salvelinus > Salvelinus alpinus. The sequence goes on along the minus strand of NC_092093.1, from coordinate 7,789,356 downwards.
ATACGACACACACACACACACTAAATGCAAACACATACATTTCATTTTATTTAAGCTCCATGTAATATAATCATAGTTCACAGATTTATTTAGATTTAAGAAAGCAAAAAATTGTGATTCATCTCTTTTTAAAACATAAAAAATATATACATATTTACCAAATTCTGGGGGAAAAATCTATGGATTACCAGGTTATGTGGTGTACAGAATACACCAAGGTCTATTCTACAATACAAGTTAAAAGCTGCATAATGTCCATACGCTCAGATAACTTTTTATTTTATTTTTCTGAGAACTATAATTCTGTTACGAGTATAATTTCTCTCTGACTTCCAGGATCACTGCCAATGATAGCTGGTGGCACTTTACATCAGAGTACGGGCTCATTTACAGCTGCAACAAATATATATTTTTTTTTTATGGTATCAAACACATATTTTCTCCATTCTGGCCCTTATTATGAGCCGTCCTCCTCTCACCAGCCTTCACTGTCTAGGATTGGGGATTAGTTTTGATTGGTAAGGGTTCTCCAGGGTGGTGTTGACCTAGGTCAAAGTAAGGGTTCTCCAAGGTGGTGTTGACTGTGACGGACATTGTGGAGCTTTTGCTACTGGTTCCGTTGTCCTTGGTGGTCTCCCCAATTACTCTACTGGTGTTGTAGTAGTAGAGAAACAGAAAGAAACCTAGTGAGAGACGGTGGGAGACTGGTTACTACTCATACCAATAGTGCGTGTGTCCATATGTAAAAGATGAATGACATTACAATCCAAATATCTCAAGCATACCTTTTTTTTTGTTGATCGGTTTATAAATTGTAATATTAGTTGATCTCATATCTGTCTTAACCTACCTTGGAATGAGTTGAGGATGGTGAAGATGTAGAAGGAGGGAACCTTGAGGACGCCGTGGGCGAAGAAGGCAAAACTCCAGGTGATTCCCAGCAGACAGCACAGCCCCATCACAGTCACTATGTCCTTGGTGTCTGTCCCCTGCTGCTGGGCCTGGTCCATGCCCGACTTGGTCTAGAGTCAGGATCACAAGGTTACTGACTATAGATATAGAACCTGATGTCATAGAGTCCTTACACCTGTCAGCTGTTTTAGCTGGGGTTTTACTCTGTCTGTTGACATCAAATAGAACTAAACTTAGCAACAACAAAAAAAAAGAAACCTGCAGGACAGGTACAGGATGTCAACAACAACTGCCCGAGTTACACCAGGAACGCACAATCCCTCCATCAGTGCTCAGACTTTCCGCAGTAGGCTGAGAGAGGCTGGACTGAGGGCATGTAGGCCTGTTGTAAGGCAGGTCCTCACCGGCAACAACGTTGCCTATGAGCACAAACCCACCGTCGCTGGACCAGACAGGACTGGCAAAAAGTGCTCTTCACTGACAAGTCGCGGTTTTGTCTCACCAGGGGTGAGGCCTGTACACCGAGGCCTGTACTCTGGAGCGGGATCGATTTGGAGGTGGAGGGTCCGTCATGGTCTGGGGCAGTATATCACAGCATCATCGGACTGAGCATGTTGTCACTGCAGGCAATCTCAACGCTGTGTCTTACAGGGAAGACATCCTCCTCCCTCCTGTGGTACCCTTCCTGCATGCTCATCCTGACATGACCCTCCAGCATGACAATGCCACCAGCCATACTGCTCATTCTGTGTGTGATTTCCTGCAAGACAGGAAAGCCATGGCCAGCGAAAAGCCCGGATCTCAATCCCATTGAGCACGTCTGGGACCTGTTGGATCGGAGGGTGAGGGCCATTCCCCCCAGAAATGTCCGGGAACTTGCAGGTGCCTTGGTGGAAGAGTGGGGTAACATCTCACAGCAAGAACTGTCAAATCTGGTGCAGTCCATGAGGAGGAGATGCACTGCAGTACTTAATGCAGCTGGTGGCCACACCAGATACTGACTGTTACTTTTGACCCCCCCTTTGTTCAGGGACACATTATTTCATTTCTGTTGGTCACATGTCTGTGGAACTTGTTCAGTTTATGTCTCAGTTGTTGAATCTTGTTATGTTCATACAAATATTTAAACGTAAAATTTGCTGAAAATAAACGCAGTTGACAGTGAGAGGACGTTTCTTTTTTTGCTGAGTTTAGAATGATCATCTTAAAAGAGTTAGATGCACTATTGTAAAGTGGTTGTTCCACTGGATATCATAAGGTGAATGCACCAATTTGTAAGTCGCTCTGGATAAGAGCGTCTGCTAAATGACTTAAATGTAAATGTAAATGTAAATCATCTGCTGATGTACGATCTGTGGTTACTTAGGACAACGTATTCGCATGCCAAATATATACACTGCTCAAAAAAACAAAGGGAACACTTAAACAACACAATGTAACTCCAAGTCAATCACACTTCTGTGAAATCAAACTGTCCACTTAGGAAGCAACACTGATTGACAATAAATTTCACATGCTGTTGTGCAAATGGAATAGACAAAAGGTGGAAATTATAGGCAATTAGCATTCAAAAGTGACCAAAACATCAGCCAGGAAGCATAGGAACTGAGAAGTGGTCTGTGGTCACCACCTGCAATTCACTCCTTTATTGGGGGTGTCTTGCTAATTGCCTATAATTTCCACCTTTTGTCTATTCCATTTGCACAACAGCATGTGAAATGTATTGTCAATCAGTGTTGCTTTCTAAGTGGACAGCTTGATTTCACAGAAGTGTGATTGACTTGGAGTTACAGTGTGTTGTTTAAGTGTTCCCTTTATTTTTTTGAGCAGTGTATTTTTTTAAAGGACAAATTAATGTGGCCATCGCTGTTGCTAAGATAGCTAAAGATTCTACAGGATGAGCATTGATAATATTACCGCAGTCAGGAAATCAATTAATAAAAATAAATAAATGAATAGGATGACAGTAAAACAGTTATGTTATGTGTTTCCTGAGAAGTTAGCTGAAATTCACTCTGTTTATTTTCCTATTTTTCGTGGTCCTCTGTACCTAGGTTGGAGACACCCATACAGAAAATATATACACATGATTAAGGCACTTTGGATAAAAGTGTCAGATAGATGGCCTACAGTATATTATTAATGACAAACTTTCTGTGCTGCTACCATATATTTCCCAATCTTTTTTGCTCGATCGCCGGTCCCTTAGGTTTAGAATTCTTCCGCATTTATGCAACGTTATGGGATGTTAATGTCTTTACGTTGGTAACTATAACAACCTTGCTCTTGGTGCTCTTAAGGTGGACCAGCCAGCTCAGAACCACGATGAAGGTGGTGAACGTGAAGAGGAAGACCAGCGCATAGTAGCCAATGTTTACTATGTAGTGCACGTCAATGTCCAGGATCCAGCACCTAGAGATGGAGGAGAGTTGCATCACTATGCAGTTGGTATAGAGATGGAAGAGAGTTACATCACTATGCAGTTGGTACTATGTAGTGTAGTTGCTGTAGAGTTAGGGTATATGTGGTGTAGTTGCTATAGAGTTAGGGTATATGTAGTGTAGTTGCTATAGAGTTAGGGTATATGTGGTGTAGTTGCTATAGAGTTAGGGTATATGTGGTGTAGTTGCTATAGAGTTAGGGTATATGTGGTGTAGTTGCTATAGAGTTAGGGTATATGTGGTGTAGTTGCTATACAGTTAGGGTATATGTGGTGTAGTTGCTATACAGTTAGGGTATATGTCGTGTAGTTGCTGTAGAGTTAGGGTATATGTCGTGTAGTTGCTATAGAGTTAGGGTATATGTCGTGTAGTTGCTATAGAGTTAGGGTATATGTGGTGTAGTTGCTATAGAGTTAGGGTATATGTAGTGTAGTTGCTATAGAGTTAGGGTATATGTCGTGTAGTTGCTATAGAGTTAGGGTATATGTCGTGTAGTTGCTATAGAGTTAGGGTATATGTCGTGTAGTTGCTATAGAGTTAGGGTATATGTGGTGTAGTTGCTATAGAGTTAGGGTATATGTTGTGTAGTTGCTATAGAGTTAGGGTATATGTAGTGTGGCTGATGTTCATTATGTCTTGGATCCAGGACCTTCACAGTGCAATAATAAGCACAGGGTTAAGCCTGGATTGAGTCTGAGACTCAACAAGTTATTTTAACTCTGAAAAGACAAATGTTAAATCAAGTATTACATAAGTGAGACCCACATGTACACCTCTTTCCCTCCGTCAGTGTAGATGATCTGTTTTCCGTATTTCCCAAGACTGAAGAGGATGATCACGACCGTGCTGGGCAGCACTAAGGCAGAGGACATGGCGCAAACAAAAAGATAAGTAGGTTATTCAATTCTTTAACCATTTGCAAAAAAAAACAAAAAAACACTGACACTCAATTGACTCAGTTGGACTCTCAGGCACAGGTTCAAGGCTTCATATCCCTCCTGAGCGTTACCCCCCCCCCCCCCCCTCCCTCCCCCAAAGTCACTACATCATAATCCCTAACATCCCGAAACCGGCCCTACCTAGAGTACAACCCTGACTTTATCTCATTCAAAACCTCCAGTAGCCATCGCAACCTGAGTATCAGTATCACTCACCCCACCCGGCGATGCACACTTTCATGACGTAGCGCGGTATGGGGGCGGAGCCTGCCTTGTAGAGCTGCTGACAGAGGTGGAAGGCCTCCACGGCGAACCAGGTGAAGGTGGCCAGCATAGAGTAATGCATGGCCGCAGCCATCACCTGGCAGCCCACTGGGCTCCGCAGACTGGCCACCCACCCGTTGGTCAAGAAGGTGATGTTGAGCATGAACATGGACAGAAACAGCTGGATCAGGATCTGGGTGGTATTGCTTGACTTCGCCTTCCTGGATGTCACATATAGGTTAGAGGTCAAAGTTCAAGGGGTTAGTAGGTCAAGGGACACCCACTAGGTGGCCTGAGTCGTAATTGACTATATCATAAAACATTTTATGAAAACAAAAATAACCTTTTTTGGTCTTAATTTAAGGTTAGGCACAAAGTTAGCAGTGTGGTTAAGTTTTCAGGTCAATGGAGGCCATTGCTACATGTAGAGATGGGCTGGCTATGGGCTTTGTTTAATATCCTCAGACCTCCTCCTCCAATCCGCTTTGAAAAATAATTGAGGAAACAAGGAAGGAGGAAAGCAAGGATTTGACAGCTAGTATGTTTTCAGATTACAGCTTTGTTGACCAGTACCATAATGACAGTGGGCAGAGCTACCTACTTTATCAGGAAGTAGTGACCAGTGCCATAATGACAGTGGGCAGAGCTACCTACTTTATCAGGAAGTAGTGACCAGTGCTATAATGACAGTGGGCAGAGCTACCTACTTTATCAGGAAGTAGTGACCAGTGCTATAATGACAGTGGGCAGAGCTACCTACCTTAGCAGGAAGTAGTGACCAGTACCATAATGACAGTGGACAGAGCTACCTACCTTAGCAGGAAGTAGTGACCAGTACCATAATGACAGTGGACAGAGCTACCTACCTTAGCAGGAAGTAGTGACCAGTACCATAATGACAGTGGGCAGAGCTACCTACTTTATCAGGAAGTAGTGACCAGTGCTATAATGACAGTGGGCAGAGCTACCTACCTTAGCAGGAAGTAGTGACCAGTGCCATAATGACAGTGGGCAGAGCTACCTACCTTAGGAGGAAGTAGTGACCAGTGCCATAATGACAGTGGGCAGAGCTACCTACTTTATCAGGAAGTAGTGACCAGTGCTATAATGACAGTGGGTAGAGCTACCTACCTTAGCAGGAAGTAGTGACCAGTGCCATAATGACAGTGGACGGAGCTACCTACTTTATCAGGAAGTAGTGACCAGTGCCATAATGACAGTGGGCAGAGCTACCTACCTTAGCAGGAAGTAGTGACCAGTGCCATAATGACAGTGGGCAGAGCTACCTACCTTAGCAGGAAGTAGTGAACAGTGCCATAATGACAGTGGGCGGAGCTACCTACTTTATCAGGAAGTAGTGACCAGTGCCATAATGACAGTGGGCAGAGCTACCTACTTTATCAGGAAGTAGTGACCAGTGCCATAATGACAGTGGGCAGAGCTACCTACCTTAGCAGGAAGTAGTGACCAGTGCCATAATGACAGTGGGCAGAGCTACCTACCTTAGCAGGAAGTAGTGACCAGTGCCATAATGACAGTGGGCGGAGCTACCTACTTTATCAGGAAGTAGTGACCAGTGCCATAATGACAGTGGGCGGAGCTACCTACTTTATCAGGAAGTAGTGACCAGTGCCATAATGACAGTGGGCGGAGCTACCTACTTTATCAGGAAGTAGTGACCAGTGCCATAATGACAGTGGGCGGAGCTACCTACTTTATCAGGAAGTAGTGACCAGTGCCATAATGACAGTGGGCAGAGCTACCTACTTTATCAGGAAGTAGTGACCAGTGCTATAATGACAGTGGGCAGAGCTACCTACTTTATCAGGAAGTAGTGACCAGTGCTATAATGACAGTGGGCAGAGCTACCTACCTTAGCAGGAAGTAGTGACCAGTACCATAATGACAGTGGACAGAGCTACCTACCTTAGCAGGAAGTAGTGACCAGTACCATAATGACAGTGGACAGAGCTACCTACCTTAGCAGGAAGTAGTGACCAGTACCATAATGACAGTGGGCAGAGCTACCTACTTTATCAGGAAGTAGTGACCAGTGCTATAATGACAGTGGGCAGAGCTACCTACCTTAGCAGGAAGTAGTGACCAGTGCCATAATGACAGTGGGCAGAGCTACCTACCTTAGCAGGAAGTAGTGACCAGTGCCATAATGACAGTGGGCAGAGCTACCTACTTTATCAGGAAGTAGTGACCAGTGCTATAATGACAGTGGGTAGAGCTACCTACCTTAGCAGGAAGTAGTGACCAGTGCCATAATGACAGTGGACGGAGCTACCTACTTTATCAGGAAGTAGTGACCAGTGCCATAATGACAGTGGGCAGAGCTACCTACCTTAGCAGGAAGTAGTGACCAGTGCCATAATGACAGTGGGCAGAGCTACCTACCTTAGCAGGAAGTAGTGAACAGTGCCATAATGACAGTGGGCGGAGCTACCTACTTTATCAGGAAGTAGTGACCAGTGCCATAATGACAGTGGGCAGAGCTACCTACTTTATCAGGAAGTAGTGACCAGTGCCATAATGACAGTGGGCAGAGCTACCTACCTTAGCAGGAAGTAGTGACCAGTGCCATAATGACAGTGGGCAGAGCTACCTACCTTAGCAGGAAGTAGTGACCAGTGCCATAATGACAGTGGGCGGAGCTACCTACTTTATCAGGAAGTAGTGACCAGTGCCATAATGACAGTGGGCGGAGCTACCTACTTTATCAGGAAGTAGTGACCAGTGCCATAATGACAGTGGGCGGAGCTACCTACTTTATCAGGAAGTAGTGACCAGTGCCATAATGACAGTGGGCGGAGCTACCTACTTTATCAGGAAGTAGTGACCAGTGCCATAATGACAGTGGGCGGAGCTACCTACCTTAGCAGGAAGTAGTGACCAGTGCCATAATGACAGTGGGCGGAGCTACCTACCTTAGCAGGAAGTAGTGACCAGTGCCATAATGACAGTGGGCGGAGCTACCTACTTTATCAGGAAGTAGTGACCAGTGCCATAATGACAGTGGGCGGAGCTACCTACCTTAGCAGGAAGTAGTGACCAGTGTCATAATGACAGTGGGCGGAGCTACCTACCTTAGCAGGAAGTAGTGACCAGTACCATAATGACAGTGGACAGAGCTACCTACCTTAGCAGGAAGTAGTGACCAGTACCATAATGACAGTGGGCAGAGCTACCTACTTTATCAGGAAGTAGTGACCAGTGCTATAATGACAGTGGGCAGAGCTACCTACCTTAGCAGGAAGTAGTGACCAGTGCCATAATGACAGTGGGCAGAGCTACCTACCTTAGCAGGAAGTAGTGACCAGTGCCATAATGACAGTGGGCAGAGCTACCTACTTTATCAGGAAGTAGTGACCAGTGCTATAATGACAGTGGGTAGAGCTACCTACCTTAGCAGGAAGTAGTGACCAGTGCCATAATGACAGTGGACGGAGCTACCTACTTTATCAGGAAGTAGTGACCAGTGCCATAATGACAGTGGGCAGAGCTACCTACCTTAGCAGGAAGTAGTGACCAGTGCCATAATGACAGTGGGCAGAGCTACCTACCTTAGCAGGAAGTAGTGAACAGTGCCATAATGACAGTGGGCGGAGCTACCTACTTTATCAGGAAGTAGTGACCAGTGCCATAATGACAGTGGGCAGAGCTACCTACTTTATCAGGAAGTAGTGACCAGTGCCATAATGACAGTGGGCAGAGCTACCTACCTTAGCAGGAAGTAGTGACCAGTGCCATAATGACAGTGGGCAGAGCTACCTACCTTAGCAGGAAGTAGTGACCAGTGCCATAATGACAGTGGGCAGAGCTACCTACCTTAGCAGGAAGTAGTGACCAGTGCCATAATGACAGTGGGCGGAGCTACCTACTTTATCAGGAAGTAGTGACCAGTGCCATAATGACAGTGGGCGGAGCTACCTACTTTATCAGGAAGTAGTGACCAGTGCCATAATGACAGTGGGCGGAGCTACCTACTTTATCAGGAAGTAGTGACCAGTGCCGTAATGACAGTGGGCGGAGCTACCTACTTTATCAGGAAGTAGTGACCAGTGCCATAATGACAGTGGGCGGAGCTACCTACCTTAGCAGGAAGTAGTGACCAGTGCCATAATGACAGTGGGCGGAGCTACCTACCTTAGCAGGAAGTAGTGACCAGTGCCATAATGACAGTGGGCGGAGCTACCTACTTTATCAGGAAGTAGTGACCAGTGCCATAATGACAGTGGGCGGAGCTACCTACCTTAGCAGGAAGTAGTGACCAGTGTCATAATGACAGTGGGCGGAGCTACCTACCTTAGCAGGAAGTAGTGACCAGTGCCATAATGACAGTGGGCGGAGCTACCTACTTTATCAGGAAGTAGTGACCAGTGCCATAATGACAGTGGGCGGAGCTACCTACTTTTATCAGGAAGTAGTGACCAGTGCCATAATGACAGTGGGCGGAGCTACCTACTTTATCAGGAAGTGCATGAAGAGAACCACGCCCAGGAAGAACATGGACACGCCACACCCCACATAGGTGATGTAGGTGAGAGAGTTCATATCACCGTCTGAGATAGTCTGGTTCGGAGGGGACTGAAAAAGAAGCACAGGTTAGTGATGAACAGATTCATGTGTTAGAAATCTTTATTGTTTTACTATTTCAAATAGATCTGCTTAGAATTGAAATGAAATAAGCAACAATCTGAAGGATATGCAACATTATTAAATCAAATCCAATGTTATTTGTCACGTGCTTGGTAAACAAGAGGTGTAGACTAACAGTGAAATGCTGATTTATGGCCCTTCCCAACAGTACAGTAAATGGTAAAAGAACCGGGTTGGAAAATTCTGGTAACTTTCCCAAAATTCCAAGGTTTTCCAGATATCCCAGTTTGAAGATGAGGAGGGAATTACCAATCGGGATTTGTAGAAAACCTGGGAATTTTGGAAACGTTACCTGAATTTTGCCCACCCTATAAGAGAACGAGGAAACCGTACCATTAGCACAGCAAAGAAAGTCAGGTGTGTACATTGGCAGGTTATGTTGTCCCCTTTCACAATGGTCAAACAGCCGTAGTCTGTCCAGTTGGGTTGACTCCCTATGAAGGGAAAAAGGGTGAGAATCGGATACGACATACTAACTACCTGAACACTGCCTGAGTACCGGTATACTTCCTGAACAGTGGGCGTCGTACCGTAATCCAATTTATTCAACAAATGCAGTAAGTGTGACTTCCTGTTTTTTTTTAAGCATACTAAGATGTGCCTTTGCATAGTGCTTATATTACAGTGTACTAGCTACTCGCTATGCTTACTTAATGGAAGTATGCCATTCCAAACCTTACCTTGTATAGTATGCAAATCAGTTAGGAAAGGTAATGGCAGCTAAATACCTTCACCGTTCCATGACTGGCACGATGGAATGGCTCCCCACTGGTGGAAAACAAAGTAGTGCATTATGGGTAGAGCTGATGTACTCATTCAGTATTTAGAAGAAGTGTTTCACACCAAATGCAGCAAATTGAGGGGGGGGGGGGGGGGTTAGCCCAACTCGGATTCAACCCAGGTTCCTGTGTAAACTCTTTATCTTATTTCGCCTGTATATTCTGTTTATTGTGGCAGTACCATTTCACCAGGTCAAATTCCTGCAACATGTAAAATGTACTTGGTGATTCTGTCAGACTGTCAGTCCAACCCCTCAGCTACTACACCAAGAGGTATGAACTAAACCTTTTGATCAGTCTGTGTGTCTTGTTCCTCAGCCTACAGTACATCTATGGGACATTTTCAAAGCTACTTTTCCTCTTAGGGCCAATGTATACATTATATCCCACATACTTGTACCTTAACAGGCATTAGTAAAGCGCATCAACATTTACCTTCTGGACGTTTAGAAAATTAAGATTTATGTTGTCGGTTAAATTGGCAATGATACTGCCCATCTCGATCGCTACCACTTCGTTATGCAGAACTGTGCTGTTGTTGACATCCTGGAAGAAAGAGAGCGCATGACAACCATAACACCCCTAGGATTTCAAAATTCCAATAACCTTCCCAAAATGCTCTGGTTTTTCCAGAAATACCAGTTGGAAAACTCCAGGAAAGTGGAGGGAGTATGTAGGGAATCCAGGAATCCAGGATTTCTGGAAATTTGGGACCAGAATTCTACAACCCTAGTGGCACCACACCAACTATCATTAGATTTTTTTTTTATTCAGTGAAAGGACGATTGAAGTCTCAGACATACCGTGGACATGTTGGGGAATCGGAAAACACCGGCAAATGCAGTACCGTTGCTTAAGTTGTAGGCCTTTTCAAATGCTTCCTTTGTGACTGTTACAGACCTTGAGAAGCCACCCAGAGACTTCCGATCTTCCACAATCTGAACAACAACAAACGAGAACAACGTCAGACACACCAGAGGCTTGTACAAATCTGCTAACTTTACCAAAATGTCTAGATTTTCCAGAAATCTACGTATAGGTTGGAGGATTCCGGATTTCCTGCTTATTCCCTCCTGATTCCAAGGATCTTCCAACCGGGGTTTCTAGAAGACCAGCTAATTTGGGGAAAGTTTCAATATTTTTGTAACCCTCGACACACGTTAGTTTATCTGGACCACAGGAGGCTGTTGAGCGGAGGACGGCTCATAAAAATATGACTGGAAAGGAGCAAATGGAAGGGCATCAAACACATGAAATCCTGTGTTTGATAGATTTGATACCATTCCCCTGATTCTGCTCCAGCTATCCCCAATTAAGGTGCCATCAACCTCCTGTGGACCTCACCATGTTTGGGCGTAATACTATGTAATATTGATACTACAACCATACCCAGCTACAGCCATACACCTACACCCATACAACTACAGCCATACCCAACTACAACCATACAACTACAGCCATACCCAGCTACAGCCATACAACTACAGCCATACCCAGATACAACCATACAGCTACAACCATACCCAGCTACAGCCATACAACTACAGCCATACCCAGATACAACCATACCCAACTACAACCATACAACTACAACAATACCCAGCTACAGCCATACAACTACAACCATACCCAGCTACAACCATACAACTACAACCATACCCAGCTACAGCCATACCCAGCTACAGCCATACCCAGCTACAGCCATACAACTACAACCATACCCAGCTACAACCATACCCAGCTACAGCCATACCCAGCTACAGCCATACAACTACAGCCATACAACTACAACCATACCCAGCTACAACCATACCCAGCTACAGCCATACCCAGCTACAGCCATACAACTACAACCATACCCAGCTACAACCATACCCAGCTACAACCATACCCAGCTACAACCATACCCAGCTACAACCATACCCAGCTACAACCATACCCAACTACAGCCATACCCAACTACAGCCATACAACTACAACCATACCCAGCTACAACCATACCCAGCTACAACCATACCCAGCTACAGCCATACAGCTACAACCATACCCAGCTACAGCCATACCCAGCTACAGCCATACCCAGCTACAACCATACCCAGCTACAACCATACCCAGCAACAGCCATACCCAGCTACAACCACACCCAGCTACAACCATACCCAGCTACAGCCATACAACTACAACCATACCCAGCTACAACCATACAACTACAACCATACAACTACAGCCATACCCAGCTACAGCCATACCCAGCTACAGCCATACAACTACAACCATACCCAGCTACAGCCATACCCAGCTACAACCATACCCAGCTACAGCCATACCCAGCTACAGCCATACAACTACAGCCATACCCAGCTACAGCCATACAACTACAGCCATACCCAGCTACAGCCATACAGCTACAACCATACCCAGCTACAACCATACAACTACAGCCATACCCAGCTACAGCCATACAGCTACAGCCATACCCAGCTACAACCATACAACTACAACCATACAACTACAACCATACAACTACAGCCATACCCAGCTACAACCATACAACTACAACCATACCCAGCTACAGCCATACAACTACAACCATACCCAGCTACAACCATGCAGCTACAGCCATACCCAGCTACAGCCATACCCAGCTACAACCATACCCAGCTACAGCCATACCCAGCTACAACCATACCCAGCTACAGCTATACAACTACAACCATACCCAGCTACAACCATACCCAGCTACAGCCATACCCAGCTACAGCCATACCCAGCTACAGCCATACAGCTACAACCATACCCAGCTACAACCATACCCAGCTACAACCACACCCAGCTACAACCACACCCAGCTACAACCATACCCAACTACAACCATACCCAGCTACAACCATACCCAGCTACAACCACACCCAGCTACAGCCATACCCAGCTACAGCCATACCCAGCTACAGCCATACCCAGCTACAGCCATACAGCTACAACCATACCCAGCTACAACCATACCCAGCTACAACCACACCCAGCTACAACCACACCCAACTACAACCATACCCAACTACAACCATACCCAGCTACAACCATACCCAGCTACAACCACACCCAGCTACAACCATACCCAGCTACAGCCATACCCAGCTACAGCCATACAACTACAGCCATACCCAGCTACAACCATACAACTACAACCATACAACTACAGCCATACCCAGCTACAGCCATACCCAGCTACAGCCATACAACTACAACCATACCCAGCTACAGCCATACCCAGCTACAACCATACCCAGCTACAGCCATACCCAGCTACAGCCATACAACTACAGCCATACCCAGCTACAGCCATACAACTACAGCCATACCCAGCTACAGCCATACAGCTACAACCATACCCAGCTACAACCATACAACTACAGCCATACCCAGCTACAGCCATACAGCTACAGCCATACCCAGCTACAACCATACAACTACAACCATACAACTACAACCATACAACTACAGCCATACCCAGCTACAACCATACAACTACAACCATACCCAGCTACAGCCATACAACTACAACCATACCCAGCTACAACCATGCAGCTACAGCCATACCCAGCTACAGCCATACCCAGCTACAACCATACCCAGCTACAACCATACCCAGCTACAGCTATACAACTACAACCATACCCAGCTACAACCATACCCAGCTACAGCCATACCCAGCTACAGCCATACCCAGCTACAACCATACCCAGCTACAACCACACCCAGCTACAACCACACCCAACTACAACCATACCCAACTACAACCATACCCAGCTACAACCATACCCAGCTACAACCACACCCAGCTACAGCCATACCCAGCTACAGCCATACCCAGCTACAGCTATACCCAGCTACAGCCATACAGCTACAACCATACCCAGCTACAACCATACCCAGCTACAACCACACCCAGCTACAACCACACCCAACTACAACCATACCCAACTACAACCATACCCAGCTACAACCATACCCAGCTACAACCACACCCAGCTACAACCATACCCAGCTACAGCCATACCCAGCTACAGCCATACCCAGCTACAGCCATACCCAGCTACAGCCATACCCAGCTACAACCATACCCAGCTACAACCATACCCAGCTACAACCACACCCAGCTACAACCATACCCAGCTACAGCCATACCCAGCTACAGCCATACCCAGCTACAGCCATACCCAGCTACAGCCATACCCAGCTACAACCATACCCAGCTACAGCCATACAACTACAACCATACCCAGCTACAACCATACCCAGCTACAACCATACCCAGCTACAACCATACCCAGCTACAGCCATACCCAGCTACAGCCATACAACTACAACCATACCCAGCTACAACCATACCCAGCTACAACCATACCCAGCTACAACCATACCCAGCTACAACCATACCCAGCTACAACCATACCCAACTACAGCCATACCCAACTACAGCCATACAACTACAACCATACCCAGCTACAACCATACCCAGCTACAACCATACCCAGCTACAACCATACCCAGCTACAACCATACCCAGCTACAGCCATACCCAGCTACAGCCATACCCAGCTACAACCATACCCAGCTACAACCATACCCAGCAACAGCCATACCCAGCTACAACCACACCCAGCTACAACCATACCCAGCTACAGCCATACAACTACAGCCATACCCAGCTACAACCATACAACTACAACCATACAACTACAGCCATACCCAGCTACAGCCATACCCAGCTACAGCCATACAACTACAACCATACCCAGCTACAGCCATACCCAGCTACAACCATACCCAGCTACAGCCATACCCAGCTACAGCCATACAACTACAGCCATACCCAGCTACAGCCATACAACTACAGCCATACCCAGCTACAGCCATACAGCTACAACCATACCCAGCTACAACCATACAACTACAGCCATACCCAGCTACAGCCATACAGCTACAGCCATACCCAGCTACAACCATACAACTACAACCATACAACTACAACCATACAACTACAGCCATACCCAGCTACAACCATACAACTACAACCATACCCAGCTACAGCCATACAACTACAACCATACCCAGCTACAACCATGCAGCTACAGCCATACCCAGCTACAGCCATACCCAGCTACAACCATACCCAGCTACAGCCATACCCAGCTACAACCATACCCAGCTACAGCTATACAACTACAACCATACCCAGCTACAACCATACCCAGCTACAGCCATACCCAGCTACAGCCATACCCAGCTACAGCCATACAGCTACAACCATACCCAGCTACAACCATACCCAGCTACAACCACACCCAACTACAACCATACCCAACTACAACCATACCCAGCTACAACCATACCCAGCTACAACCACACCCAGCTACAGCCATACCCAGCTACAGCCATACCCAGCTACAGCCATACCCAGCTACAGCCATACAGCTACAACCATACCCAGCTACAACCATACCCAGCTACAACCACACCCAGCTACAACCACACCCAACTACAACCATACCCAACTACAACCATACCCAGCTACAACCATACCCAGCTACAACCACACCCAGCTACAACCATACCCAGCTACAGCCATACAACTACAGCCATACCCAGCTACAGCCATACCCAGCTACAACCATACAACTACAACCATACAACTACAGCCATACCCAGCTACAGCCATACCCAGCTACAGCCATACAACTACAACCATACCCAGCTACAGCCATACCCAGCTACAACCATACCCAGCTACAGCCATACCCAGCTACAGCCATACAACTACAGCCATACCCAGCTACAGCCATACAACTACAGCCATACCCAGCTACAGCCATACAGCTACAACCATACCCAGCTACAACCATACAACTACAGCCATACCCAGCTACAGCCATACAGCTACAGCCATACCCAGCTACAACCATACAACTACAACCATACAACTACAACCATACAACTACAGCCATACCCAGCTACAACCATACAACTACAACCATACCCAGCTACAGCCATACAACTACAACCATACCCAGCTACAACCATGCAGCTACAGCCATACCCAGCTACAGCCATACCCAGCTACAACCATACCCAGCTACAGCCATACCCAGCTACAACCATACCCAGCTACAGCTATACAACTACAACCATACCCAGCTACAACCATACCCAGCTACAGCCATACCCAGCTACAGCCATACCCAGCTACAGTCATACCCAGCTACAACCATACCCAGCTACAACCACACCCAGCTACAGCCATACCCAGCTACAGCCATACCCAGCTACAGCTATACCCAGCTACAGCCATACAGCTACAACCATACCCAGCTACAACCATACCCAGCTACAACCACACCCAGCTACAACCACACCCAACTACAACCATACCCAACTACAACCATACCCAGCTACAACCATACCCAGCTACAACCACACCCAGCTACAACCATACCCAGCTACAGCCATACCCAGCTACAGCCATACCCAGCTACAGCCATACCCAGCTACAGCCATACCCAGCTACAACCATACCCAGCTACAGCCATACAACTACAACCATACCCAGCTACAACCATACCCAGCTACAACCATACCCAGCTACAACCATACCCAGCTACAGCCATACAACTACAACCATACCCAGCTACAACCATACCCAGCTACAACCATACCCAGCTACAACCATACCCAGCTACAGCCATACCCAGCTACAACTATACAACTACAACCATACAACTACAACCATACCCTAGTTGACCACACCTGTCAGACCTCAAATGTCTCAGATATGAAAGTCTGACCTCTGCCCAACTTTAAAAAGGTGACTAATACCTAATGTTGCAAAGCAAATGTGCCTATGGGACATTAAAGCATTGTAAATGTTTTATCCATCCATTCATACAGAAATACAGGAAGTACACCGACCTTAATGCCGGAGTTGGAAGAGTACCCAAAGGAGACTTCCTCGACGTCGGTCCTCTCTTTGGGCTTCACTATGACCCCAGTGACCGAGCCCATCGTCACAGAAGCTGAGGACTCATTCATCATATTGACCAGAGAGGCGATATCTTTCATAGCCTTCCTGTGGAGAGGTGTACAGCGTCCATATTAGGACAGTCACACATCTATAGAATATAGCAGGGATATTCAAATCTGGACCTCCAAGCCAGTTCCACTGCTGATTTTCATTCTTCCCCTCTCATCAGAGACTGTTTTAGACCTGGGACACCAGGTGGGTGCAATTACTATTCGGGTAGAACAGAAAAGCAGCAGTCTCCGGACCTCCAGGCTGGGATTTGAATATCCCTTTAATACAGTCTACCTATTAGGACAGTTCACACATCCACGGTCTTTAACAATATCCGTGAGGAGGAACTTTAGTTTAACCAGAGATTTAGTGACACCGCGACACACGCACTTCATGCAATTCAATCTAGAGGTGATTGAAGCGTCAGTTATTTAGAATGTTTCTTTGTGTTAGTTCACAGGGCAGCTGTTCTTTGCGAGGGGAAAATGTTGCACTATACTGTAAGTACATTTCCAAGCCTGGCAAGTGTGACAGCAAGTGCCTGTTTGGATACTGTTATATGTTCTCTAAAAAGTTACACTTTTATAGGGGTGGTTTCCCGAACAGCGATTAAACCTAATCTTGGACCTAGAAGTACTTTCAATGGATAATCTCCATTGAACATGTTTTATAGTCCTGGACTAGGTGTCATCTTTGTCCAGGAAACTGGCCCTATGAATGATATAATAATAATAATAATAATAATTATAATAGATATGATTGAGTAATTCTTACGAAGCCTTTTCACCATCGATGTGAACTCCATTTCCAGTGTTAAAGATCGCTGGAGGAGGCAACTTTTCCGCAGGGTCTTTGAATGGTTCATTACAGTTGAAACAGAGTGTCCCTGGTGCTGTTACGTTGATGATGAGCTTATCTTGGTTTTTGAAGTCTAAGAAGATATGTAAAAACAAACACACCATTTCTCTTTAACATATTTTTGAGGTGTTCTCACTTTTTTTTAGACAGAAAGGAAATCAGAGGGTGAGTAGGAGAGCAAGTGGGAAGGGATTGAACCCTGGCCTCTGGTGGTGAGTCTTATATATGTGACCTGTACCAAGGAGTGCTACCACTTCACCACAGCTCTGCAGAGACTGCCCATTTATAAACCAACACCTTCCACCAAGACCATGCTGCTGTGTTTGAATTACAGTACGGTGATTAGTGAATAGGTCCTAATCCAGGCGCTTGTCATCTCCGGTCTGGGACTACTGCAACTCGCTGTTGGCTGGGCTCCCCGTTTGTGCCATCAAACCCCTTGCAATTAATCCAGAACGTTGCAGAACGCCTGGTGTTCTCCCATGTCATCCTCTGTGCGTGTATTTATGGATGCCATGGGAAGCCAGGCTTCCCCAAATATTTTGACCTTAAAAAATATATTAAAATTATAAAAGAATTCATCTTACATCTAATCATTTTTCGTCAATTCGCGAGTCGCTGAATCTCACCGGAGAAATAATCAGAGCGAGGGAAACAGCGCCCCCTTTGTCTCAGTATGTGTAGCCCATGTGTCGGATGCTGTCTGGACCAAAAGAGTATCACTTGTTGCCGCTGTAGAATTTGATTGATTGATGCCAGCAAGCATTCGGCCTCACTTGATAAAATACATTTATAAGATAATTAGCCAGATAATTGCCCCCCCCCCCCCCAAGTTTGGATTTGGCTTCAGACCAATCAAATCACTTCCTTTGCAAAAACGTCATTACGACAACCGTGTCTGTTTCTGGTCTGCTTGTGTCGATGTCCTGCAGTAGCTATCTTGCTAAATTGTCCCTTTCCTAAACCATGGATGGAGATGGGGATTTGGACTTGTGGTTTTGACATAATTCTCTGTACAGGCCAATGATTATGACAGAGATTCTGATCTAACCATAAATGAATATATTATACCACTAGCCTGAGATGATTGCAAGTACAATATGTAGCCTAGATGTAACCTAGTAGGCTAACGTTAACTAGCTTGCTAACTTAGCTGGTTCATTGTTCCCCATGCGAGGAAGTCAGGCTAGTAAGCATTTTAGCTTGGTAGACAACAAAAACTAAAAGTGTACTGTATGACAGAGCCATAGACCATTTTGCCAACATGAAAGAGAGGATGGTATTGCAGTAGGGTGAGTCAACATGTTTTGTTTCAGGAGCACACACACACAGACAGACAGCCACATGATATTTAGCAACATTGATTTAAACTAAATCGTTTTTTGGTATCTTTAAGTTTGTTTTCAGTGTATTAACTCTTAAATGTATAGTCTCCATATTTGGGGACCCTATTTGATGTGTTTTATTCAATTCAATCTGCTATGAGAATGGTAGCCCCTATCTGCAAAATCAGCGTGTCTGCAGAAAGCTAAGTATCTTGGCAATTGATCGGTGCTTTAAAATCATTTGGTATGACTTACTACCATTTATAGGCATACGTATTTATAAGGACAGGCCGAGCCGATGACCTCATTTCGAGATGGCTGTTACCCACATTCCGGGTTAGCATTGTGAAGCATTAACAAAATAAACACGGAATACGGTCATATACACCGAAAGCCGGTACTCCATAGATCATGAGGATATCTTATTTCTCTGCCTATGACCTACCGTTATTGATCACTAGCCCCGAGAGTCAAACTTTTTATTTTACACAATGTTTTCAACCAAACAGCAAACTTCTTACAAGGTAAGCTTAGATTTGGTCTGTGTTTGAGCTATAATTACATGGGGGCTGTCAAATGAATCGTTAGGTTGGTAGGAACAAATCTAGCCTATTGATGATGTATGACTTGATGGCAATATCGAATGTCCAGTGAGTGACTATATCTTTATGCATCAAAAATATGATGTTGCCTGCTTATGCGCTGTAGTCATCCCATCTATATCCCCTGTATGTCCCAGACACCACCACAATGTTTGAGAGAGGTTGGTGTTGTAGACATTTTATTTTTTATAGTGAACAATATCTTTTAGGCACATCCAGTGTGTAAAAACAGTGAAATTACAACATTAAGACTCTTTGGAGAGGTTGAAAGGACACTTTGCATGTACCATGGAGACCCCATAACACCACCACTAGGTTTGAGTGAGGTTTGATATGGTAGAAATTGTGTTTTTATACAGAACAAATAGCATTTAGGGATTGCGAATATGTAATAGGACTGGAATTATCTGCCACTTTGGGGAGGTTTAGGGACACTCGGAAATGTCCCGTGACCACACCTGACACCACTTACTAAAACATATGCCTGTGTCTAGTTGTTAGCTCTATCAATCCCCATTTTTCTGATATTGTTCCCAATGTTGTGGGAGCCGTCTGATGTGTTTCCAGCTCTAGTCTTCAATAATTCACTTATAGCTTGTCAATCAATGAAAGATAAAAATAAAAAAAACGGGTTATTTAGTGTGTGCTTGATCTGACGTATTCTGAACTATGTAACTTCTATCTTCTTTTTCCTCATCATCTCCCAGGTGTCTTCTTTCCAAATATACCAAGTTTTTGCATGTCAGAATTATGTAATTACACACGAATAGCCGTTTCTTTTGGCTATGTCTATTTAGGCGGAAATCTACATTTTTCCATGACATTTTTAAACTAACCTTGTTGAGTTGACGGTGTTTAAATGTTTAAGTTTAAATGGTGCTGGAATAGCGCAGGCAGGGCTCCTGTTGTCTTTGTTCTGACTTGCTGTAACTCTGTGGTTCTAAATCACTAGTGGTTTAGTAAACTGTCAGAAACATTAACTGGCTTGAACATGCTGCAGGTGATAGCTGTTTGTATGCAATATTTGCCTTGTGGACTTCACCGGTTAGATGTGGCTGTCCGGTTTAGTAATGAAACAATTGTATGTGTAGTTGAATTTATTCCACCACTGTGTGACTGTCTTTTTGTTGTCACAGGCCTTATTGGATATCACGACGGCGTATGAACGAATGGGTTATAGGAGCAAACAATGCAATTATCACAACATAGGCTGTAATATGGCTTTTTTACTGGCTTGGCTTCCTCAATGATTTTACCAACGGACCGCTACTGGTCACCCCGCTCCTCCACACACTCCACTGGCTTCCAGTCAAAGCTTGCATCCATTACAAGTCCATGGTACATGCCTACGGAGTAACAAGAGGAACTGCCCCTCCCTATCTTCAGGCTATGCTCAAACCCTACACCCCAACCCGAACACTCCATTTTGCCACCTCTGGTCTATTGGCCCTCCCACCTTTACGGCAGGTTACCTCCCGCTCAGCCCAGTCCAAGTTCTTCTCTGTCCTGGCACCCCAATGGTGGAACCATCTCCCCCCCCCCCCCCCCCCCCCTGAAGCTAGGACAGCAGAGTCTCCGCCCATCTTCCGGAAACATCTGAAACCCTACCTCTTCAAAGAGTATCTTAAATAATCCCACAGGAAATTCTCTGGCAATAGCTCTGGTGGACATTCCTGCAGCGAGCATGCCCATTACACGCTCCCTCAAAATTTGAGACATCTGTGGCATTGTGTCATGTGACAAAACTGCACATTTTAGAGTGACCTTTTATTGTTCCCAGCACAAGGTGCACCTGTGTAATGATCATGCTGTTTAATCAGTTTATTTATATGCCATACCTGTCAGGTGGATGGATTATTTTGGCAAAGGAGAAATGCTCACTAACAGGGATGTAAAACAATTTGTGCACAACATTTCAGAGAAATATGTTTTTTGTGCATATGGAACATTTCTGTGATAATTTATTTCAGCTCATGAAACATGGGACCAACACTTTACATGTTGTGTTTGTATCTTTTGTTCAGTGCATATTTTTGTTACCTTTATTTTAGCGGGGAGTCTCATTGAGACCAAGGGAGCCCTGCATCTCATAATTACTCAACAATTACATAATCACGGCAGGTTAGGACATACAGCAGGTTCTTACTTTTGCAGGCCTCTTCATTATATGCAAATGTACTGCAACGTTCAGAGGTGCTGAAACAGGAGACACTGCAGTTGGCTGTGGATGGAAAATAAGGGATTCAATGCAATGCGCGTTATAGCATGGTGCGCTTTAACAAACTTTTACAGGTAAATTACGGTTGAACCAACACGTGCGTGGGTTTACAGTGAACGCGATCTCCGCGAACTTCAGGGATAAGGCCTTTAAAAAATTGCCGGTTGTAATAGTGAACTATAACACGGCTTGGATTGAAAGGCATTCCGCTCTCTTTCCAAATGCACACATGTACATGCTGAACATAGACAGGAAGATCTCAATGGAAAACAAATAAAAACATACTTTTCTGAGACTCGATGGAAGGCCATTTCCTTTTTGAAGCTGTAACAAAACGCACTTGTTATTATTTTTTTGACAAGAACAAAAATAAGGTGATGTTCCCTGTGTTACAAAACATTTGCATCATGAATAGGAAAAGACTGCATCTTCAACCTGTAATGTTAGTCCTGAGTGAGTCCAGTGTCTCGCTGCAATTCCATCCAACCATCACACACACAGACAATTCATTTTCCTTCTTCGCGTACTTCTTCGGCGTGTACAGGAGATAAGATGTATTTACATTCTGCATCCAAAAGTCCACAGCCTTGCAGTTTTCTAACAACCCAAGTAAACAAAACGTGAAAAAGTAATTTTAGACACATGAGATGTAAATATGTTGGTATGTAATAAGCAGTATGCAAAACTGTTGTACATGGCATGTTGGAGTCCTACTCACTCTGAAAGCTAATACCACTAGTGTTGAATGAAACACTGCACGTTGTTTGAGGTATGGCTTTGTTGGTCTTAGATGCGTTTCCTATTGGTGAAGAAGGGAGATGATAGTTTGGTAAAAGCAAGTCTATGGTTAATTCTAGCTTTGGGACACAACATCGGGAGTCTGTGGATTGGTTGGACACCCGAAGTTGAGCATCGTCTAATCGGTTAATTCCAAAAAGGGTAATAGAAATTGGCTATACAAGAAACAAATCTGGAACGACCAGGCTTGCCCGCGACTGCAGCTCGACCAAACGGAAGTTCTTCCATATTTCACATCTGGTTTTCAAAATCATTGTAAATAATTCCTGGCTCCTATCAATCTAAAATATATCCCATACATCACAAGCTGTAATGAAACTCACCACAACATTTGTTCAGGGTACCTGTGAAGCCAGCGTCAACTATCAAAATATTCTTATCCTTATTCAGACAATCCATGCTTTCACATGATGGTTGTTGATTTTTTGCTGGGCCTGTAAAAAAGAAAACATAAGACTCAGATACACAAATACAACAAAAATATCATTCCAAAAGGGTTCCCCACGGGAAGACATTGTGGAGAACTCTATCTCAATTCAATGGGCTTTATTGGCATGGGAAACATGTTTACAAAGCAATCTCTCACTCCCTCTCCTGTCTCGACCTCTGAATGCTTGTCTATGAAAAGCCAACTGACATTTACTCCTGTGGTGCTGACCTGTTACACCGTCTACAACCACTGTGATTGTTATTTGACCCTGCTGGTCATCTATGAACGTTTGAACATCTTGGCCATGTTCTGTTATAATCTCCACCCGGCACAGCCAGAAGAGGACTGGCCACTCCTCAGAGCCTGGTTCCTCTCTAGGTTTCTTCCTAGGGAGTTTTTCCTACATTTACATTACATTTAAGTCATTTAGCAGACGCTCTTATCCAGAGCGACTTACAAATTGGTGCATTCACCTTATGATATCCAGTGGAACAACCACTTTACAATAGTGCATCTAACTCTTTTAAGGGGGGGGGGGGGTAGAAGCCACCGTGCTTCTACATCTGCATTGCCTGCTCTCTGGAGTTTTAGACTGGGTTTCTGTACAGCACTTGGCGACAACTGCTGATGTAAAAAGGGCTTTATAAATACATTTGATTGATTGATTTTGGGTCCCAGCCAGGTACAACTCTTTTGGGTTCCTGGGAAAAAACTGAAAACCCCTTTATAGGTTCTAGATAGAACTTTTTTTCAAACCATTGTATTAATTACAATGCATGATCTTGTTGGATTGCTTTTCCATTGAAAGGAAGGCCAAGCAATACCTTTGATATTGTAATACAGTAATCAGGTTTGGGGTCAATTCGAATTGAATTCAGGAAATTAATTCAATTTTGATTTCATTTTTTTTTTTTTTTACGACTAAAAAGGAGAAGCTATTTATTTCAAAAGTTGTTCCAGTTTTAAAATGTTAAATTCAAATCACTTCTTGAATTGAGTGACTTTAATTTGAACTGACCCCAACCCTGATAGTAATACACATGACACCTACAGTACATTTACGGTGAGTAGGTTAAGTTAGTTTTCTACTCACAAGTAGGACTCCAAAGAAGAATGACCAGGAAGCTCAGAGCCGCCCAAATCTTCAACTCCATAGTGTTTGTGTCGGCTACAACAACAACAAAAACCTTGGATGTGGTTAACACTCCGTGTTCAGATGAGAAATCGAATTCGTAGTTCAGTACAACATGTAAAAGTGAGCAGTTATTACACATTAGCATCCATCACAGGCTCTGTCGTGCACATTGACTGGACGTTACTGTGGCCGTTGTCTAGACGTTCTCATCAAAACCTTTCAGTGATTTTCAGAGTTCTGAACTTTTTACCCTCAATTGTTATTTACTAAAAATGATTAATTTGGTAATGGACACAAAATATTACCATGTTTGCATTTTTGCGGGACAAAAATATATATATTTTTCTCACAAAATATAGCATGTTACAACCAGTGCAGCCCCATGATGCCCCGTGATGCCACGTTATGCTGATTGAATTCAGATATACAGTCAGATGTAGATAACAGATATACTATCAAAGTAATAGAAGATGAGGCCTTACCTGTTTCTTGCTGTAACACCTATAGCCACGGTCGCGGCAAACAGCGGCGCACGTCCTACTGAACCGTCAAAGAATGAACCCTATATTCTCTGACTGATCCTCCACGACGATGTCCACATGAAAATGTACATCTAAACCGTGAGTTTGCATGCCGAACCGGAGGGTCACATTTCCCTTGCAAAACTCGCACAGTGGTCAGTGCACAAGCAAACAGGCACTTCTTTGTTTTGTCGGGTCATTATGCAAATGATACAAAAAAAAAAACATGGAGAAGACTATGTAAGCGTCCCAAATAGCCCCCTGTTCCCTTTATAGTGCACTACTTTCAACCAGAGCTCATAGGGTTCTGGTCATATGTAGTGCGCTATATAGGAATTAGGGATGCCATTTTGGGACGCATTTGATGTCTGATCAAATAATGAGTTATACAGTGTATTGTACCCTGCATCATTTTGGTTAGCAGGACAAACCTGTACCAGGGTTATAATTCTGCTGTTGGTTTTTACATGAATAAGCATATTAATGGGAGCGACAAGTGGTCAGAGCGTTGGGCCAGTTACCGAAATGTTGCTGGATTGAATCCCAGAGCTGACAAGGTAAACATCTGTCGTTCTGCCCCTGAACAAGGCAGTAAACCCACTGTTCCCCGGTAAAGCCATCACTGTAAATAAGAATTTGTTCTTAACTGACTAGCCTAGTTAAATAAAGGTTAAATAAAATTAAATGTAAAAAATGAGGAGCTAGGCTTGAAGTCTATTCCAGGGCATGTTTCTATGAAGCCTCCTAGAGTAGGATCACCCCCCCCCCCCCCCCATTCATTAGGCAGACCAGATCCTAGATCAGCCCCCCCCATTCATTAGGCAGACCAGATCCTAGATCAGCCCCCCCCATCCATTCATTAGGCAGACCAGATCCTAGATCAGACCCCCCCATTCATTAGGCAGACCAGATCCTAGATCAGCCCCCCCCCCCCCCCCCATCCATTCATTAGGCAGACCAGATCCTAGATCAGCCGCCCTACTCTGAGATGCTTTATAAATATTGGCCCAGGGCCATTTTAGGTCTGGCAATTCAGGAAATCCTAATTTGGGAGGTGAAGTACTGTAGCCTACTTTTTGTTGTTGTGTGTGTCAATATCCAAATCAATTCAGTCATTTTTGGAACTGAAATTAAGAGGGGAAATGTATTAAAACTGTAATTGGACTTTCAGTTTACTTCCTGAATTGATTGGATTTAAATTGAATTGACCATCCTCCTAACCTTGTCTTTAGGAATGTGCTGTGCAATGTTCTCCCAAGTCTCTGGGACTTTATGACAGTCACTGGCCTCAGTTTACTCTGTGCCACGGATATGCAAAACCATGACCTACTACCACATCTACTGGAAACATGTAAATTAGACATCTAAGAGCGGTCTCCTAGACACAGACAATAAAGGTGACCATAAGCCTAGTACTAGACTAAAAAGCATAAGCCTAGTACGAAACAAAAAAAACATGTTCAATATAAAATATGAATTGAAATATCCTATTAGCCCAGTTGGCCTGATAGTCTTACAAGTGTGTTTTGGAAACCATCCGATTTAATGATCCACTCGGCAAAAACTGGTTGAATCGAAGTTGTTTCCACGTCATTTCAACAAAAATTAAAAACAAAAATTCAATGCGATGATGCTGAATCAATGTGTAAAATATAAAAAATATATTTATTTTTTTAAGTCTTCAACGTAAGGGAATTTAGTATTTTTCCCACACATTTTTTTTTTAACCTAAATCCAATGATACGGTGACATTTTTGTTGTTGAATTCACTTCTGTTGACAACTCGACCAAATGTCAATCAAAACTAGATGTTGAACTGACAACTGTGCCCAATAGGGATAGCCTGCCCGAATTGTCACAATTTAATTTTTCTTTCTTAATTCCTCTTAGCCTTCTGCCACACTATTACGATATACATTTTGACACAATATGTTGATTAAATAAATGTTTGAAAACCATTTGAAGACTGGTTATGGGGAAGTGTGTAAATGCAGTCAGCTCTGGCGGTTCCATATTACATCTAAACAGCCAAGCCTGTGTTTAGAATATTCAAATTATTGTGACCATAGCACAAGTGCATAATTTTTTTTCAATGGAAGGGGAGACATATTGTATATTAGGGCCTAGGCCTATATACTGACATTTTATATAGTCATTTTTTACAGGAGTTAATTCACAAATGATATAGTGACAGTGAAACACTGACAGGGTGAGACCTTCTGCTTCTGTCACCTGAATACAGGACGCTGCTCTCTGGCTCAATACTGTGCACAAGGTATTTCCTCGTTACACCGTTCACATTTAAACGAAAACCAGATATTCCAGGCAAGAACAGGACATACGAGATCTCTAGAGTTGCCATCTCTCTCTGGAAAGGTGCATGGATGGAGTGCTACATGTTATCTTCTCTTCTGCCAATGCCATCTTCCATAGAGCACATTTGATCAACCACACGTGATTAAAAAAAAAGTTTAGAAGTGATTTTCTGAAAATGCCACCATTGCCTATGAGGGGTGCGAAAGGAGTAAGATTTGTCAGGTTTCCGTAAATGGAGAAATGTTTGCCTACCAGTATTCAATTAGTCTCAAAGGTGCTGTCTCGTAGCTAATAGCCTAATCTTTGACAGCATCAAAAGACCAATGTGATTGTGTTGTTTCCCAGACACCGATTAGGCTAAGAAATGTTTCATCCTGATATGTGTGTATCAGGGTTGGGGTCAATTAGAATTGAAGACCCTCAATTCATTAAGTGATTTGAATTTTAAAATGTAAATAAAATGGAACAACTTTTGAAATTAATAGCTTCTCCTCAGTTTATTGATATGGTATATTTTTATTTTACTGGTCACACAGGCCCAAACTAGACTGGAGTTTTGTCCAGAGGTTCTGCAGCATCCAGAGGCTTCTCTTCCCATCATGGTCCAGTCAGAACGTACTGATGTTGGGGACGTTGGTTGGAGTCATGTGGTTGAGTAAGTGTTGTTGGGGCTAGGTTCTCACAGAGAGAGATTGTAGTCGCACCAGTTACGAACCCCTTTGGCCCTGCAGTCTAGAGGGGGATGGAAACGAGACCCGTAACTCATGCAAATCATCACAGTGAAAAGGAACAGTGAGAACTAAGAGAAGTCCACAGACAACTTAAACCTACCGTCAAACACGTCGGGTTTATTTTAAACACACGGTAATAGGGTGTGGGGAAAAGGGGCTGAGCTGGACCCAAGGAAATAAATAATAAATATCCAAAAAACCCTAAGCTAGTCTTACCTGCTTCAATACAGCTAGCTAACTAACCAATAAAATACAGTGGGTGGTCCGCCCAGTTCTAACTAGGGTACTTAGACAAAGTATTCCTACAGGTAATGTATGCCCATGGGTGGCTTGGTATCCCCTTTTCCCACCAACAAACAGTCATACTCCACAACAATACATACTCACATAATAACGGACAATGTGACATATAGGAGCAAAAACAAAGAGATAGCTCCAGAGACAACTGATTGGGTTTCTTTTAAACCAAGGGAAAGGGGATGTGATTGGGTAAGGGAAAAGGTGCAGGTGTGTCTTCGGATTGGCGACTGATGAGTGACACCGGTGACTAGGGCAGAAGGAAAGGAAACAAATACACAGGACAGGTTACCTGTATCCGTAACACTCCCACCCTTAAAAGAACAACCCTATAATGATTGCGACCAAAGTATTTACAAAGAACACCAACAAGTTCAACCATCCAAAAATCATACATTTTTAAACACGAGACAAAGCATCTGCCAATACATTTTCAGAACCCTTTTTGTGGCAGATTTCCAAATTATAATTTTGCCCAATAAGCGCCCAATGCATAAGGGGCTGGTTCTGGTTGTACATCCGGTGGAGAAACACTAAGGGGTTATGATCAGTATATACAATCACTGGTAGGGCACTGGAACCAATATATACTTCAAAGTATTGCAGAGCTAACAACAAAGCAAGAGCTTCTTGTTCGATGGTGGCAGTTTGCCTGACATTTGTTAAACTTTCGAGAAAAACAACAAACAGGATGATCCACTCCACTCTTGTCCTGATGCAGTAGAACATTGCACCAACACCTCTGGCACTAGCATCTACCTCAAGTTTAAACGGTCGTTCAAAATCTGGAGCAGCAAGTACAGGGGTATTACATAAGAGTGCTTTAGCAGTATCAAAAGCTACCTGACAATCAGTGGAACACTCAAACGATCTAGACTATTGTAGGAAGTTGTCGGGGGGTCACAAAGGCAGAAATCTCAGAAACACGTGAGGTTAACGGAACCTGCCAGTAACCTTTTTAAGAGGTCCAACTTAGTTACATAAGTAGCAACACCAATAGTGTCGATACAGTCGTCCAGTCTGGGTAACGGGAACGAATCTGGCATTGTGACAGAATTTACCTTTCGATAATCCGTACATAACCTGGACGTACCATCAGGTTTAGGAACCAGAATGCAAGGAGAACTCCAAGGGCTTGAACTTGGCATAGCCAGGTCATTCTTCAACAAATATCTCACCTCATCCCTCATTATCTTCCTCTTAGAAGCGTTGATACGATATGGGTGTTGCTTGATAGGGGAAGCATTTCCAACATTAATGTTGGAAATTAAAAGAGATAGCTTCAGAGATAACTAATTGGGTTTCTTTTAAACCAAGGGAAAGGGGATGTGATTGGGTAAGGGAAAAGAAGCAGGTGTGTCTTCTGATTGGCGACTGATGAGTGCCACCTGTGACTAGGGCAGAAGGTGAGAAAACAAATACACGCAGGATACCTGTATCCGTAACAGCACCGGTCAGTTTTCATTAAATTCACAATTTATCGCTCTCACGTGCACATTTCTGCCTAATATAAACCAACGATGTGCTACCTTTTTGTAGCATTTCTGACAATTCTAACATCTTTCAGCTGAATCTCAGAGTTGTAAACCAGTGGAGCAACTCGGTTACTGAGCAACAGTAGCAGCCAACTAGTAGAAGGCTAGCAGCAGTATCTAGCTAGCTTACACCAGTTAGATGAGAAGCTTGCTAGCTAGGTATATGTTGCTATGGAAAGTTTTTCATATGGCTGAAGACAGTCATCTGTGTAAACCAGTGGAGGCTGGTGACTTTAAAAATGGAGGAGTATGGGAGATCCACAGTATTGGCGCTGATTGTACATCAAAAAACGATTTATTTTAACCTAAAGCATTTAAGACATTTATAATACAATATTATAGGGAATGAGAGGGTTCTCTATTCCCCATTCCCACAGTGTTGGAAAGAGATCAAAGCAGTGATTGGATGAGGGTATGAGGCATGACTTTTGGTCTTCAAAGGCTTGACTTCTGTGCAGGACGAGGGTTGAGGTGTTCATGGGACAGGATTTGACCGGGAAGACAAAACAATAATACAATGCAATAATCAAATCAAAATCAAATGTATTTATATATTTATAAAGCCCTTCTTACATCAGCTGATATCTCAAAGTGCTGTACAGAAACCCAACCTAGCAAGCAATGCAGGTGTAGAAGCACGGTGGCAAGGAAAAAACTCCCTAGAAAGGCCAGAACCTAGAAAGAAACCTAGAGAGGAACCAGGCTATGAGGGGTGGCCAGTCCTCTTCTGGCTGTGCCGGGTGGAGATTATAACAGAACATGGCCAAGATGTTCAAATGTTCATAGATGACCAGCAGGGTCAAATAATAATAATCACAGTGGTTGTCGAGGGTGCAACAGGTCAGCACCTCAGGAGTAAATGTCAGTTGGCTTTTCATAGCCGATCATTCAGAGTATCTCTACCGCTCCTGCTGTCTCTAGAGAGTTGAAAACAGCAGGTCTGGGACAGGTAGCACGTCCACTACACAGTAAAGAGCTAAGATTGAGTTAGTTCAAGTAAGGAGGAACATCATTGATGTGTCTTTGTGTTTGTGATTTGACTCTACATACAGTAACGAGAGGAAATTGACAGGTCTACTCACAGTGGTTGGAGCAGAAATATTCAATGTGCCAGTGGATGAGCGAGCACGAGACGTGGCTTCAGTTCATGTCAGGAGAAAGTTGACAATGGTACTGCAGTGGAGTGGTTTTTATTTAACTAGGCACTACCATATATTTATTTAACTTTATCAGGGAACAAGCGGGGACTTAGCTGTAAATACAAATAGCAGATACATTCCATTACAGCAATACCATCTTAGGTTTGAGAAACAAGTTTCTCCATGAAGTTAAACTCAGACATCTCAGAATTCACAAAGTCAAACACCAGACTGTGCATCTCGCCCACTTGACACGTCAAAGTAGCCCAAGAAACATTCCTGAATAAAGTCCTGATCCTTCACATACCTGATGATAACTGACTGTCAAGAGACTGGTGGCGCCACAGGTCCCAGAGTGGTGGGGCTTCTTTCTTTTTTTTTTTTCTTTTTTTTTTAAGACAACAACTGATGGACAATAGAACTCACAGGGCTGAGCTAGCGGGTCTAACTGAGTTAGCGGGTCTAACTGAGCTAGCAGCTAGCAGGTGTTACTGAGCTAGCGGGTCTATGCAACTGTAGGCCTAATAAAACATGCACTCACACTCTATGTCATCAATATTATGTTGATTGATTCATTCCAGTTAATTATTTTGGATTGAAAATATATAAGTAGCATAGCCAGCCCAAGTTTGAATATAAACCACATTTGATCACATTCACACTTTTCTCCTGACAAACAAATGGACTATAAATATTCTGACCATAAGGACAGGGTGAATAGGCTGTATGCAGCTGCTATTATTGGTAGCCTACATTTGATCAGACTGAAAAATTGTCTCATTTTCATCCCATACAGCAAGTCAGATCTTTAACGTTTAGGTGTAGCCTAGGCTGCTGCAACGTTTATGGAATTAGCGTTTGCTTGTGTTTGTCTGGAGTGATAATGTGTTATAATCTTTGCTAAAAAAAATACCGTTGGGAAGTGGAAAGCCTACTTGAGCTCGCGAGAAAAAATTATCTGCGTCAACTCGGGGCTCTTTCTAGAGTTCCAGGTTTCCGACCTGAAGATCACTAACGTCATGATTTGACCTAGTATTTTTCCGAGTTCCCAGTTGTTTTGAACGCGGCAAGAGCCCCGAGTTCCCGAGTTGGATGACCGTTCAAAACGATTTCTCCCAGTCGGAAAACTCCCAGTTTCGAGTTCCCAGTGGTTTTGAACGCAGCATTTCAAGACAACTGAGAGCTCAGAAAAAAACGATGTCAAATCATGAAGTCAGTGATCTTAAAGTCGGAGCTTTAGAAAGAGTTCCCTACTTCCAATTCCAAGTTGGATGACCATTCAAAATATTTTCCCAGTTGGTGCTCGTTTTCTTTCCGAGTTCCCAGTTGTTTTGAACACACTGAAGTTGGAAGTTGGAGATTTCCGAGTTCCCAATATTTTTGAACGGGTGCATTGTGTCCGGCTCTATTTTTGTGGGATTTGCATACCCCATTATAAAACAAAGTACTTTATTGCCGGCCCATATTCACACACCGAGGCAAAAAAAGGTTGATCAAAGCAGAATAAAGGCGAGTGGACATTAATTTCCAACAACCCAACTTCCTAATTCCGCTTTATTCAAGCTTATTTGCAGATCTGTGCATGACAGTAGGCTGTTCAAGATTGAGAACGCGTCAGTCTGAATGTGCACGATGTGCTGTTCCAAGTTGTCAAATGAGGGTTTGTAAAGGTCATGAAAATGTTTTCAATTATTTTAGTTAATGTAATTCATGAAGGTACACTTTATTTTTTATATCGGCCATCATCGGAATGATTCTTCAGCGCGCGTCTGTGTTTTCTGCGTGTGTACCAGGAGAGCGCGACATTTCATCAGCAGTAGGTATAAAATAATGACGGACAACAGACTAAATATATAGCCAAGTCAAAACATAGCAGTTATCTCGCTAGTTAACTGTAGTGTAATGAAACAGGCAGAGAGCAGGCCTCGAACCCTCGACCTTCGAGCCCGAGGTCCGGCGCGCTATCGACTGTGCTGCAAAAAGCATGCTCAATCGGTTTATAAGCCGATTTCCGCGCTTATAAGCCCCCAGGGTCGTTACTATAGCTAACTAAACATTCATGTGGTTGTAGCCTCCGTTGGCACTGCAGATATCAAATCAAACTGTATTTGTCATCATGCGCCGAGTACAACAAGTGTAGTAGACCTTACTGTGAAATGCTTCCTTACAAGCCCTTAACCAACAGTGCAGTACCAAGAAGAGTTAAGAAACGATACAGATAGCCTACATACATCTGCACTAGCTAGCCATTTAGGCTTAATTGCGACAATTAAAAAAATATTTTAAGAATAGCCTAATTGACAAATATCTTGCTGTGCATAGATCTCCCCTGAAACATGAATATTTGAGCAATATATAATATGTCTAGTTAGATAGGCCTACTGCACCTTGCTTTGAAGTAGCTTACCTCATCCATTTGATCCCTGACAAAGACAAAATGATTTGGTTGTACTTTTGCAATGTTTTATATCAAGGATGGAAAATATCCTCCAGGATAGGGTCTGGGTGTGCAGGGTTTTATTCAAGCCCTGGTCTAAACACAGTGTAGCCTAAACATCAGCTGCTCAACAGGACCTTGATAAGCAGACTGTTTCAGGGCTGGATCAAAAGCTTATTTCTGGTCAAAAGTAGTTCACTATGTAGGGAATTAATCTGTGTGCGGGAAACTGCCCCTATATGTTGTATATCTGTAGTACTGCTCTCCCCCCACTCGTTTCCCTCTCTCCTTATCTCTCCTCTCTTCCTCTCTCTCTCCTCTCTTCCCCTCTCTTCCTCTCTCCTCCTCTCTTCCTCTCTCTCCTTTCTTCCTCTCTCTTCTCTTATCCCCTTTTAGTTCCCTCTCACCTCTCTCCCTCCACTGGCCCAGCTAAAAATTATGTTCCCCCAATAATGTTCCCCTTATGAGTGTGCAGTTTTCCGTTAGTTAGGGGAACATTCTATCTACTGTATGTTAGCAAAAAAACCTTCTGATCACCTTTTTAGTATGTTTTGGCATTAGAGTTAGGAGAACATTCCCTTAATGTCAAGCAGAACATACCCAGAATGTGGTTACCACATTCTCAGAACGTAAGATATTTATGTTCCAGAAACTTGTCATGGGAACGTTGCAAGAACATTTATGTGTCCAAAGGGGTTAGGGTTTCTTCAGGACAGGACCTAAATATAATGTCCCAATAAACACATGCTATGGGGATATCTCTTATCCCTTATTTTACTGCTGCTGTTTACTTATTTGTTACTTTTATTTTCTATTTTTACTTAACACTTTTTTTTTCTTTTTTTTATCTTAATGTAACGGCTGTCTATCTCTTCCTCCTCATCTGACGAGGAGAGGCGAGAAGGATCGGAGGACCAATACGCAGAGTGGTAACGAAAACAAGACACAATACAAAATAACAAAAGAACTAACCGAAACAGTCCCGTGTGGCAACAAACACTGACACGGAAGACAAACACCCACAAACCAACAGTGAAAACAGGCAACCTAAATATGGCTCCCAATCAGAGACAATGCAAAACACCTGCCTCTGATTGAGAACCATATCAGGCTAAATAAACAAACCTAAACATAGAAACAAATAACATAGAATGCCCACCCCAACTCACGCCCTGACCATACTAAATAAAGACAAAACAAAGGAAAATAACAGTCAGAACGTGACACTTAACTTCTTAAAGCATTGTTGTTTAAGGGCTTGTAAGTAAGCATTTCACTGTAAGGTCTACTACACCTGTTGTATTCGGCGCATGGTGACAAACAAAATTTGATTTGATTTGACAGTGTTTGGGGCGTTCACCATTGATGCTGGTGGCCTTGGTTTGAAACCTTGCTCTCATATTCTTATCAATATACAGTATGTAAATCAAATCAAATTGTATTGGTCACATGCACATGGTTAGCAGATGTTAATGTGAGTGTAGCGAAATGCTTGTGCTTCTAGTTCCGACCGTGCAGTAATATCTAACAAGTAATCTAACAAATTCACAACAACTACCTTATACACACAAATCTAAAAGGGGTGAATGAGAATATGTACATATAAATATATGAATTAGCGAAGGCCGAGCGGCATAGGCAAGATGCAGTAGATGGTATAGAATAAAGTATATACATATGAGATGAGTAATGTAGGATAAGTAAACATTATTAAAGTGGCGTTATTTAAAGTTACTAGTGATACCTTTTAATAAATCAATGTATTAAAGTGGCTAGAGATTTGAGTCTGTTAATAATCTTGCTAGTCTTGCTAATAATGTCATTATTGCTGTTTTGAATTACATTTATCAGACATTTCGATTGTTAATATGGATACGTTGTTATAACACTTGGAAATATTATATATGTATCTTTATTATCATAACGTGTATAGATTTCTCATCTTTCAAGCATTGCTGGAATTTTGGCTTGGTGCCTTTGTGCACAACCTGGCAGGTAGCCTAGTGGTTAGAGCATTGGACTTGTCACCGAAAGGTTGCAAGATCGAATCCCCGAGCTGACAAGTTACAAATCTGTCGTTCCGACCCTGAACAAGGCAGTTAACCCACTGTTCCTAGGCCGTCATTGAAAATAAGAATTTGTTCTTAACTGACTTGCCTCGTTAAATAAAGGTAAAAAATACAGATGCTATTTCAGGTTTGATGTAATGTTTCTGGACCAAGAGATCTTTGCATTTGACTAAAATGTTGTTCTCTTTCTCCTCAATGAAATTCTAAAAAGAAAAAAAATTCAACAAGGAAAAGGTTTTAAGTGGGGTAACAACACAGCTGCCATCTTTCTTTTATTTTTTTCAAATTTACAATAGCCTGTTGGAAAAGAGTTAGCCTACAGCATAAATTCAGTTAGCATGAAACTAAGGCTTTAAAATATATATATATATATATATACAAAACACGGCGGTAAAGATTTTCTTCTAAAGGTAATATACAGGATACTTCACAAAGTAGCTGTAATCTATTACAATATTTGAAGACAGTAACTTATTATATTAATCCGTTACTAATAAAAGTAATTACTGTAATATATTACCCAAACACTGGTCCCAAGTGATTCTGTTGCAACTTGTCTATTTTTCCACATTAAAACTTGGAATTGGAGATGGAACTCTGTGTGTTGTTGTTTGTTGGTATGACTGGCATCATCATTGATTAAATGGCAAATGTGAGAACGTAGAGATATGCTACTGTAAATATACACATTTCTGATATTCTGAGAATATGGCAACCATGTTCAGGGTATGTTTCTATCAGAAGCAACATTACCACCCGGGCCATGTTTCTATCAGAAGCAACACTACTACCCGGGCCATGTTTCTATCAGAAGCAACACTACCTACTGGGCCATGTTCCTATCAGAAGCAACACTACCACCTGGGCCATGTTTCTATCAGAAGCAACACTACCACCTGGGCCATGTTTCTATCAGAAGCAACAGTACCACATGGACCATGTTCCTATCAGAAGCAACACTACTACCCGGGCCATGTTCCTATCAGAAGCAACACTACAACCTGGGCCATGTTCCTATCAGAAGCAACACTACCACCTGGGCCATGTTTCTATCAGAAGCAACACTACTACCTGGGCCATGTTCCTATCAGAAGCAACACTACTACCTGGGCCATGTTTCTACCAGAAGCAACACTACAACCTGGGCCATGTTCCTATCAGAAGCAACACTACTACCTGGGCCATGTTCCTATCAGAAGCAACACTACTACCTGGGCCATGTTCCTATCAGAAGCAACACTACTACCTGGGCCATGTTTCTACCAGAAGCAACACTACTACCTGGGCCATGTTTCTACCAGAAGCAACACTACTATCGGCAGATCGGCAGTTACACACACAGGCACTGGGAAGACCTCCCTACTTAGGGTCCTCAAACGCCTCTGGGAACCCTCCAGTGGTTCTGTACACTAGGTAGGTTAGTGTTAAGTGCGGCGGGCCAGCAACCCAAGGGTTGTTTGTTTTAATCGCGGGTGTGACAGAAAACTTTGGTGGTATGGAATCCAACTGGTATCAAAATCCTAGATGCCATCTTCTGCTGTTGTATTTGTATTTTCGTATTTTAATAGGGATCCCCATTAGTTGCAACTACTCTTCATGGGGTCCATTAGTTCCTGCCAAGGCAGCAGCTACTCTTCCTGGGATCCATTAGTTCCTGCCAAGGCAGCAGCTACTCTTCCTGGGATCCATTAGTTCCTGCCAAGGCAGCAGCTACTCTTCCTGGGGTCCATTAGTTCCTGCCAAGGCAGCAGCTACTCTTCCTGGGGTCCATTAGTCCCTGCCAAGGCAGCAGCTACTCTTCCTGGGATCCATTAGTTCCTGCCAAGGCAGCAGCTACTCTTCCTGGGGTCCATTAGTTCCTGCCAAGGTAGCAGCTACTCTTCCTGGTGTCCATTAGTTCCTACCAAGGCAGCAGCTACTCTTCCGGGGGTCCATTAGTTCCTGCCAAGGCAGCAGCTACTCTTCCTGGTTCCATTAGTTCCTGCCAAGGCAGCAGCTACTCTTCCTGGGGTCCATTAGTTCCTGCCAAGGCAGCAGCTACTCTTCCTGGTGTCCATTAGTTCCTACCAAGGCAGCAGCTACTCTTCCTGGGGTCCATTAGTTCCTGCCAAGGCAGCAGCTACTCTTCCTGGGGTCCATTAGTTCCTGCCAAGGCAGCAGCTACTCTTCCTGGTGTCCATTAGTTCCTACCAAGGCAGCAGCTACTCTTCCTGGGGTCCATTAGTTCCTGCCAAGGCAGCAGCTACTCTTCCTGGTGACCATTAGTTCCTACCAAGGCAGCAGCTACTCTTCCTGGTGACCATTAGTTCCTGCCAAGGCAGCAGCTACTCTTCCTGGGGTCCAAACACATTAAGACACTTACATTACACATAAAACAAAATATAAAACAGTACATCATATAACATTGTCACACCACCACATATCCACAACACAAAATGTATAATACCACTATACAACAATATTACAATGTATGTGTGTGTAAAGTGTGTGCTAGCACCCATGTGTGTGTGTGTCTTTACCTATGTGTGTGTGTGTGTGTGTGTGTGTGTGTGTGTGTGTGTGTGTGTGTGTGTGTGTGTGTGTGTGTGTGTGTGTGTGTGTGTGTGTGTGTGTGTGTGTGTGTGTGTGTGTGTCTTTTCACAGTCCCTGCTGTTCCATAAAGTGTTTATTTTCCTTTTTTTTTTTTTTTATCTGATTCTACTGCTTGCATCATTAAAACCTGATGTGGAATAGAGTTCCATTTAGTCATGGCTCTATGTAGTACTATGCGCCTGATAGTCCTATGGTTTGTTTTGGATTTGAGCAAGGCCCCAGGCTATAATCTAACCTCGTCCCCAAACTAGAATCTAACCTTGTCCCCAGGCTATAATCTAACCTCATCCCCAAACTAGAATCTAATCTCCCCAGGCTAGAATCTAAACTCGTCCCCAGGCTATAATCTAACTTCCCCAGGCTATAATCTAACTTCCCCAGGCTATAATCTAACTTCCCCAGGCTATAATCTAACTTCCCCAGGCTATAATCTAACTTCCCCAGGCTATAATCTAACCTCCCCAGGCTATAATCTAACCTCCCCAGGCTATAATCTAACCTCCCCAGGCTATAATCTAGCTTCCCCAGGCTATAATCTAACCTCCCCAGGCTATAATCTAACTTCCCCAGGCTATAATCTAACCTCCCCAGGCTATAATCTAACTTCCCCAGGCTATAATATAACTTTCCCAGGCTATAATCTAACTTCCCCAGGCTATAATCTAACTTCCCCAGGCTATAATCTAACCTCCCCAGGCTATAATCTAGCTTCCCCAGGCTATAATCTAACCTCCCCAGGCTATAATCTAACCTCCCCAGGCTATACTCTAACCTCCCCAGGCTATAATCTAACCTCCCCAGGCTATAATCTAACCTCCCCAGGCTAACTACTACCACATCCAGCAGGTGGCCAAGACTAACGCTGCGTCCCAAATGGCACTGTATGGGGTCTGGTCAAAAGTAGTGCACTATAAAGGAAATAGGGTGCCATTTTGGACATAGACTAACCATCATCCAACCAACACCATCGTCCAACACAACCGTCTCAACTAACTGCTGGATGTTTTCTAGGGTCAAAGAATGGTGAGAGAATCATTCAGTGTTTGGAGCTGGTGACAGCGGTGAGTGAGACAGTGGAGGCTCCTCAGAGGAGGAAGGGGAGGACCATCCTCAGTGAATTTCCTCAAAATAAAAATTGTAAAACATTTAAAAAGTTATCCTTTTTAGATAAAACTATACTAAATATAATCACGTCACCAAATAATTGATTAAAACACGCTATTTTGCAGTAAAGGTCTACAGTAGCCTCAACAGCACTCTGTTGGGTAGCACCATGGTGTAGCCGGAGGACAGCTAGCTTCCATCCTCCTCTGGGTATATTGACTTCAATACAAAACCTACGAGGCTCATGGTTCTCACCCCTTTCCATAGACTTACACAGTAATTATGACAACTTCTGGAGGACGTTCTCCAACCAATCAGAGCTCTTGCAGCATGAACTGACATGTTGTCCACCCAATCAAAGGATCAGAGAATGAATCTAGTACTGAAAGCATAAGCTACAGCTAGCTAGCACTGTAGTGCCTAAAATG
This sequence comes from Salvelinus alpinus, assembly GCF_045679555.1. Classification (NCBI taxonomy): domain Eukaryota; kingdom Metazoa; phylum Chordata; class Actinopteri; order Salmoniformes; family Salmonidae; genus Salvelinus; species Salvelinus alpinus. The sequence continues at coordinate 7,749,753 of NC_092093.1, read as the reverse complement.
TGGTGAGTAGTTGACTTCAAATAGAGAGAAAGACAATAGTTGAACAGTTTTGAACAAATTCATTTCTTCCAAAATGAAGGAGAAGCGGGAGAGAGAGAATTATTATTATTTTTTTACTTTCTGCTTCGCTTACTTAGCTAGCAAATGCAGCTAGCTAGTTTAGCCTACTCAAACACCCTGCTCAAAGAGAGGGTTGCCATGTTAGCTAGCTGGGTATGACTATCCAACACAACACTGGAACCCTTCCAAGTAAAGGTACGTTTTTGGTTTTACAAATGTATTGCCACCGGGGCCAGTGTTAAACTGCTTTCTGACTGCACACTGTAACGTTACTGTATGATTGTAGCGGGTTTGCTAACAGGTTAGTTCTATTAGCTATGACGTTACTGTAGCTAATATGGTGACAACGATGTAGGCTGTTTGTAGCAGTTTGGCTCTGAAATGTTTTTTCGCCTGGTCACATACAGCTGATGTGTTGTGCATTGAAGTCCACAAGCGAAGTCCACAAGCGAAGTCCACAAGCGAAGGGAAAAGGTGAGAGGAGGAGAGCGCATAGATGCGAGAAGTAGTACAACGTGGCTGCTATGAAATTCATGTAATCATTCCGCCAAATTCTGTTGAAAAAAGTTTCTTAAACGGAAGCAAATGGAACAAAACATGCCTGAATTTTTCCAATAGAAACTCTTGTTTTCAACTGTTGGACTAATGATTACACCCTATATCAGTTAGATGCAAGATAGAACGTGCAAGGCGGTATTGAATGTGTCACTGTCTGTCACCTCAAATGTTTCTCTCGACCTGTGTGTCCCTACATTGTAAACTTGAATTGATAGGCTAGGTTGTAGCAACCTCATGATGGGTATAGGGAACATTTGAGTATCATGTAGTAGGCTAAACCTATTGCTGTTACATTGAGCTGGGTGAATGGAATATGAATGACAGTCATCCGACATGCTGTAATAGAAATAAGTCCATGATCATTAAAATTATTGTCCTCACTCATCTTAAACGGCCCCGACCGCCACTGGTGTGAGTGTGTATGTGTTTTTGTTTGTATAATAATAATAATATCATAATTTGGTGGGTGCTTGTATTTGTCCTTTTCACACATGTTCAAGTATGTATTAATACTCATGTGTGAATTGGAAGAATTTTTTTTTTTTTTCTTTTTTTGCATGTGTGTGTTTTACTGTGACTCTGTGTCTGATTCTAGTCTGCTTAAAAGAACCGGTGGATTGAATGAGGATGTGGACAGGACCTGGTAAGAAACAAGATGTTAACTATGTTCTGTTTGCTGAGTCCATCTGACCGATGTATCTTACTGTAGAATGTGCCTCAGGACAAGATAGAATAGACGGAGTTGAGATGATGGTTGAGACTTTACTCTCTATCTGTCTCTCTGTGTCTGTCTCTGTGTCTGTCTCTCTTTTTCTGTCTCTCTGTGTTTTTCTCTGTTTCTCTCTCTCTCTTCTTCTCTCTCTCTCTCCTTTTTCTCTCTTCTTCTCACTCGCTCTCTCTCTTTGCAGCTATGATGTTCTGTCTCCAAGGGGAGATGCAGAGGCTTTGCCCGACTCTTCTACCTCCAGCCTAAATACTCAGGTCTGTACCCTACCGATATTAGCTTCAATGCTATGCTAACCATAGGATCTAATACAACAATGCTAACCATACATGTCCCTAACCGTTCTGTCCCAGTGTTGGACGAGGCGACCAGTGCGTTGACAGGGGCAGATGTACCGAGGCTGTAAGCAGATGGGAATGACCTTGGTCAGCCTGGGACACCGCAGCAGCCTGGAGAAGGTACACAAGTTGACAAGTTGACATAAGCTTTTTGGGGAGGTTATGAATGTGCTATGAAGAGTTATGAATGTGTTATGTACTACTTGTGAATGTGATACGTTATGGGTTATGCATGTGTTATGTTCTGATTATGAATGTGTAATGTAAGGGTTACTTAATCATTATAATAAATATTTTAATTGTATGAATATGTTTTGTAAAGGTTATGTGTGTGTTATGAAGGGTTATTCATGTGTTATGTAATATTATAAAGGACTATTAATGTGTTATAAATGTGTTATGAAGGGTTATGAATGTGTTATGTAGTATTATAAAGGACTATTAATGTGTTATAAATGTGTTATGAAGTGTTATGAATATGTTATGTAATATTATAAAGGACTATTAATGTGTTATAAATGTGTTACGAAGGGTTATGAATGTGTTACGTAATATTATAAAGGACTATTAATGTGTTATAAATGTGTTACGAAGGGTTATGAATGTGTTACGTAGTATTATAAAGGACTATTAATGTGTTATGAAGTGTTATGAATGTGTTATGAATTCCCCCCTCTGTGTTACCCCCTTTTGAGACTGTGTGGAGGAGAACGTTGGGAGCCGACCCAGCTGAAGCTTGCTTCAAGCTTCACTCCGTCGATAGGCTGAGAGAGGACTGACCAACTGCCAGTAACACACACAACAAAGCCATCATCCTACGGGCCCTGCAGTGTCTGACATCAAGGCCACATCCCAATTACCTCCCCTTTCTCCCAAAGTGTGTACTTGATTTAAAAGGAAATTCAAATCAAATCAAATCAAATATTTATTAGTCACATACACATGGTTAGCAGATGTTAATGCGAGTGTAGCGAAATGCTTGTGCTTCTAGTTCCGACAATGCAGTAATAACCAACAAGTAATCTAACCTAACAATTCCACAACTACTACCTTATACACACAAGTGTAAAGGGATAAAGAATATGTACATAAAGATATATGAATGAGTGATGGTACAGAACGGCATAGGCAAGATGCAGTAGATGGTATAGAGTACAGTATATACATATGAGATGAGTAATGTAGGGTATATAAACATAAAGTGGCATAGTTTAAAGTGGCTAGTGATACATGTATTTCATAAAGATGGCAAGATGCAGTAGATGATATAGAGTACAGTATATATACATATGAGATGAGATGAGTAATGTAGGGTATGTAAACATTATATTAAGTGGCATTGTTTAAAGTGGCTAGTGGTACATTTTTACATAATTTCCATCAATTCCCATTTTTAAAGTGGCTGGAGTTGAGTCAGTATGTTGGCAGCGGCCGCTAAATGTTAGTGGTGGCTGTTTAACAGTCTGATGGCCTTGAGATAGAAGCTGTTTTTCAGTCTCTCGGTCCCTGCTTTGATGCACCTGTACTGACCTCGCCTTCTGGATGATAGCGGGGTGAACAGGCAGTGGCTTGGGTGGTTGTTGTCCTTGATGATCTTTATGGCCTTCCTGTGACATCGGGTGGTGTAGGTGTCCTGGAGGGCAGGTAGTTTGCCCCCGGTGGTGCGTTCTGCAGACCTCACTACCCTCTGGAGAGCCTTACGGTTGTGGGCGGAGCAGTTGCCGTACCAGGCGGTGATACAGCCCGACAGGATGCTCTCGATTGTGCATCTGTAGAAGTTTGTGAGTGCTTTTGGTGACAAGCCGAATTTCTTCAGCCTCCTGAGGTTGAAGAGGCGCTGCTGCGCCTTCTTCACAACGCTGTCTGTGTGGGTGGACCAATTCAGTTTGTCCGTGATGTGTACACCGAGGAACTTAAAACTTTCCACCTTCTCCACTACTGACCCGTCGATGTGGATAGGGGGGTGCTCCCTCTGCTGTTTCCTGAAGTCCACAATCATCTCCTTTGTTTTGTTGACGTTGAGTGTGAGGTTATTTACCTGACACCACACTCCGAGGGCCCTCACCTCCTCCCTGTAGGCCGTCTCGTCGTTGTTGGTAATCAAGCCTACCACTGTAGTGTCATCCGCAAACTTGATGATTGAGTTGGAGGCGTGCATGGCCACGCAGTCGTGGGTGAACAGGGAGTACAGGAGAGGGCTCAGAACGCACCCTTGTGGGGCCCCAGTGTTGAGGATCAGCGGGGTGGAGATGTTGTTACCTACCCTCACCACCTGGGGGCGGCCCGTCAGGAAGTCCAGGACCCAGTTGCACAGGGCGGGGTCGAGACCCAGGGTCTCGAGCTTGATGACGAGTTTGGAGGGTACTATGGTGTTAAATGCTGAGCTGTAGTCGATGAACAGCATTCTCACATAGGTATTCCTCTTGTCCAGATGGGTTAGGGCAGTGTGCAGTGTGGTTGCGATTGCGTCGTCTGTGGACCTATTGGGTCGGTAAGCAAATTGGAGTGGGTCTAGGGTGTCCGGTAGGGTGGAGGTGATATGGTCCTTGACTAGTCTCTCAAAGCACTTCATGATGACGGAAGTGAGTGCTACGGGGCGGTAGTCGTTTAGCTCAGTTACCTTAGCTTTCTTGGGAACAGGAACAATGGTGGCCCTCTTGAAGCATGTGGGAACAGCAGACTGGGATAAGGATTGATTGAATATGTCCGTAAACACACCAGCCAGCTGGTCTGCGCCTGCTCTGAGGACGCGGCTGGGAATGCCGTCTGGGCCTGCAGCCTTGCGAGGGTTAACACGTTTAAATGTTTTACTCACCTCGGCTGCAGTGAAGGAGAGCCCGCAGGTTTTGGTAGCGGGCCGTGTCATGGGCACTGTATTGTCCTCAAAGCGAGCAAAAAAGTTATTTAGCCTGTCTGGGAGCAAGACATCCTGGTCCGCGATGGGGCTGGTTTTCTTTTTGTAATCCGTGATTGACAGTAGACCCTGCCACATACCTCTTGTGTCTGAGCTGTTGAATTGCGACTCTATTTTGTCTCTGTACTGGGACTTAGCTTGTTTGATTGCCTTGCGGAGAGAATAGCTACACTGTTTGTATTCGGTCATGTTTCCGGTCACCTTGCCCTGGTTAAAAGCAGTGGTTCGCGCTTTCAGTTTCACGCGAATGCTGCCATCAATCCACGGTTTCTGGTTTGGGAATGTTTTAATCGTTGCTGTGGGTACGACATCTTCAATGCACTTTCTAATGAACTCGCTCACCGAATCAGCATATTCGTCAATGTTGTTGTTGGACGCAATGCGCAACATATTCCAATCCGCGTGATCGAAGCAGTCTTGAAGCGTGGAATCAGATTGGTCGGACCAGCGTTGAACAGACCTTACTAGTATAAGAAATGGCGAAACTCACTCATGCCTCTACCAATCAAATGCTTTTAGGTTTGTGGGAAGTAGTGAACGAGTGTACACTTCAAGAGAAAGGAGATATTTTTGGGACGAACACAACGTAACGCTCCCCTAGTGATCATAAAGGGAAGGAGACTACGAAGGAAGAAGAAGACTAGGACTGGGAAGGCAACTATTTAAGAGGAAGGAGCCCAGAATTCTAAAATATTATATGCCATGCAGCGCTACCCGAGCACCTAGAGATCATGAAGGAAAGGAGACTAGGAAGTGAAGGAGGGAAGGAGACTAGAGAGATAAGCTATAAGAGCCATAAGAATATTGTGAATAAATCAATACTTCTGGAATTACAACAGTGGTAGACCTATATGTATAGGACAATACATGTCTCTGTTTGTTTTTTCCTCTTAAAAAATATTATTAAAGTTGTTTAAAAATAAATAAATAAGATGAATCTCTTCAAATATATGATTATAATATACAGTATTATACCCATTACCACAGTCGCCAAAGAAAAAATTGTGTTGATTCAAGTTGTCCACTAGATGGCAGCGTGCATTTTAGAATAGTGGAACCTCATGCATTCTTCTTCTACTGTTTTCCCCAAAATGTAAACAAAGCAAAACTTCCACACTCCGAAGAAGATCTTTTCCCACAAGTCTAACTACTGTAGCTAGTGAACTAACACATCGGGTGACAAACAAGAATGGTTTATTTGTTTTTGACGACCGTAAAGTAAAGTCACATATAGAACAATGTGTCAGATGTTTCACCGGATGTGTAAATCTGAAGCATCCGGTTGGCATTTCCACTCGTCACAAATTCGGTAACGTGAGGAAGCCCGGTGGCCGTTAGTGGGAGAAGATGGAGCGATATGGATTTTATCCGATATTCTGCTAATTTTCTCATCGATGAAACACTTGATCTCAATACAGGTTTCTGTTACAAAAACTTGAATATTTTACGAACAGAGTGGACTAAGTTTTTGTAGACATTACCCTTTGCCAAAGTTTGTAAAAATTGCGTTGTTTACAAGGTGTGAAAGGGCGAATTGCGATATTGCACACGCGCCTTTCACACAGTAGGCGTTCCCTAACGGAAATATGCTAATAACTGCTATAACACACCAATAGGATCTCGCTATCCCGGTACTTGGTTCTGCCCACTATGATTCGTTTTTCTACCTTTGGAAACGACAGGCGGTGGTTTATCTTGGGTCAGTTATAAACCAACTTTACAGTGACATTTTTAGCAGCTTGCTTCCTGGTTTGTTTTATTACACCTTTTGTCGTGGTCTTGCTGTGACTATCACATACCAGGGACTAGTTGTGAAATCACTCCACTGATATCGCCAGTGAGTTTATACAAGTCAGAAAATAGCCTACTGTGACTGTCTTTGGCTAATACTGTGCAGATGCCACCACTGGCAAGGGCGAGTGGCAAAGGGACGAAAAGGTAAGTGTTTTTGAATCATTAGCTCAGCTTCATGTCAGCTGATTAATTGGTCCTAATGCATCCGCTGGGTGCTGGTGGGTGGTTGTTGGCTTGATGTTTTTCTGTTTTGCTTATATGGACTATTTCAGTGCATCGACATTGACAATAGAATATAGATATATTTCACGAGCATGCTCCATAATGTACATAACTAATCTATTACGGCTGAACCTGTGGTCATGCCTTGTCATGCTTTTTCATGTTCAGCTAGCTAAAGCAATAGCCTACTATTAGCTGCTTGGAAACCCCAGTTTGACCAGCTCAAGGTGTTTTGAGATGGGTAAGTTAGCTGGTATGGTGCTAGTAGCTGGTTGGACCAGCTAAAACCAGCTCTGACCATCTCCCAGCTCTAGTTGGTTTGACCATCTACTATGACAGGACCCACAAAAAAATGTGTGTGTGTGTGTGTGTGTGTGTGTGTGTGTGTGTGACCCAGAAGGCCCAAACTAGACTGGAGTTTTGTCCAGAGGTTCTGCAGCATCCAGAGGGTTCTCTTCCCATCATGGTCCAGTCAGAACGTACTGATGTTGGGGACGTTGGTGGGAGTCACACTCACAGGTATGGTCAGCTTTTAAGTGATCGGGTCACTTTAATGTTCACAAATAAATGGGCAAGATAGGCGCCATCTTAACTTCTAAAATAAGACTGTGCCTATTCATATGGGGGTGGAGGTAAACAGAATACTCCAATAAAGTGATCAGTGACCAAACAAATGGAGGAGAGATCAATAAATGTGGAGTTGGCAAAAGAAGTGACGATAGGGCACATTCTTGTCGTGATCTGTCTACTAGATAAATTAAGACGTATTGGGGTGAACTGAACGACATCTCAGTCAGGTATTTAGGTCAACTTCTCTGTATTGACTGACGCCTGTCAGTGCTCTTGATATCAGATAGAGGAAGGGGGTTATGTTTGTAAGACTATTGATGACTATTGTATTGTTCACTACGTGACTCTTAAAAAAAATTAAAAATAATCTATGAATCAATCACACAGGCACAATGCAAGGCTGCAGCTAGGGTTGCAAAATCTTCATAACTTTCAAATAAAATCTCCCAGTAAAAAAAATATATATATATCCTAGTTAGAATATTCCTGCAATCAGAAGGTATCAAATATTTCTGGAAAACCTGTGATATTTTTGTTGTTGTTGTTGTGTAAATTTACGGGCCTAACTAAAGCCTTATCTCATCAAGAGATGAGCTGCATTTGTTTCTTTTGTTTTACAAGCCACACGTCTTAAGGGTGCGTCCCAAAGTCCCTTTTTTATAGTGCACTACTTTTAACCAGGTCACCTACGGTCCCCATTGGCTCTCATCAAAAGTAGTGCACTATTAAGGGAATAGGTTGTCATTTGAGACGCACGACTAACAGTTCGCCGACTCGTCTTCCCTCTCCTCAGAACAGCTGATCATTTACCAAGTGGGAGTCATCCCCAGTCAGTTCTACGAGGTCCTGTCTGACAAGGACTATGGTGCGTTCAAGAACCTTGCAGGGTTGGCCTTCCTGCTTATACTGCTCAACTCCACAGTGAGTAGTTCACTAGTTCTCAAGCACGTTGACCAGTTGCCAACTTCACCAGTGTAGTCAACTTGAAACCATTTTTAATTTGATAACTTTTTATACTCACTCCATACCCTTCACGTTTTACCCCAGCTAACAACAAACGTTCCCACACCTTTAGAGAATGTTGCCTAACGTTTTCATAGGAATGTTGCAGTGATGTGCAAGGACTGTTTCCAAGAGACCATTCCCTTAATGTCTAACAGAACAGACAAAGAGCTGTGAATGAATCAGTGGTTCACCAATCAGGGCCTAAATGGGCTTGGCAACAGTAACAAGGGGTGATGTGTAATAAAAAATATTTAAAAAATCTGGGGGAAAATGTCTCATGGGGACCATCAGGCGACGTCACCGGATCAAGTCAAAAACCTCCAGGGGACCATGACAGAACGTCCTATGTTTGAAACATCCTTGGACACAGGAGTGTTCTTGCAATGTTTCAATGAAACGTGTCTAGAACACGAATGTCTTATACTCTGAGAACATGGCAACTATTGTGTGTGTTTGGTGTGACTGCTGGAATCGTCGCCTAACCCTCAGAAAACTGGACACATGAATGTTCTCGTAACATCCCATGAAACATGTCCAGAATATTTAATATAGAATATTACGAGAACATGGTAACCACGTTATAGGTATGTTTTGTTTGACATTGAGGGATTTGTTCTCCTTACTCTAACGCCAAAACATGCTCAATCGGGTTCTCCGGAGATTTTCACTAACATACATAGAATTTCCCCCCTAACTAACGGAAAACTGGACACTCAAACATCAGGAGAACGTTACACAAATGTTCTATTACCTTAGAATTGTTAGCTGGGGTCCATGCTGAAAGGGACTGACTACAATGTCAGCAAATACACTTCACTGACTGCTGTGTGACTGTTTTTACGAGGTCAGGTCATTCCAACCACTCACTCACTGTGTGTTATAGGACCTGCCCTGAAAGTGCACTCGTCATTGAGTAATCTAGGTGTAGTTGTCTTTCAGGAATTGGGTATCAAGGGAGAAATTGTGTTAACTCAGCTGGACTGAACTTCACAAGTTAACAAAATCAGCTATTTTTTTTGAATGTGAAGATTTGACTTATTGTCTTGAAAATCACCCAACCAATTTGAATACAGGTTAAATATATTTCTGTCTGTCTGTCTGTCTGTCTGTCTGTCTGTCTGTCTGTCTGTCTGTCTGTCTGTCTGTCTGTGTCTCTCTCTGTGTCTGTCTCTCTCTGTCTGTGTCTGTCTCTCTCTGTCTGTGTCTCTGTCTGTCTGTGTCTCTGTCTCTCTCTCTCTCTCTGTCTCTCCTCCCCCCTAGTTGAAGAGTGTGGACCAGTATATCTGCAGTCTGATGTCTGTGAGTTGGAGGAAGTCTTTAACAGAAAGTCTCCACAGAGCTTACTTCCAGGGGAACGTTTACTACACACTCAACGTGCTCAGAGAGGACATTGATAACCCGTACGCGTGCACACACACACACACACACACACACACACACACACACACACACACACACACACACACACACACACACACACACTGACATAGCCTCAACCTCTCCTCTCTCACTCATTTGACAGTTCACAGATTTGAAGTGTGTGTGTGTGTGTGTGTGTGTGTGTGTGTGTGTGTGTGTGTGTGTGTGTGTGTGTGTGTGTGTGTGTGTACGTGTACGTGTACGTGTGATTTAAATATGTGTGTGTTTCCAGAGACCAGCGGATCAGTCAGGACACAGAGAGGTTATGTAAACAGATGAGCACCATGGCCAGCAGACTGATCATCTCTCCATTCACCCTGGTCTACTACACCTACCAATGTTACTACAGGTTAGTACCCTGGTCTACTACACCTACCAATGTTACTACAGGTTAGTACCCTGGTCTACTACACCTACCAATGTTACTACAGGTTAGTACCCTGGTCTACTACTACACCTACCAATGTTACTACAGGTTAGTACCCTGGTCTACTACTACACCTACCAATGTTACTACAGGTTAGTACCCTGGTCTACTACTACACCTACCAATGTTACTACAGGTTAGTACCCTGATCTACTACTACACCTACCAATGTTACTACAGGTTAGTACCCTGGTCTACTACTACACCTACCAATGTTACTACAGGTTAGTACCCTGGTCTACTACTACACCTACAAATGTTACTACAGGTTAGTACCCTGGTCTACTACTACACCTACCAATGTTACTACAGGTTAGTACCCTGGTCTACTACTCCACCTACCAATGTTACTACAGGTTAGTACCCTGGTCTACTACTACACCTACCAATGTTACTACAGGTTAGTACCCTGGTCTACTACTACACCTACCAATGTTACTACAGGTTAGTACCCTGGTCTACTACACCTACCAATGTTACTACAGGTTAGTACCCTGGTCTACTACTACACCTACCAATGTTACTACAGGTTAGTACCCTGGTCTACTACTACACCTACAAATGTTACTACAGGTTAGTACCCTGGTCTACTACTCCACCTACCAATGTTACTACAGGTTAGTACCCTGGTCTACTACTACACCTACCAATGTTACTACAGGTTAGTACCCTGGTCTACTACTACACCTACCAATGTTACTACAGGTTAGTACCCTGGTCTACTACACCTACCAATGTTACTACAGGTTAGTACCCTGGTCTACTACTACACCTACCAATGTTACTACAGGTTAGTACCCTGGTCTACTACACCTACCAATGTTACTACAGGTTAGTACCCTGGTCTACTACACCTACCAATGTTACTACAGGTTAGTACCCTGGTCTACTACACCTACCAATGTTACTACAGGTTAGTACCCTGGTCTACTACTACACCTACCAATGTTACTACAGGTTAGTACCCTGGTCTACTACACCTACCAATGTTACTACAGGTTAGTACCCTGGTCTACTACTACACCTACCAATGTTACTACAGGTTAGTACCCTGGTCTACTACACCTACCAATGTTACTACAGGTTAGTACCCTGGTCTACTACTACACCTACCAATGTTACTACAGGTTAGTACCCTGGTCTACTACACCTACCAATGTTACTACAGGTTAGTACCCTGGTCTACTACTACACCTACCAATGTTACTACAGGTTAGTACCCTGGTCTACTACACCTACCAATGTTACTACAGGTTAGTACCCTGGTCTACTACACCTACCAATGTTACTACAGGTTAGTACCCTGGTCTACTACACCTACCAATGTTACTACTGGTCTGAATGGGTTATACACCCTATAAGGCAGATAGTACCTCATATGTATAAGCGCCTCAGTTTGATTTGAATTGGTAGCTTCTGATTGAAAACATTTGCATAGACATGACATGGAATAGTACTGCTATTGATATGTTAATTGGTTTGGTATGTGCTTAGCATGGAAAGCAACAGCTGACAAAATAAAGAGATGTTTGCATTTTTCTATCTATCACTCATGTCCCCCCCCCCTCCATCCCTTCACCCTTATCCCCCCCCTCCATCCCTTCACCCTTATCCTCCTCTCCATCCCTTCACCCTTATCCCCCCTCTCCATCCCTTCACCCTTATCCCCCCTCTCCATCCCTTCACCCTTATCCCCCCTCTCCATCCCTTCACCCTTATCCCCCCTCTCCATCTCTTCACCCTTATCCCCCCTCTCCACCCTTATCCCCCTCTCCATCCCTCCACCCTTATCCCCCCTCTCCATCTCTTCCCCCTTATCCCCCCTCTCCATCCCTTCACCCTTATCCCCCTCTCCATCTCTCCCCTCTTATCCCTGTAGCACTGGCTGGATCGGTCCTGTTAGTATCTTTGGCTACTTCCTAGTGGGGACTATCACCAATAAAATCCTCATGGGACCAATTGTTTCAACTCTGTTTGAACAGGAGAAACTGGAAGGAGACTTCAGGTACAGGAATGATATGTACACCGTTTGTTTGTATGTAATTGGCAAACATACTGCCAATTGTGTTACCTTGTAATATTACAGATAAATAGGATATTTGGGACATGATAGGCTGTACTTTCACGTGATAATGTTTTTTTTAAGTGAAGTGACCAATGAAGTGACTTTGTGTTTTTTACTTCCAGGTTCAAGCACATGCAAATCCGGTCCAACGCAGAGTCTGCTTCTTTCTACCGGTCAGTCAAACACAAGTTCAGACACGTGGGTTAGACCGTGATACGATTGGTCCGTCTTGTGTCTATTGCATTAAGACTTAGTGGTCTGTGCTGTTTAACCTGAATACAGAGCTGGTAAGGTGGAACACATGAGGACAGACAGGAGACTGCAGACGCTGCTGCGCTGCCAGAAGAGTCTGATGAACAAAGAACTCTGGCTGTACAGTAAGGACACACACCTGCATGTATACACACACACACACACACACACACACACACACACGTACGTCTGATTGATTGTGTTTTTAAAAAATTAAAAAATAATTCTCCGTTCATCTGAAACTGAGACCTCTAGAATTCTCCTAATGCAAATGGTAGGATCTAAACAACCCTCCTCTCCTCTCTTTTCTCCTCCTCCTCTCTCCTCTCCTGCCCTCCTCCTCCTCTCCTCCTCTCTCCTCTCCTGCCCTCCTCCTCCTCTCTCCTCTCCTGCACTCCTCCTCCTCTCTCCTCTCCTGCCCTCCTCCTCCTCTCTCCTCCTCTCTTCCTCTCCTGCCCTCCTCCTCTCCTCCTCTCCTCTCTCAGTTGGAGTGAACACCTTTGACTACCTGGGTGGTATCCTCAGCTACATCATCATCTCCATCCCCATCTTTTCTGGTGTTTATAACAACCTCAGTCCAGGGGAGCTCAGTGCCCTCATCAGTAAGGTACAGTAGTCCAGGGGAGCTCAGTGCCCTCATCAGTAAGGTACAGTGCCCTCATCAGTAAGGTACAGTGTCCTCATCAGTAAGGTACAGTAGTCCAGGGGAGCTCAGTGTCCTCATCAGTAAGGTACAGTAGTCCAGGGGAGCTCAGTGCCCTCATCAGTAAGGTACAGTGCCCTCATCAGTAAGGTACAGTGCCCTCATCAGTAAGGTACAGTGCCCTCATCAGTAAGGTACAGTGTCCTCATCAGTAAGGTACAGTGTCCTCATCAATAAGGTACAGTGCCCTCATCAGTAAGGTACAGTGCCCTCATCAGTAAGGTACAGTGCCCTCATCAGTAAGGTACAGTGCCCTCATCAGTAGGGTACAGTGTCCTCATCAGTAAGGTACAGTGGTCCAGGGGAGCTCAGTGCCCTCATCAGTAAGGTACAGTAGTCCAGGGGAGCTCAGTGCCCTCATCAGTAAGGTACAGTGC